>NC_137080.1:7500-430361 GCF_951640355.1 Cnephaeus nilssonii
GTCTGGATTCTCTATTCTGTTCCATTGATCTATATGTCTGTTCTTGTGCCAGTACCAGGCTGTTTTGAGAACAGTGGCTTTGTAATACAGCTTGAAATCTGGTATTGAGATCCCTCCTACTTTATTCTTCTTTCTCAGGATTGCTGCGGCTATTCGGGGTCTTTTTTTATTCCAGATGAATTTTTGGAGAGTTCTTTCTAGGTCTGTGAAATATGCTGTTGGTATTTTGATGGGGAGTGCATTGAATCTGTAGATTGCTTTGGGTAGTATGGACATTTTAATGATGTTGATTCTGCCAATCCATGAACATGGTATGTTCTTCCATCTGTTTACGTCTTCCTCTATCTATTTTTTCAGTGTCCTGTAGTTTTCCGCGTATAGGTCTTTTACCTCCTTAGTTAAGTTTATTCCTAGGTATCTTAATTTTTTTGGTGCGATGGTAAATGGGATTGCCTTTTTAGTCTCTCTGTCTGTAAGTTCACTATTGGTGTATAGAAAGGCCATAGATTTCTTGGCGTTAATTTTGTATCCTGCTACATTGCCGAATTCATTTATTAAGTCTATTAGTTTTTTGACGGAGTCTTTCGGATTTTTTATGTACAATATCATGTCGTCTGCAAATAAAGACAGCTTTACTTGTTCTTTTCCAATTTGGATGCCTTTTATTTCTTCTTCTTGTCTAATTGCAATGGCTAATACTTCCAGTACTATGTCAAACAGGAGTGGTGAGAGTGGGCATCCCTGTCTTGTTCCTGTTCTTAGGGGAAATGTTTTTAGTTTTTGTCCATTGAGTATGATGTTTGCTGTGGGTTTATCATAAATAGCTTTTATTATGTTGAGGTATGAGCCATCTATTCCCATCTTGTTGAGAGTTTTTATCAAAACACCAGGCAACGATCAGGCTAAGATGCATTGCAACGACAAAGACAACTAGCGAACAAAAGGGCCAATCAAAACAACACTCACATAAGGAAACAGATCTTAATTTTCAAACACAATCCTATCTAATAAAAGAGCAATATGCAAATTAACCACCACCCAGCTACGCCCACAAACCACACCAACCAGCCAATGAGGAGGGAGTATGCAAAGTATCCCAACCAAGGTGTCTGTGGCCAGGGAACTAACAGGAGTGTTGGTTTTCCTGGGCGATGAAGGAAGCCAAGCTCTCCGCCTGCTGTGACTGGCCATGGACTCCACTCAGGTCTACAAAGTTTCCATTATGGAAGATGAATAAATACCAACAAAAATGGCTGCGGCCACAGAGGAAGCAGGAGGCTTGGGTTTCCCCAACGATGGAGGAAGCCAAACTTCCTAGCCTGCCCCGGCCTGCGCTCAAGACTACAAAGTTTCAATTATGCAAGATAAATAAATCCCAGATACAAGGGCCTCCACGTGGGTCGCCTGGGGGTGTGGCCAGCCTGCAAACCACCAAAGGCCCCTTGCCCAGGCTCCCTCATGCCCCAAGGGAACCCCCACCCTGATCCAGGACACCCTTAAGGGCAAATCAGACAGTCACCACCTGTGCATCAGGCCTCTATCTTCCTATCTAATTAAAGAGAAATATGCAAATTGATTATCACTCCAACAGACAAGATGCCTGTCCCATGTGGTCAAAGATGGCTGCCCCCATGTGGACACAAGATGGCCAGCAGGGGAGGGCAGTTGGGAGGTACCAGGCCTGCAGGGGAGGGCAGTTAGGGATGACCAGACCTGCAGGGGAGGGCAGTTAGGGACAATCAGGCCAGCAGGGGAGCAGTTAGGCATCAATCCGGCTGGCAGGGGAGTAGTTAGGGGGTAATCAGGCTGGCAGGCAGAAGTGGTTAGGGGCAATCAGGAAGGCAAGCACGTGAGCAGGTGGGAGCCAGCAGTCCTAGATTGTGACAGGGATGTCCAACTGGGATCCTACTGGGATCAGGCCTAAAAGAGCTGTTGGGCATTCCTTGAGGGGTCCCAGATTGGAGAGGGTGCAGGCTGGGCTGAGGGACACCACCCCCCATGTACGAATTTCGTGCACCGGGCCTCTAGTCTTAAAACAATTTCCAAACATAATGTCAATGAAAAAGAGGACCTGAGCAGCATTACAAAGGCACATATGGTAGATGCACAGGCTTGCAGGACAGAACACGAGCGTGCCAGGAAATCAGAACTGCAGACATAGGCAACTCTGAAAGACCGCCATCACGGAAAGAAGCCTCCTGAACGGAGAGAAGTAGAACCGGAAGCAAGTCACTTGTGCAGGAACCCTGATCCCAACTTAGAACAAGTGCACCCACAGCTGTCTGTGCTGCATGTAGCACACATACCAAACAAACAGAAACTGTCAGTGCCTGTAAACTGCATCCAGGGATATGTTTCCAGAGTCTTGTGTAGGACGCGATTATAGGGTTAAGCCTCGGACTGACCTGTGGCAGGATCACAAACAAGTTCGTTTGGAGGGCAGAGCCCTCCCAGCATAATTAAGCCTGATCCTGTAACTGATCCCTAGATCTTTCCTGGGTAGCTGGTGGGCTGTGGGAGGGGCAGCAAGTGCTGCCAAAACAAGTGAAACTTACAAGAACATTGTTAATTGCCTTGTTTGTCCCTGATTATAAATAAAGCCTCAGCTTTGCAGTCTGGATCTGTTCTGTGGCCTCAGCCAGGCACAGAAAGATCCACCCAGCCCCAGCTTTCAAATCTATCTCTCCTCTCTTTATTTCTAATATTTCTCAATCCCTGGCCACATCCACTTAGAACCAGTTCGTTCATCTCTCTTTCCACGCGGGACACGGAAAAGGGAGATCCCCGCCATGTTTGGCCCCCGCCGCATCAGGCCCCGGCATTCTGGCGCCCAATGTGGGCCATGAAAGAGGCAACTAGAGGTAAGAGGCAAGGGATCGCTCCCAAGAATTTCTCGCGCCACAAATTTAAAAAATGTAAGGTAATGGGGAGTGTATTGTATTGAACTGAATTCAAATAGCCGGGTGTAAAACATGAGTAATCCTCAAAAATGCTTTAAACTATGCTCTGTTAAGCATAGTCAGATTCTTGATTTCTTAAGTTTTGTTGATGAAACCTGGGAAAAGGTTAGAAAGCAGTTGTGTGAATACCATCTGCACCTCTTCTGCCTCCTGCAGTGGAAGGGTGCAAGTCTAAAAGGAACTTCTCAGCAACTGCCAATAATTCTTTATCTTAAAAAATCTTTTTCTTTCCTTAAAAAATATAAAAATAACAATAAAAATTGAAAAAGTAAATAAGATAAAAACAGTAGATACCAGACCATTACTGAAACTTCCCCCGAAGAAACAAGGAGGTGGGGGAAAGGCCACTTTGAGAGGCCTCATCTTCGCCATCTTTATTTATTTTCCAGCTAATGACTTAAAAGCTTTTACAAATTCATAAATGCATCTGGGGTTTCTGTGCACATGTAAAGTGAAAAGGCCAGTTTAAAAACGAGTGCGCATAGTTTTGAGCTGAACTTGACTTTTTGCTGTGTACAGAATAAAAACCCGAGACAGTTTTGGCCTTAAAGATGGCGAAGATGAACCGAAGAAAGAAATACAGGCCAGTTTCCCAAGACATCTAAAGTAACTCTTGATATTTCCCGCCAGAGGCAAGTAAATAGCAGGAAGGAAATAGTCAAGTTTACATATTAATTGGCTGAGAGTTTGCTTCTTGACTTCCCCAGCAAGAAAATTGTGACCGTTTTGAAATTTAGAGGCTGGGCCAGGCCTATCGGAGGGAAATTTAAAAGAACTTGGAAGTTTACTAAATCAAATGATAAATTTAAATGATTTAAATATATTGAATTGTTATAATACTGAAATGTTGATCTGAGTATGCATTGCATGAAGTGTAGAGGATAGAAGTTAATCTATTCATTAAATATGCCTTATATTTAATTTGAAATGTATCCTTACATTATTGATTTGAGAAATGTTAAGTATTTAATTTTGCTACCTAAAATTTAAAGCTCTGAAAGTTTAAGGTTCAAATTGTATTGGGAGAAATTATATAAATGTGGTAATAATACCTAAAATATAAAAACGTGTTTTTGAGAAAATAAAATGTGTTTTCTCTTAAATAATTAGGAATTCAAAATATGTTACTTCTTGGTCTGATTTAAAAAGGAGGATTAATCCTGTGATCCAGATTAAATGTAACTGATATTCTTTAAAATAATTTAAGTATATAATCTTCAAATCATATTTATAAATATATAAATATATATATATTTGATCTTTCCAAGTGCATTTCAAGGTTTTTAGAGTAGCTTTTAGACATTTCACAGGCCCCGAAATGTTTCAAAAGTCTGTTCTCTCTTAAAACAAATATATATTTTTAATTAAACCGATTGATACCTGGAATCACATGGAAAGCTTTATCAAATAAAAATTTATTAACATATTTTACTTATATACATATATATTAAATGTTATGAAAGTTTTCGCCTGTAAGAAGGGCAAAAACAATATATTTCTTAAATATAGCCAAAATTTTCAACAGCAGTAGAATTTCAAGAAAGACAAAAGTCTCAAGCAGCCTGCGTTTTTGAATCAGCTGGAGGTGGGACACTGTTTATGCTTTTAGATCAGACCAATAAAGTATCAGACCTATAAGTTTACTGAATAAGTTTCTTTGCCTTTTTGAAAAAATTAAAAATACCTACTTAAGTTACTTTATAAATTAGCTTTATAAAACATAATCAAGGTCTCATATAAATTAAGTTACATAAGAAGCCAATGTTTTTATAAGTAATTGAATCCAAATAATATTTAAGAACAGATTAGAAGCCACCATTTACTGCCTGACTTTATGTAGCCTCCTGCATTAAGCTAGAGGCGGGGCAACATTTGCGGCTTGAGAATTCAGACATAATTTTGCTTTATTTTTAAAATGAAGATACCTACTTTAATTACTTAAATAAATTAGCTTATTAAATTATAATCAAGGTTTTCAGCTTAATGAAAAGCCAATAATTTTATAAACAATTCTAATAAAGACCAAAAACGGCTAGTGATTGTCTGAAATGTGATTTTTTACTTTCTTTTAAAAGAACAGATTGAGCAGCCTCCATGATGGCCACATGTCTTACCACTCACGTGGCTTGGGGGCCGCCATCTTGAAATAACAAAGGCCAACCCCCCCCCCTCCTTTAAATAAGCCAATGTCTTTGTAAGCAATTTAAATAAGTCTTCTAAGAAAATTACTGAAGGCTTCCCATGATCCCTCTGTATATGCAAATTAGCTAATGGGAATACTCTTAAAAATAAATTTCTTGCTTAATAAAAAGGAGAAATTTGAAAATTTAGAAATCTCTTTCACTGGTATTACAGGATGAACTGAGGATTGTTATTAAAATATTAAATCTGATCCATACTAGTGGTCACCATTACCTTAAGAGAAATTGTTTCATATGGCAAAGATTTTTAAATAAAACTCTCTATAGCCTGAAAAATTATTTTGGAAGGAAATAAAGAGAGGTTTCCTTCAAATATCATAAGGATTGTAATTGATCACCAATGCAATAGGCCTCCGAAGGTGGAGATAAGAAGAGATTAAATGACTTTCAGAAATTATTAGGGGACATTAACTGGTTAAAACCTTGTCTATACAAAAAGAAATTGATAGCCAGTTTGAAATTGAATTGCCATGGCCTAGAGCAAAGAATATCCTTACATGATATTATTCTACAATTTCATTATATTTTTTGATATTTTACAACAGCATATTGTACATTTATCCCAAAAAAACTTACAAACTAATTCTTTGAATATTTGGCAGCAATTTAAAAAGGACATGAAAGGATTTAACCCCTTCCAGGGTGTGGAAGGCCCCCTGGGGAGGCACTTGAGCATTCCATATTGGTCCCTCTTGCCCTTTTTGCCAAGAGGAACCCTCTTCTCGCAATCCAATTGCCCACAGCTGTTGCCTGAGTTTTCTGTTCATGCTGAGGTTGAAGCCTCATGGTGGTGGGTACCATGGATCTGTCTCTCGCCCAATGGCGTGAACTGGGCCCTCCATGGAGAAGAAACCTGGGTTCCCCAAGATATGTGATCAGTGTCGGGGCCCCGCCAGCAGGCGAGGGGATCCCAAGGCAGGTGCTGGGCGTGGAGGCCATGGGGGCATAGGCTATCAAGGAGACAGAACTGAACCTCACATCACCCTGCTTGGCCCCGGAGGATGGCTGGTTAGTAAAAGACGGGTAATATTCCTCAGGATAGGAAAAACCTAAGACAGGCACAGTCGCAGAGGGGCCATCAGGACAGAATTTGGGTGTCAACAGAGGTGGGGCACAGATCCTCACACCCCCCCAACATTACAGGGGCTTGAATACTCGCCCCTTCTGAGGGAGGTCTCCTGCCCCATGGCTGCTTCACGCTTCCCATGCCAGCTCAGATTGGTACACAGGCAACATACAGAGACTTGGCCCAGATCAGATCTGGACCCAGATAACAGAAAGAGACTTGGCCCAGCTTGGATTGGGACCCAGGCAACATAGAGTTGGCCCATGGCAGCTGCCCTATATCTAAATCCAGCCTAAATCCAGGAATGCTCAGGGCTTTCTCAAGGATACAAAATAACCCTTTCCATTAATATTTACAGGATAAACTAAGATTGTTGTTAGAGTATTAAATTTTGACAGTAAAATAGTCAAGTTTTCAGATTAATTTAAATTGGCTAAATGAAATAAGTGAATATTCAAGAAAAATCTAATTGTACAAAAACTGTTTCTAAAGTATTAACCAAAATTTCTATTGGTAGTTCATTTTATGGTAAAATTGCTTAACACCCAATGAATTCAAAGCAGTCATATTCTTGTGCAAAAATTAAAAATAAAAGTCATCAAGACTACATTTAAAATTTTTTTATTATAGCCTCATAATAATTAATCAAAAAAGGATAGTAGAATAATATCCTGTAAGAAATATCCTGTAAGTAAATTACATCAAGCCTTAATTTCTTTAAAATTGTACTTTAAAAATTATTTTTCATTTATAATGCTGAAAAGGCACCCATGAAAAATCTTATGGTGTCAAAATAAGCCAAAGGAAAATCATTTGGACAAAAATCAAAAGGATCCCAAGTCTAATTTATAGAAAAGATGTCTTTATTAACCTTTGGTCGAGAATATGTTTATATTTCCAGAAAACTCCAAAGCCCATATGGATTCCTGCAACAACGGATCCCAGAGAGGACCTGATAGGATTGTTTCCAGCTACAGAATAAGTAGTGGCTCACAAGAGCAGAGGAGAAATAGTCCAGAAATAAAGATAGTGAAGATGCCTTGCCATGATAGCAGTCAGCACCTGTGCATTGCTGCAGGTTGACCAGGACCAAGGGTAAGGAAGGTTGGTGTGCACACTTACAGACAATGTGTGCATACCCTTCGGCATAGAAGTCAAAAGGTTTGATATTTTGTGTTTTACCAGGACCCCTGACTTAGGGGCTTGCCTTATTTTGAATCAGGGAATAGTATTAGCTGCCACATTAAAAGAGATGTTATACCTCAGGCATTAACCATTTTTACAGATGGATCCAGTTCCGAAAAGGCTGAATATACTGCAGCAGGGGAGCAAAGATCCTTCAAACTTTTTATATTTCAGTAGAAATACAAGCTCTTATTTATGCCTTAACAGATTTTGCTACAGAGCCCATCAACCTATACTAACAGTGCTTATGTGGTAAGTATGACCAAATTTATTGAAACAGCTACTATAGGGCACACTAATTCAGAGGAACTTTTCATTTAATTTTCAGCCTTTATAATGTTATTAGAGAAGGACAATGTCTATGTTTTATTGGAAGCAATGTCCTCAGTATGTTATCCTCCTTTCTGTGCCAACTTTAGGGGTAAATCCCCGAGGACTTAAACCTAATCAAATCTGACAAAATGGATGTCACTCAATAGTGGAAAGAGCCAATTGTACTCTTAAAATCATTTATTAAAACAAAAAGGGGGAGACAGGTGTTAATGTGTCACCTCAAAAGAGGCTCAATCATGCTTTTTATACTTTAAAAATTTTTGAATTATAATGCAAAGGATTGTACAGCAGGTGAAAGGCATCAGGCCTCCTGTACAATAGCTTCCACAGAGTCAGCTAGGTGAAAGGAAGCATAAACCAGACAAGAGTTTTATCAGATTCAGTAATAATGTGGGGAAGACATTGTGTTTTATATCTTTCCAGAAGGAGCAATGCAGCCAATTTGGGTGTCGGAACATTACATCCGTCACCACAGTGGACCCAGAGAAGATCCTGTGTCCCTTCGCTCAAAAAGACTGAGAGCTGCCCTGATGACAGCAAAGCGGAAGAAGAAGAAAACTGAAAGCTAAGCTACACAGGGGACTGAGGTGCCAACATGGAGTCATCTGAAGAAAACGACTGAGGCACAGCAGATTGTGGAAAAGCAAGAAGTTGAAGCGACTTCTTCAATCATGTTTCTGGCCATGCAAGCCAAGTCTGAGGACTCTTGAGTAAATCAGCAAAAGAAACTTTCATTTAGTAGGAAAATGTTACTGTAGTTTGATTTCTTTATTGTTGTGTTGTATTGGCATTGTTTTATTAATAGCCATGTCTGGATTTTGCATTGGCATTGTTTTGTTATTGGGTTTTGCATTGGCATTGCTTTTTTAATGTTTTAATAGTCAGAAATTTGTTCTTGATGTTTAAATTTTACTTCCATTATTAGTAGCTTAAATTTAAAAGAAAGGGTGAGATGTAGGTAGCGGTTATAGGGTTAAGCCTCGGACTGACCTGTGGCAGGATCACAAACAAGTTCGTTTGGAGGGCAGACCCCTCCGAGCATAATTAAGCCTGATCCTGTAACTGATCCCTAGATCTTTACTGGGTAGCTGGTGGGCTGTGGGAGGAGCAGCAAGTGCTGCCAAAACAAGTGAAACTTACAAGAACATTGTTAATTGCCTTGTTTGTCCCTGATTATAAATAAAGCCTCAGCTTTGCAGTCTGGATCTGTTCTGTGGCCTCAGCCAGGCACAGAAAGATCCACCCAGCCCCAGCTTTCAAATCTATCTCTCCTCTCTTTATTTCTAATATTTCTCAATCCCTGGCCGCCTCCACTTAGAACCGGTTCGTTCATCTCTCTTTCCACGTGGGACGCAGAAAAGGGAGATCCCCGCCATGTTTGGCCCCTGCCGAATCAGGCCCCCACATTCTGGCGCCCAATGTGGGCCATGAAAGAGGCAACAAGAGGTAAGAGGCAAGGGATCTCTCCCAAGAATTGCGCGCGCCAGAGATTTAAGAAATGTAAGGTAATGGGGAGTGTATTGTTGTAGAGGGCCCCCTGGGAAGACACATGGACATTCTTTAGATTGCTGTTGACTAAGCCCAAGATATTTGACAGAGTCATGTCAGTTGCACCCCGCCCCAGGAGTGCGGAGCTGTTGTCAGTTCCTGGCTTACCTTTGTCTAGGTTCCGGAAGAGGGCTTTGAGATGTGGAACCAGTCTAGCACCGGAAAAGAAGAAATGAAATGGACCTGGGCCCTCCCAAGCTCCTTTAATCTTAAGTTTTCCGGTGAACCCCCCTTGTATATGGGAGTATAAATAAATGTGCTGCATGGCTCAGGGAGTCGTCTGTGTCTCCAGCAGAAGAGGTCAGCGACCCACCCGGGACCCAGCTTGCATCTACTTCTGTGTCAAGTCTCTTTATTTCTTTATTTCTCAATCCCCGGACGCCTCTATCAAGAACCAGTTTCATCTCTCTCCGTGCTGGCCACGGAAAAGGGAGATCCCCGCCGCATCAGGCCCCCGCATATTGACGCCCAACGAGAGGCAAGAGGCAAGGGATCGTCCTAGAAGTGTGCGCGCACCACAGACTTAAGGTAAGGAGTGGATTGTTGTAAAATTTGAATCAACCGGGTGTAAAAATATGGGTAATTCAGGGTCTCAGGAAAGAGATCTCTACTCACCCCCACCTTCTGCGCCTCCTCCACCTTCCCCACCTCCACCCGTTGCTCCTAAATATGAGTGGGAGCCAGAGCTTTAGGAAAAGAGAATCAAGCATCACGGTGAGTGGGATGATTCAGATGATGAGGAAGATCTCGCTCACAGTTTTGCAAAAATGGCCTTCGCCACCCGGCCTTTAAGGCTAGAAGCAGGTGCACAGCCAAATGTGAAAACTTCAACTTCTGCGCCAATACTGTCCCCTTTACAGCTAACCTTACAGGAGGCAAGACAAGCGGGAGAGGATATTACAGGACTTACAATGTATCCGGTTGTAGAAAGGCCAGACCCTACCAACCCAGGGCAGATACTGAGAGTGCATGAGCCTATTCCTTTTAAAACCCTCAAGGAGTTTAAAACCTCTGTTTCCATGTATGGCCCCACTTCTCCATTTGTCTTGGGCTTGCTTGACACTGTAACTAGTGAAGCTCTGCCTCCTCTCGACTGGCAAACACTGGCTAAGGCATGTCTTACCCCTGGAGATTATTTATGTGGAAATCCAATTGGACTGAACTTAGTGCAGAGCAGGCGGCTAAACATCAACAACATGGTGTGCCTCTCACTCTTGAAATGTTAATAGGAACCGGGGCATATCACAGCTTACAGGCTCAGATGATGTTCCCTTTGCAAGCTTATCAGCAGATAAATGTTTGTGGCACTAAGGCTTGGAGGAGGTTGCCCACTAAGGGAGAAAAGACCATGGACATTACTAAAGTTATACAGGGGCCAGAGGAGCCCTATCAGGACTTTGTGGCATGGTTGCTTCAGGCAGTAGACAGAATGGTTGGAGATTCCGATGCGGGATCCCTACTAGTGAAGCACCTGGCTTTTGAGAATGCCAATAGAACATGTCAGGAGGCTCTACGCCCCTACAGAAAAAGGGGGTCAATTTCTGAGTTCATCCATATTTGTGCTGATATTGGGCCTGCCTATGTTCAAGGAGTGACTTTGGCTGCTGCATTGAAGGAGTCTCTGCAGAGGGACCATTCAGGGAGCAAAGAAAAAAGGACTTGTTTCACTTGCGGGAGACCAGGCCACTTTGCAAAGAATTGCAGGCAACGGGCTGCCTTAAGGGGACAGGAAAGTTCTCCTAGTCACCCTGCTCGGCAGCCAAGTCTTTGTCCTCGCTGCCGCAAGGGGAAACACTGGGCCAGTGGCTGCCGCTCCCAGACAGACATTGATGGCCGGCCTATTGTCCCACATCAGGGAAACGGCAAGTGGGGCCAACTCCGGCCCCACCAAACAGTAGGGGCACTGTCACTCACCCCGGCACAGCCGTACCATACCGGCCTGCCGATAGGCCCACTGTCAAAGAACTCTACCACGCCACCCCAGGAAGTGCAGGATTGGACCTCTGTCCCACCGCCAAATATGTACTAACTTCAGATATGGGGCCACAAGCAATCCCTACAGGGATTTATGGACCATTACCTAAGGGCACCATGGAACTCATTTTAGGGAGAAGTAGTTTAACTATGAGAGGTTTTCAGGTTTTACCAGGTGTAATAGACCAAGACTATACTGGTGAGATTAAAGTTATAGCACAAACAACAAATACCATAATTCAAATTTTTCCAGAAACTAGGATAGCCCAGATTATAATTTTGCCATATTGTACAGCAGGGAAACTTCTCTCCACAGAGCTTCGGGGAGAAGGAGGATTTGGATCCTCTAATCAAATGTACTGGGCGCAGCTAGTTAAAAGAGGGCGCCCAGAGCTAGAATTAAAATTAAATGGGAAAGTTTTCCTAGGAACAATAGATACGGGGGCAGATGTTTCTGTGATTGCCTCCAGGCACTGGCCTCCTGCATGGCCTCTTAATACAGCCACTGCCAATCTACAAGGCATTGGCCAAGTCTCTGGGCCTCAACAGAGTGCGCAGCTCATCAAATGGGAAGATTTAGAAAGAAATACAGGATATTTTACACCTTATGTGCTTAATCATTTACCTATTAACCTCTGGGGAAGGGACATTCTAGAGCAAATGGGAGTATTACTAATGAGTCCCAATGCTGCGGTTACAGCTCAAATGTTAAATCAAGGATTTTATCCCGTTAAAGGACTAGGCAAAAGGCAGCTAGGCAGAGTATCTCCTATCCCCATGTCCTCCCAGCAAGGGAGAAGAGGGCTAGGATACAGGGAGCCACAGCCTTTTCATTAAGGGCCTTGGTCATCTCTCCGACCCAGAAAACTGCTGCAAAAATTACATGGCTCTCTAACGACCCTGTTTGGGTTGACCAATGGCCCTTAACTGGAGAGAAGCTTCAAGTAGCACAGCTTCTAGTACAAGAACAGCTTGAAGCTGGTCATATTGAACTTACTTATAGTCCTTGGAATACACCTATTTTCGTAATTAAGAAAAAATCAGGTGGATGGAGACTTTTGCAAGATCTCCGAGCAATAAATAAAACCATGGAGGTTATGGCCCCTTCAATCGGGGCTGCCTTCACCTACTGCTATTCCTCTTAATTATGAACTACTCATTCTAGATTTAAAGAATTGTTTTTTCACTATACCTTTGCATCCAGATCACTGTAAACGATTTGCATTTAGTGTCCCTGCAATAAACTTTAAAGAGCCAGCGAAGAGATACTGCTGGAAAGTGCTGCCGCAGGGAATGGCTAACAGTCCTACGTTATGCCAGGATTTTGTGGATGCAGCTATCCGCCCCATAAGGCAGCAGCACCCCCAGGCATACATCATCCATTATATGGATGACATCCTATTGGCTCATGAGAATGTGGACACTCTTCATAAAGCTTTTGCAGACTTACAACACTCTCTCTTAACTATGGACTGTGTATTGCACCAGAAAAGGTACAGAAAAGTTCTCCTTTTCAATATCTAGGCAGTTTAATTGAAGGACGTACTGTGCGTCCTCAATGCTTACAAATTCGGACGGATTCATTAGTAACTTTAAATGATTTTCAAAAGTTACTTGGGAACATTAATTGGGTCCATCCTTCCTTAAAATGGACTACTGCAGATTTAGCTCCTTTGTATGGTATTCTTCGAAGAGATTCCTCACCATCTTCTCTGAGACAATTAACTGCAGAAGCTGGTATTGCTTTAACCAAAGTAGAAGCTGCCCTTCAAGCTGCTCAGCTTGCAAGAGTAGATTTAACTAAACCCCTTCAGGTATTAATTTTCCCTACTACTCACACTCCCATGGGAGTCATTTGGCAGGACCCAGGAGTAATAGAATGGCTCCACCTGGCCGACTCTCCAACCAAAGTATTAACACCTTTTCATGATTTGGTTTCTCAGCTCATAACGAAAGCACGGTACAGACTAGTTTAATTAGTAGAGCAAGAACCTTCCCTCATTACAGTGCCATTTACCATAGCACAGCAAAATTGGCTATGGCAATACTCTATTAATTGGCAAACAGCTCTTGCTAACTATCCTGGTCAAATTGGAAATCATTATCCTGCTAATAAGATTTTACAGTTTTTGTCTGTTACAACTTTTATCTTTCCAAAAATAGTTAAGGAACAACCTCTCCCCCAAGCACTAACCGTCTTCACTGATGGGTCCAGCTCAGGGAAAGCCGGATTTCATAGTATAAAGAGTTCTAAAGTAATTCAGACAAATTACTCCTCTGTACAACAAGTAGAAATCCAAGCTCTCATTTATGCTTTAGAAAACTTTGCCTCTGAACCTGTCAACATCTACAGTGATAGTGCTTATGTAGTTGGAATGGCTACAATTATTGAAACTGCTACCATTGGGCATACAAACTCTGAAGAGCTATTCCATCTGTTTATCACCTTGCAAAGAGTTATTCAAAAACGGCAATTCCCGTGTTTTATTGGCCATGTTAGATCCCATTCTGGCCTTCCAGGTACTTTGGCTGCAGGTAATGAGGAAGTAGATCGTCTCGTTGCCTCAGTGAAGGAGACCACCCCATTTTCCATGGCACAGGCCTCACATGCCCTGCATCATCAAAATGCCTCTGCCTTGTGCAAGGAATTCCATATTTCTCGAGAGCAGGCTCGCCAAATTGTCAAGCAATGCCCTCAGTGTGTTATCCACCTCCCTGTGCCAGCATTAGGGGTAAATCCCCGAGGACTTAAACCTAATCAAATCTGGCAAATGGATGTTACTCATGTGCCTGAATTTGGCAGATTTCGGTGGGTCCATGTCTCTATGGACACATGCTCACGTTTCATTTTTGCTACTCCCCGAACAGGGGAAAGTGCAAAGCATGTAATTAACCACTGTCTAGCGGCTTTTCCAGTCATGGGACGGCCCCTAGAAATAAAAACAGATAATGGACCTGCATATACTAGCTCCTCCTTTCAGCAATTTTGCAAGCAATACCAAATTATGCATAAAAAAGGAATTCCCTATATATAATCCCCAGGGACAGGCAATTGTAGAAAGAGCTAATCGAACCTTAAAAACTCAATTACAAAAACAAAAAGGGGGAGAGAGGTATAATCCTACTCCACAGAATCAGTTAAATCATGCCCTTTACACTTTAAATTTTTTAAATTGTGACGATGAAGGTCACACAGCAGCCGAGAGGCATCAAACTCCTGGTGCTGAGGCATCAAACTCCTGGTGCCGTGGCATCTGCCGGTATGGCACGATGGAAGGATTTGCAAACAGGACAGTGGAAAGGGCCAGATCCAGTAATGAAGTGGGGAAGAGGCCACGTTTGCATCTTCCCAGAAGGTGCTTCTAACCCCATCTGGGTGCCAGAGCGAGCGGTGCGTCACCACCATGGACCTGGACCATACACCTCCGGTGATGATGCCAGCCCAGCCACCAGCCCCAAAGGAGAGAAGAGTAAGGCAGAAGGCTAAGACCACCCAAGAAGCTAGTGTCCCCACATGGGGGCAACTGAAGAAGCTGACCACCGATGCCCAGCAAGTGGTGAAAGAACAGGGGGTTCAGGTAACCCCCTCCAACCTTTATCTTGCTATGATGGCACTTGTCAGCTGCCAGGTAAGTATGGCTGCAGCAGAAACTTACTGGACTTATGATCCAGACCCTCCTATGGCCAATCCAGCCACCTGGACTGGAGATTCAGTGCCAGTATTTACTAACCACACCAATATGGTTGGGGGTAGCTCCGACAAGCATATAACTCCTTCTTCCCAATGTGATTATACTTATAATGGCTTTAGTGGGGAGCTCCCTATTTGCTTATCAAAAGGGGGAACTTCAGGATGTTTACAGCTTGGTCAAGAGAATAAGACGTCCTATGGTGGCACAAACATTGCTAACATTGAAGGCCCCTGGGAATGCACATGGATATTCTTTAAATTGATGTCTATGGCCTAGAGCAAAGAAATATCCTTACATGATATTATTCTACAATTTCATTATAATTTTGATATTTTACAACAGCATATTGTACAATTATCCCAAACAAACTTACAAACTAATTCTTTGAATGATTGGCAGCAATTTAAAAAGGACATGAAAGGATTTAATCCCTTCCACTGTGTGGAAGGCCCCAGGGGAAGGCACTTGAGCATTCTATATTGGCCCTTTTTGCCAAAAGGGACCCTCCCACAGCTGTTGCCTGAGTTTTCAGTTCATGCTGAGGTTGAAGCCTCGTGATGGCTGGTACCATGGATCTGTCTCTCGCACAATGGCATGAGCTGGGCCCTCCATGGAGAAGAAACCTGGGTTCCCCAAGATATGTGATCAATGCCAGGGCCCTGCCAGCAGGCGAGGGGATCCCAAGGCAGGTGCT
Source organism: Cnephaeus nilssonii (assembly GCF_951640355.1). NCBI lineage: Eukaryota > Metazoa > Chordata > Mammalia > Chiroptera > Vespertilionidae > Cnephaeus > Cnephaeus nilssonii. The sequence goes on from NC_137080.1 coordinate 23,154, forward strand.
GGGCATGGAGGCCATAGGGGCATAAGCCACCAAGGAGACAGAACTGAATCTCACATCACCCTGCTTGGCCCCGGAGGATGGCTGGTTAGTCAAAGACGGGTAAGATTACTCAAGGGAGGAACAACCTAAGACAGGCACAGTCGCAGAGGGGCCATCAGGAGAGAAAAAGGGGATCAACAGAGGTGGGGCACAGATCCTCACCCCCCCCCCCCAATATTGCAGGGGCTTGAACACTCGCCCCTCCTGAGGGAGGTCTCCTGCCCCATGGCTGCTTTGCACTTCCCATGCCCAGCTCAGATCGGGATCCAGGCAACAAACAGAGACTTGGCCCAGCTCAAATCGGAAAGAGACCCAGATAACAGAGAGACATGGCCCAGCTTGGATTGGGACCCAGGCAACAGAGAGTTGGCCCATGGCATCTGCCCTATGTCTAAATCCAGCCTAAATCCAGGAATGCTCAGGGCTTTCTCAAGGATGCAAATAACCCTTTCCATTAACATTTACAGGATAAACTAAGATTGTTGTTAAGAGTATTAACATTTTAACAGTAAAATAGTCAAATTTTCAGATTAATTTAAATTGGCGAAATGAAATAATTGAATATTCAAGAAAATTTAATTGTACAAAAGGCTGTTCCTAAAGTATTAACTAAAATTTCTATTGGTAGTTCATTTCATGGTAAAATTACTTAACATGTAATGAACCTAAAAGCAGTCATATTTTTGTGCCAAAAATTAAAACTTAAAGTGATCAAGACTGCATTATAAAAATTTTGCAAAAGCCTCCTAATAATTAAATCAAAAAGGGGGGGGGGGGAATAGTGGGAAAATATTATGTAAGGAAAAATATCCAGAAAAAAATTTTTACTTTGAAAACTAATTTTCATTTATAATACTAAGAGCAGGACACCTATGAAAAAACACACATGGTATCAGAATAAGCCAAAGGAAAATCATTTTGGAAAAAATGAAAAAGATCCCAAGTCAAATTTATAGAAAGGATTGCTTTACTAACTTTTGGTCGAGAATATGTTTGTATATTTTCAGAAAACAACTCCAAGACCATGTGGATTCCTTCAGGAGAGGAATTGACAGGAATGCCCCAGCCATGAAGACAAGAGGAAAAACAATCCAGGGATGAAAGACGCTGATGACACCTTGCCATGCTAGCAGTCAGCAGCAGTACGTCACTGCAGGATGCCCAGGACCAAACCAGAAACGGTCGGGCCTGCATTGCCACCGTTTGTCCACCATCCAGATATCATTGCTGACATGTACACATGAGGAACTATTGGACATTGAAATTGGGACTCAAACATTTTTCATTCTTATATGTTTATTTCTGGTCTGTAAATGTAAGATTTTTTAAAAATTAAAAATGGGGGGGAGATGTAGAGGGCCCCCTGGGAAGACACATGGACATTCTTTAGATTGCTGAGCCCAAGATATTTGACAGAGTCATGTCAGCTGCACCCCGCCCCAGGAGTGCGGAGGTGTTGTCAGTTCCTGGCTTACCTTTGTCTAGGTTCCAGAAGAGGGCTTTGAGATGTGGAACCAGTCTAGCACTGAAAAAGAGGAAATGAAATAGACCTGGGCCCTCCCAAGCTCCTTTAATCTTAAGTTTTCCGGTGAACCCCCCTTGTATATGGGAGTATAAATAAATGTGCTGCGTGGCTCAGGGAGTCGTCTGTCTCTCCAGCAGAAGAGGTCAGCGACCCACCCGGGACCCAGCTTGCATCTACTTCTGTGTCAAGTCTCTTTATTTCTTATTTCTCAATCCCCGGACGCCTCTATCAAGAACCAGTTTCATCTCTCTCCGTGCTGGCCACGGAAAAGGGAGATCCCCGCCGCATCAGGCCCCCGCATATTGTATTGAACTGAATTGAAATAGCCTGGTGTAAAACATGGGTAATCCTCAAAAATGCTTTAAACTATGCTCTGTTAAGCGTAGTCAGATTCTTGATTTCTTTCTTAACTTTTGTTGATGAAACCTGGGAAAAGGTTAGAAAGCAGTTGTGTGAATACCATTTGCACCTCTTCTGCCTCCTGCAGTGGAAGGGTGCAAGTCTAAAAGGAACTTCTCAGCAACTGCCAATAATTCTTTATCTTAAAAAATCTTTCTCTTTCCTTAAAAAATATAAAAATAACAATAAAAATTGAAAAAATAAATAAGATAAAAACAGTAGATGCCAGACCATTACTGAAACTTCCCCCGAAGAAACAAGGAGGTGGGGGAAAGGCCACTTTGAGAGGACTCATCTTCGCCATCTTTATTTATTTTCCAGCTAATGACTTAAAGCTTTTACAAATTCATAAATACATCTGGGGTTTCTGTGCACATGTAAAGGGAAAAGGCCAGTTTAAAAACGAGTGCACATAGTTTTGAGCTGAACTTGACTTTTTGCTGTGTACAGAATAAAAACCTGAGACTGTTTTGGCCTTAAAAATGGCGAAGATGAACTGGAGAAAGAAATACAGGCTAGTTTCCCAAGACATCTAAAGTAACTCTTGAAATTTCCCGCCAGAGGCAAGTAAATAGCAGGAAGGAAATAGTCAAGTTTACATATTAATTGGCTGAGAGTTTGCTTCTTGACTTCCCCAGCAGGAAAATTGTGACCGTTTTGAAATTTAGAGGCTGGGCCAGGCCTATCGGCTGGAAATTTAAAAGAACTTGGAAGTTTACTAAATCAAATGATAAATTTAAATGATTTAAATGTATTGAATTGTTATAATACTGAAATGTTGATCTGAGTATGCATTGCATGAAGTCTAGAGGATAGAAGTTAATCTATTCATTAAATATGCCTTATATTTTATTTGAAATGTATCCTTAAAAATGTAAAAGTATTATTGATTTGAGAAATGTTAAGTATTTAATTTTGCTACCTAAAATTTAAAGCTCTGAAAGTTTAAGGTTCAAATTGAATTGGGAGAAATTATATAAATGTGGTAATAATACCTAAAATATAAAAACGTGTTTTTGAGAAAATAAAATGTGTTTTCTCTTAAATAATTAGGAATTCAAAATATGTTACTTCTTGGTCTGACTTAAAAAGGAGGATTAATCCTGTGATCCAGATTAAATGTAACTGATATTCTTTAAGATAATTTAAGTATATAATCTTCAAATCATATATATAAATATTTAAATATATATATTTGATCATTCCAAGTGTATTTCAAGGTTTTTAGAGTAGCTTTTAGACATTTCACGGGCCCCGAAATGTTTCAAAAGTCTGTTCTCTCTTAAAACAAATATATTTTTTTAATTAAACTGATTGATACCTGGAATCACATGGAAAGCTTTATCAAATAAAAATTAATTAACATATTTTACTTATATACATATATATTAAATGTTATGAAAGTTTTCGCCTGTAAGAAGGGCAAAAACAATATATTTCTTAAATATAGCCAAAATTTTCAACAGCAGTAGAATTTCAAGAAAGACAAAAGCCTCAAGCAGCCTGCATTTTTGAATCGGCTGGAGGTGGGACACTGTTTATGCTTTTAGATCAGACCAATAAAGTATCAAACCTATAAGTTTACTGAATAAGTTTCTTTGCCTTTTTTAAAAAATTAAAGATACCTACTTAAGTTACTTTATAAATTAGCTTTTTAAAATATAATCAAGGTCTCATATAAATTAAGTTACATGAGAAGCCAATGTTTTTATAAGTAATTGAATCCAAATAATATTTAAGAACAGATTAGAAGCCACCATTTACTGCCTGACTTTATGTAGCCTCCTGCATTAAGCTAAAGGCGGGGCAACATTTGCGGCTTGTGAATTCAGACGTAATTTTGCTTTATTTTTAAAATGAAGATACCTACTTTAATTACTTAAATAAATTAGCTTATTAAATTATAATCAAGGTTTTCAGCTTAATGAAAAGCCAATAATTTTATAAACAATTCTAATAAAGACCAAAAACAGCTAGTGATTGTCTGAAGTGTGATTTTTTACTTTCTTTTAAAAGAACAGATTGAGCAGCCTCCATGATGGCCACATGTCTTACCACTCACCTGGCTTGGGGGCCGCCATCTTGAAATAACAAAGGCCAACCCCCTTCCTTTAAATAAGCCAATGTCTTTGTAAGCAATTTAAATAAGTCTTCTAAGAAAATTACTGAAGGCTTCCCATGATCCCTCTGTATATGCAAATTAGCTAATGGGAATACTCTTAAAAAATAAATTTCTTGCTTAATAAAAAGGAGAAATTTGAAAATTTTGAAATCTCTTTCACTGGTATTACAGGATAAACTGAGGATTGTTATTAAAATATTAAATCTGATCCATACTAGTGGTCACCATAACCTTAAGAGAAATTGTTTCATGTGGCAAAGATTTTTAAATAAAACTCTCTATAGCCTGAAAAATTATTTTGGAAGGAAATAAAGAGAGGTTTCCTTCAAATATCATAAGGATTGTAATTGATCACCAATGCAATAGGCCTCCAAAGGTGGAGATAAGAAAAGATTAAATGACTTTCAGAAATTATTAGGGGACATTAACTGGTTAAAACCTTGTCTATACAAAAAGAAATTGATACCCAGTTTGAAATTGAATTGTCATGGCCTAGAGCAAAGAATATCCTTACATGATATTATTCTACAATTTCATTATAATTTTTGATATTTTACAACAGCATATTGTACATTTATCCCAAACAAACTTACAAACTAATTTTTTGAATATTTGGCAGCAATTTAAAAAGGACATGAAAGGATTTAACCCCTTCCAGGGTGTGGAAGGCCCCCTGGGGAGGCACTTGAGCATTCTATATTGGTCCCTCTTGCCCTTTTTGCCAAGAGGGACCCTCTTCTCACAATCCAATTGCCCACAGCTGTTGCCTGAGTTTTCTGTTCATGCTGAGGTTGAAGCCTCATGGTGGCTGCTACCATGGATCTGTCTCTCGCCCAATGGCATGAGCTGGGCACTCCATGGAGAAGAAACCTGGGTTCCCCAAGATATGTGATCAGTGCCGGGGCCCTGCCAGCTGGCGAGGGGATCCCAAGGCAGGTGCTGGGCGTGGAGGCCATGGGGGCATAAGCTACCAAGGAGACAAAACTGAACCTCACATCACCCTGCTTGACCCTGGAGGATGGCTGGTTAGTCAAAGACACGTAAGATTCCTCAGGAGAGGAACAACCTAAGACAGGTACAGTCGCAGAGGGGCCATCAGGAGAGAAAAAGGGGGTCAACAGAGGTGGGGCACAGATCCTCACCCCCCAACATTACAGGGGCTTGAACACTCGCCCCTTCTGAGGGAGGTCTCCTGCCCCATGGCTGCTTTGCGCTTCCCATGCCAGGTCAGATTGTGACCCAGGCAACACACAGACACTTGGCCCAGATCAGATCTGGACCCAGATAACAGAAAGAGACTTGGCCCAGCTTGGATTGGGACCCAGGCAACAGAGAGTTGGCCCATGGCAGCTGCCCTATATCTAAATCCAGCCTAAATCCAGGAATGCTCAGTGCTTTCTCAAGGATGCAAAATAACCCTTTCCATTAATATTTACAGGATAAACTAAGATTGTTGTTAGAGTATTAAATGTTGACAGTAAAATAGTCAAGTTTTCAGATTAATTTAAATTGGCTAAATTTAATAAGTGAATATTCAAGAAAAATCTAATTGTACAAAAAGCTGTTTCTAAAGTATTAACCAAAATTTCTATTGGTATTTCATTTTATGGTAAAATTGCTTAACACCCAATGAATCCAAAGCAGTCATATTCTTGTGCAAAAATTAAAAATAAAAGTCATCAAGACTGCATTAAAATTTTTTATAATAGCCTCATAATAATTAATCAAAAAAGGATAGTAGAATAATATCCTGTAAGAAATATACTGTAAGTAAATTACATCAAGCCTTAATTGCTTTAAAATTTTACTTTAAAAATTATTTTTCATTTATAATGCTGATAAGGCACCCATGAAAAATCTTATGGTGTCAAAATAAGCCAAAGGAAAATCATTTGGACAAAAATCAAAAGGATCCCAAGTCTAATTTATAGAAAAGAATTCTTTATTAACCTTTGGTCGAGAATATGTTTATATTTCCAGAAAACTCCAAAGCCCATATGGATTCCTGCAACAACAGATCCAAGAGAGGACCTGATAGGACTGTTTCCAGCCACAGAATAAGTAGTGGCTCACAAGAGCAGAGGAGAAATAGTCCAGAAATAAAGATAGTCTAGATGCCTTGCCATGATAGCAGTCAACACCTGTGCATTGCTGCAGGTTGACCAGGACCAAGGGTAAGGAAGGTTGGTGTGCACGCTTACAGACCATGTGTGCACACCCTTCTGCATAGAAGTCAAAAGGTTTGATATTTTGTGTTTTACCAGGACCCCTGACTTAGGGGCTTGCCTTATTTTGACACAGGGAATAGTATTAGCTGCCACATTAAAAGAGATGTTATACCTCAGGCAGTAACCATTTTTACAGATGGATCCAGTTCCGAAAAGGCTGGATATACTGCAGCAGGGGAGCAAAGATCCTCCAAACTTTTTATATTTCAGTAGAAATACAAGCTCTTATTTATGCCTTAACAGATTTTGCTACAGAGCCCATCAACCTATAGTAACAGTGCTTATGTGGTAAGTATGACCAAATTTATTGAAACAGCTACTATAGGGCACACTAATTCAGAGGAACTTTTCATTTAATTTTCAGCCTTTATAATGTTATTAGAGAAGGACAATGTCCATGTTTTATTGGAAGCAATGTCCTCAGTATGTTATCCTCCTTTCTGTGCCAACTTTAGTGATAAATCCCCGAGGACTTAAACCTAATCAAATCTGACAAAATGGATGTCACTCAATAGTGGAAAGAGCCAATCTTACTCTTAAAATCATTTATTAAAACAAAAAGGGGGAGACAGGTGTTATGTGTCACCTCAAAAGAGGCTCAATCATGCTTTTTATACTTTAAATTTTTGAATTATAATGCAAAGGATTGTACAGCAGGTGAAAGGCATCAGGCCTCCTGTACAATAGCTTCCACAGAGTCAGCTAGGTGAAAGGAAGCATAAACCAGACAAGAGTTTTATCAGATTCAGTAATAATGTGGGGAAGACATTGTGTTTTATATCTTTCCAGAAGGAGCAATGCAGCCAATTTGGGTGTCGGAACATTACATCCGTCACCACAGTGGACCCAGAGAAGATCCTGTGTCCCTTCGCTCAAAAGGACTGAGAGCTGCCCTGATGACAGCAAAGCGGAAGAAGAAGAAAACTGAAAGCTAAGCTACACAGGGGCTGAGGTGCCAACATGGAGTCATCTGAAGAAAACGACTGAAGCACAGCAGATTGTGGAAAAGCAACAAGTTGAAGCTACTTCTTCAATCATGTTTCTGGCCATGCACAGCCAAGTCTGAGGACTCTTGAGTAAATCAGCAAAAGAAACTTTCATTTAGTAGGAAAATGTTACTGTAGCTTGATTTCTTTATTGTTGTGTTGCATTGGCATTGTTTTATTAATAGCCATGTCTGGATTTTGCATTGGCATTGTTTTGTTATTGGGTTTTGCATTGGCATTGCTTTTTTAATGTTTTAATAGTCAGAAATTTGTTCTTGATGTTTAAATTTTACTTCCATTATTAGTAGCTTAAATTTAAAAGAAAGGGTGAGATATAGGAAGCAGTTATAGGGTTAAGCCTCGGACTGACCTGTGGCAGGATCACAAACAAGTTCGTTTGGAGGGCAGACCCCTCCCAGCATAATTAAGCCTGATCCTGTAACTGATCCCTAGATCTTTCCTGGGTAGCTAGTGGGCTGTGGGAGGGGCAGCAAGTGCTGCCAAAACAAGTGAAACTTACAAGAATATTGTTAATTGCCTTGTTTGTCCCTGATTATAAATAAAGCCTCAGCTTTGCAGTCTGGATCTGTTCTGTGGCCTCAGCCAGGCACAGAAAGATCCACCCAGCCCCAGCTTTCAAATCTATCTCTCCTCTCTTTATTTCTAATATTTCTCAATCCCTGGCCACCTCCACTTAGAACCGGTTTGTTCATCTCTCTTTCCACGTGGGATGCAGAAAAGGGAGATCCCCGCCATGTTTGGCCCCCACCGCATCAGGCCCCCGCAGACTTGGGGGGGGGGGGGTGGGGGCGAGGAGGAGAACACTGCCGGAGGTAAGGGAAGGGCCAGGTGCATTTGGTGCTCTCTGCATGGGCACCTATGGTGACTATCGAACAAGCACAGAAGCATTCCTAAGGTCATGGATGATAAGTGAGCCAGGCAGCCAAGCATGCACATCATAAGAAGTCACTATGGGAACATTAGCGTGTGCACATCAGGCACCATCAACAGAGTGGAGACAATGTGAGGTGAGATGGATGGATGGATGGATGGATGGACGGATGGATGGATGCAGCGTGTGTTAGAAGGAAACACAGTGAAATAAAATGCTCTCAATACAGGTACAGGTAAATGTTCCCTGAGGAACAACCTGGATAACTGCAATACGAAGCAAGGAAGGGAGCACGTCAACCAACAGCACGGACAGAAAAGAAATGCAGTTGCAATCAAATGCTTTGTTGTCAAAAACAGTCTTCTGGAAACATACCTGCAGGGAAATGTGTCTGACAGCAGTAGCTGAAAACACTGACATGAAGAACACAACGCAGAGAACAAAGGTCTGCTTTGCAATCGCTTCAAAATACTCAATGCAGATGCTGCCGCCTGGCGGTCAGTGTGCTCCCACAGAGCGAATGCCGCTAAGTGGACCGACAGGCACCACACACTGGGCTCACGGCTGGCAGGTGCAGCTATGGCGGCACAAGCCCCTCCCACCTGTGCAGCGGCGCACTACTGAGATGCTGCAAAGGCAGCAGCAGCGGTGCCTGGATGAGCGTAAGCAGCTCCTGGCCCCAGTTCGGCCTCCTCCCCAGCCGCCTGCCACTTCACACATTGCTACATCCCTCAGGGGATCTCGGACTGCCGGTTTCCCAGATCCCCGCAGGCCAGCAGTCCAACATACTGCAAGGGCACCCACATTGCAAGAGGGCGCAGGCCAGGCTGACTGACAGCAAGGACACATGAATCCGTGCACCATGCCAGTAAGTGTCAATAGTACCTGTGGGTATACAGGCCTATTCAATGCCTCAGGATGGGTGGCCATCCTATCTAATAAGAGAGCAATATGCAGATTAATCATCACTGTGCTATACCCACAAGCCACGCCCAGCAGCCAATCAGAGTAAGCATGCAAATTAACCCCAGCTAACATGGCTGCGCCCACAGAGAGCAAGAGGGAGGCTTGGGTTTCCCTGGCAATGAAGAAAGCCAAGCTTTCCACACACCCTGGCGGGCCCAGGCCTCCACTCAAGGGTACAAAGGTTCAATTATGGAAGGCAAATAAACTCCAACACAAATGGCGGCAGCCACGGAGCTGGAAGAGCAGGAGGCTGTGGTTGCCCTGGGCAATGGAGAAAGCCAAGCTTCTGCAGCCCTGGCCGACCTCACCCTCCACTGCAGGCTACAAAGCTTCAATGAACAATTCAATTACAATTCAATAGACAGGCAGTTGGACATCCCTCGAGGGGTCCCAGATTGGAGAGGGTACAGGCTGGGCTGGGGGACAACCCCCTCTTCCCCCCCCCCCCCCCCCGTGCACGAATTTCGTGCACTGGGCCTGTAGTTCTTAATATCTGTCCTTTCTCTCCTAGAAAACATTTTAACCTCCACTGTTCATGGAGGTGCCAAAGATGGGGGCAGATGTCCATTAATGCTTAGGAACCGGATAATGCTCAATACAACAACATTGGAGAGTCTTTAATTAATGATTCTGTAAATGGACAAAAATGTCCTGGTGCTAAGTCATATTCTTATTTATTTCAGAGAGGAAGGGAGGGGGTAGGGAGAGAGAGAGAGAGAGGGAGAGAGGGAGAGAAAGAGAGAGAGAGAAAGAGAGAGAGAGAGAAAGAAAGGGAGAGGGAGAGAGAGAAAGAGAGAGAGGGAGAGAGGGAGAGAAAGAGAGAGAGAGAAAGAGAGAGAGAGAGAAAGAAAGGGAGAGGGAGAGAGAGAAAGAGAGAGAGAGAGAAAGAAAGGGAGAGGGAGAGAGAGAAAGAGAGAGAGTGAAAGAGAGTGAGAGAAAGAGAGAGACAGTGAGAGAGAGAGTGAGAGAAAGAGAGAGAGAGAGAGAGAGAGAGAGAGAGAAATGTCAATGATGAGAGACAATCACGGATCAGTGCCTCCTGCACGACACCTGCTGGGGATGGAGCACACAACCCCTTGACTGGAATCAAACCTGGGTCCCCTCAGTTCCCAGGGCAACGCTCTATGCACTGAGCCAAGGCAAGCAGGACTTGCCCGGTTTTTATAGGCGACAATTTTAGGGAAAGTCTCATTGGAATGCCTCCATGGACTATTCATCAACTCTCAAGTGTGTGCTTTGACAAGCTAATGCATTACAATGAGCATCCACAGTGATCAGGGGCATTCTCTGGCCAGCATCACTTTGGGAAAAGGCACTGGAAAGGAAATCGATACAAGCAGGACCTGCAAAGACATGGTCTGGACTGTGCAAGCCAGGTGCCCGTAAGCATGCAAGGTTACGGAAGGTACGTTCTTTTCATCTACTAGTTGGGCCTATGAATTACTAGGCACAGTTAGAGTCTGACATCTCCAATTCTACTTTCCAAGGACCTTTCATAGCTTTTTCATAACCTTGATCAATTCAATGAACTTGGGACCTCCCATTGGTGTTAAACTGAACACCATGATCATCAGTGGGGACTCTTATCAATGCTGAATTCTACACAATGACCATCTGTGCACAGACAACAGATGCCAGAGCCTTAATCAGGACCACAGATACACACACTGAACTCCAGAACCTGGACCCTGCACCAAACCACAGAGTAAAACCTGGACACCCCACCACCACCACTACCACCACAGAACTCACACTCAAAGCGATTCCCCTGACTCAAGCATACTGTGCTGCACAAAAGCCATAAACCAGATGCCTGCAAGAGACTGACAGCCGATTCTTCCGACCAGATTGCACACACTGGAATGCGAATCTATAGCTGCACTCGGGCCCCACACAGAACCCAGGACACAAATCCACACCCAAAGAAACCCAAAACCCCAGACCAACAGCCAAATACATATTTGACTGGAAACCACAGTCCATGGACATATAGCAGGGACGCATGACTAAAACTCCACAGCCACAATCCAGCGTTGGAGACAATAAGCAGACTTCAGGTACCAGGTGCCAGATACACGAAATGAAGCAGATGCTCACACTGCACACAAACCCGTGAATCAATAAAGAGAACCCATGTCAATCCAAGTCCAAATAGCTAGTCTCACCAGTACTTTATTTTTCATTCCAATGCCAATATTCAAGAGAAAAAATAAATCCAGAACTTCACAATTCTACAAAACCCTGCAGTGTCACACACATAAGGCTAACAGAATGAAAGAGTAATGACAATGCTTACTTTTGCTGGCAGGTGTCCATCATGTCTCTGCTGCAGCAGCGTGAGAAGCTATCCATGTCCCAGATGAGCATTGCACAAAGCCAGCTCTTCAAAACTGTGGGAGATTGAAAAAGCAATCATTTAGCCGAAACCGGTTTGGCTCAGTGGATAGAGCGTCGGCCTGCGGACTGGGGGGTCCCGGGTTCGATTCCGGTCAAGGGCATGTACCTTGGTTGTGGGCACATCCCCAGTGGGGGGTGTGCAGGAGGCGGCTGATCGATGTTTCTCTCTCATCAATGTTTCTAACTCTCTGTCCCTCTCCCTTCCTCTCTGTTAAAAATCAATAAAATATATTTTTAAAAAAAGAAAAAGCAATCATTTAATTCATACCTCATACATTCATATATCTTGGACAATAACCAAATTAACATAATCAAGTGAAGAGATACATTACATTGAACGCATGCACAAGGAAAAGTCACATACAAATGAATGCCAATATTAGAAACAGGAAATTTTGGGAAATGGGGAAACAGGGTCTTAGATTGTGCTTGTGAAATGGGTAATGTTCCTGCAATGTGCAGGATTTGTGGCACGTTAATGCTTGTTAGGTCATCTCAAAACTATAGATCCAAAAACTCTTGGTAGCCTGGCCAGTGTGACTCAGTGGTTGAACGTTGACCCATGAACCAGTAATTCACATTTGATTGCCGAGCAGGACACATACCCAGTTTGTGGGCTCGATCCCCATTGGGGTGCGTGCAGGAGGCAGCCAAGCAATGATTCACTCTCTCCATTAATATTTCCATCTCTCTCCCTCCCTCTCCCTTCCTCTAGGAAATCAATAAAAATCTGATTTAAAAATAACAAAGAAAAATTGTGAGGGGAAAAATGAATGAATAAAAGCTACCCTGACCAGATAGAATAATGTATTGTGTTTATAATGGCACAGTAATTTAACAACTTGGGCAATGCCCTAACTCAGTGCCTAGGAAACCATGGCTCGCAAGCCACATGCGGGTCTCTGGTCCCTTGAGTGTGGCTCTTCCAGCAAATACCACGGCCTGGGCGAGTGTACTTTGAAGAAGTGGCATTAGAAGAAGTGTAACCCTAAGAAACGTAGCTATCAGAAGACATTTCAACAGTTGTGCTGCTGATATTTGGCTCTGTTGACTCACGAGTTTGCCAACCACTGCCCTAACTGGGTTGGCTCAGTGGAGAGACTGACCGCCAGCCTGCGTACTGCAGGGTCCCAAATCAGATTCCATTCAAGGGCATATACCTTGGTTGCAGGCACATCCCCAGTAGGAGGTATGCAGGAGGCAGCTAATCAATGTTTCTCCCTTCCTCTCTGTAAAAAATCAATAAAGTACACTGCCAAAGAAATAAATAAATAAATAAACAAACAAACAAACAAATAGGTAGATAAACAAGCGAATAAGATAAAAACGTAGGTAAAGTCCTGCAAATGGAAAAGCTGATGGAACAGAGTACAAAGTACAGCAACAGACCGAAATACATATGTAAATTTGGCATAATGAAAATATCTCCTTAAAACAGTGGGAACATATTAATCTCATTACAAATACTGCTGGAGTAATGGAATGGGGGAAAACATTGAAGCGAAATCAATTCATTTCCCTCATAAGTAGCAGGAAAACTGAGATACCTGAAACATAAGGGCACAAAGAGATCAAAGTAAAAGAATGGGAAAATATATATTAAGCAAACATAACCAAATAAAGATAACAGCACACAGAACAAGCAAAGGCAAAAGGCATGACTGCGAGTAAAGAAAACCACTGCACATCAATGACTTCATTTCTCGCTCATCATTAATGTTTCTCTCTTGCTTCCTATCTGCAGGAGCTGCCCCCTGGTGGTGAATGGGCTCCCATAGAATCGGGATGATAATCAGGAAAAGCAAATCACACATGGCAGCTGAGGTGTGTAAGAAAACCCAAAGCAATAGGACATGTGTGGGTGGGGTGGCCAGCAGGCTGCTCTTTGCAGCCTTAAGGACTAAAGCGGAGGCCATTAGGACAAGGCTCCCTCCCTAAAAGGCAGTTCCATGGAAATCTCTTAGAAAAAAGTGGGGACCCTTTCTCAAGTAGCAGTCTAACAGCAACAGGAAAAATCGCAAAGGTTGGTCCTCTTTCTTTCCAACTCTGCACGGAAAAGAAAAGCTGTACATGCAGAAGCTGAACTTCCAAACTTAAACTGTGGACGTATTTCCCCTTTTAAGGTTCACTGACCTCAGAGGATGCAGAGGAGGCAGAGAAACCCTGGACACACCATGACGTGGGGTCAAAGCCACAGCATGCTTAGCTGCAGGACCAACCGAGTCAGGGCGCCATGGTGCTGCGGCTGGACCAAAACTGCCTTCCTCAGAGAACGCCCATTACAGAGGCGCCATGTTGTTCCGGCTGGAAAACAACCTCATTCCTCAGAGAACACCCATGACAGCTGCGGACAGCGACACAGAAAAGTGCTCAGCACAGAAGAAGCCACAGGAGAGTCTGGGAGGAGGCTGTGGCTCCTAAGAAATAAGTCCCAGCGATAGCGGGGAGCCAAGCCTGAGCAGCCTCAGCTGGTGTCCCCACCAATATGTCGCCTCACGCCTCACACGTCACATTCACGCCTCACGCCACATGCCTCACGCCTCACGCCACACGCCTCACGCCTCACGCCTCACGCCTCACGCTTCACGCCACACACCTCACGCCTCACGCCTCACGCCTCACGCCACACGACGCACGCCACACCCAGCAGCCTCTCCTCACGGCCTCCACGGGGCTCACCTCAGCCTCAGCCTCAGCCTCGCGCTCGCTGTCCTTTCCCTGAGTTGCTGGCCTCACACCTCAGGACACGGCTACGCTGCTCCCAGGCCACCACTCGCCTCAGGCCCGCCACTGCCTGCCTCGTCCCTGAACCCCGGGTGGCTCCACTTGGGCCACCTTCTCTCCTCAGTTCCGCACCTTCGCCCCCTCAGGCTCAACAGGCCTCTCGCCTCAGTCCCTGCTCTGCACACATCCCGCAGGTCTTTGGTTTGGGACGCACAGCGAGGCCACGCCCCTAAGTCCCAGGCCAGCTCGGGCGTCAAATCTGGCCACGCCCCTCATGCCAACCTGACCACACGCCTCCACCAGGAAAAAGATGTGTGGCCTAGCCTTTCTCTCAGCTGTGAATCCTCAGGGAGGACACTTGCATTGAGTTTTTAAGAGAAAGTGGGAGGGAGCCCTACACGGTGTGGATCAGTGGATAGAGCAGGCGTGCTCAAACTACGGCCCGCGGGCCACATGCAGGCGGTTTTGCCGTTTTGTTTTCTTATGTCAAAATAAGATATGTGCAGTGTGCATAGGAATCTGTTCATAGGGTTTCTTAAACTATAGTCCGGCCCTCCAACAGTCTGAGGGACAGTGAACTGGCCCCCTGTTTAAAAAGTTTGAGGACCCCTGGGATAGAGCGTCAGCCTGTGGACTGAAGGGTCCCAGGTTCGATTCCGCTCATGGCACACATGCCAAAGTTTCAGACTTGATACCCAGTACAAGCGAGCAGGAGGCAGCCAATCCATGGTTCACTCTCATCATGGATGTTTCTATCTATCTCCCTCTTCCTTCCTCTCTGAAAACAATAAAAACTTATTTTCTTAAAAAAGAGAGATAAAGTGGAAGGGAGAGGGAGAGAAAGAGAGAAACACATCCATTGGTAGCCTCCCACATGCAGCACCCCCCACCCCCCACCCCCCCGGGCTGGGATGGAGCAAGGAAGGGAAATGCAGCTCCAGGCCTTTCTCCTTTTGCCGGGCAGCCACTGTAACCGCACAGGCTGTCCAGAACCGCGACACTGAACTGCGCGCAAGGTCTTTCTTTGCCACGTTCCCAACAACCACTGTGCCCTTCACAGCGGGTGAAGCCGGAGGGAGAATATGGCTGCAGGTCTCTCCTTGCCCACTGACTCAGGACACCCTTAAAGGTGTGTGGAAATGGGAGAAGTAATTTGTCTCCTGTTCTCTCCTCACCCCTTAGACAAATACCACCTCTACCCATCCCATGCTGCCCATCAAGGCAAAACAGAAATGTTGTCCCAGGTCTACCGTGTTCTTCCCCAAACCCCTCAACTCCTTCATAGCTGGTTCGAGCCAGGATAAGAAATCTGCCCCGTCCCTTGCCTGCCCCAGGACTCCCCATGCAAATCACACAGCAGACGACAGATATGGACAATAAGTATACAGCTCCCTACTATAAAGGACTCCTGATAAATAACTGAACTCAAACTTGGAAAAAAAAAAGACTCGTGCTCATTTCTACACAGGGGCTTCTGATACAAACATCAATTCAGGGAGTGACGGGAAACATTCTGCCATGTAACACCCACTGATAAGTCATCTGGAGCAACACAAGACCACAACAGAACACATGGACTGGAGCACAATGGAGCTAAATCGTGCAGTTTGAAAGACAATTCACTCGGGGCATCCGGACCCCAGGACTTCCTCAGGGCATGACAAGGACTCCAGTTGGCATAGAGCTAGAGACAAAACCCGTCAATTACAGACACCTGACAGTGGAGCCAGAATCAGCGCCCCAGAAACAGATCCCAGTGCCCACAGCAGACCACGAACCAAAGGTAAACAGCAGACATAAAGCCAGACCTTGGACCATGAGTGCCAGGCAGCAGGCGACAGAGAATGACACAGGATACTTCACATGAGCACACAATGCCATAGCTGCACGCAGACCCCACACAGGAACAAACGCAGGAAACCAGCCACACCCAAACAGAACCCCGAAACCAGACCAAGACATACCTAAACACAATTCACCCGGAGACCACAGACACTGCAGTTGGAACTGAGATCTGCGTCTAGGAACTCAGGTGCGAAAGCAGGCACTCAACACCAGAAGCCAGTTACCAGATGGCAGACACAGGAGCTGAACCACAGGCCCTCACACTGTGAACAGGGCACCAGGACATCACTGACCCTAACCACTGACATCATACCCCCCAACCCTGTACCTGTAAAAGCCTGTGCAAGTTATCGTGAAATTAACTAAAACACAGGAAAAAGCTGCAACAACAAATAGTAGACAGCAGACGAATGAGCATGATGTCCCTGGACCAAAGTAGACAGGCTTGCATCAAGATTTTTTCCTAACTTAAAAGAGTGCAGGCAAGATGTTGTAATATTTAGTTCCAGTAATCACACTCATCAAAACAGGAGCGATCCCCACCTGTGAATTTGAGAATGTGAGTTTTCTGCCTCAAAGTAGAATTATGTGCTGCAAAGGAGCACATTCCAATTTGAAAAGCAGTGCACGTCAACATCTCTACAACCAGAAAGAACACCTAAACAACAGACACACACCCTTCGTGAAATGGCGTGCCATTCCAACAATAACCACAAGGCGGCAGCATAGGATCAAACAGCACACGCAGACGTTTCTACGTGGGAAAGACAGGAGCATTAATTCCAACAATAGCCACAAGGTGACAGCAGAAGATAACACATCGCATGCACACGATGCAAGGGAGAAGAGACAGGAACATTAGTAAAGGAAAAGACATGTAAAAGAAACCCACAGGCAGAAAAGAAAAAGGACTCAGGCAAGCATGAGTCACTGGGGACCCCAAAGGGGCGGATGGCCGCGCATGCTGACCAAAGAACTAGGCGAGCATGGTGGACCACGGCACACAAAACTCGCAGTGAAAAAACGAAGCGCAGACAAAGCAGCGCCAACTTTGTCCAAGGCAGTCAACACGGGACACACATTGCAAATCTCAACCCACTGTGGGCCGCCCTGCGCAGGTTCCCTGCGCAAAGAAGCGGGACCGCAGGCGCGATGTTTACGTCCTACGTGGGCCTGAGGGAACGTGGCAATCCCACAGGGAGGGCCCATGTATCCAAGAACTGCACCAAGCTTGCAGCTCCCACATGAACAAGCGTGGATGGGGCGGGTACCTGGATTTGGAGGTGCAGCAGGAAGAACAGACTTCCAGAACTCAGAATGAAGAGACAGTGATAGTGGTGGTGAAAACTGGGAAAAGGGGGGGCCGTAATAAAAAATCAACAGATGACATGCACTTATTCGCATGGTTTACAATGGCTGCACAGCAACATGGAGCCAGCCCATGAGCATGCAACTCCTGTGGGTACTCAGCCATCCACAAAATGGCAGCAGGGAAGGCTACTTGGCACTCATTGGGGAGGCAGGCAGGAACAGGATGGTGGGAAAGAGGATCAATTGGAAAGTATATGGGCACAAAACTGGTGTGCTGGGCTAGTGGTAGAACACACAAGGACAACAGCCACATGAGCTACAGCAATATGCTGACTTATGGCAATCACAGGAGACTCGTTTGGCATTGCTTGGTTTTCTCGAGTCCATGGCGGCACTGGCAGAAAAAAGGACAGAACCGACCGCTGTATAAGGATATGCTGCACACCATTGAGATTGTGGTTGCTCGTGCACGCTCTACAAAATCAGCAACAGATGCACAATGACTGTGGGGAGGGAGCAGTGGCTTGACTGACTTAATGAGTATGCAGGCTGACTGGTGAACAGCTGATGGGGAATAGGTAGTGCACATTGCTTCAGGAAAAGTATGCCAATGCCAATTTTTCAAGGCATCAGCAACATGAAGTCAGAAGAGGCCAATAAACCTAGCATGAGCAACCACCAAGAATAAAATAAGCACAAAGTGTTTTCACTATCCCAATCACCTTGATATAGCACCCATCACTGTTTCTATAATGCATTCATTAAAGGAAAATAACATTAAATGCTAGCCAGTCACCTGTGATACTATATCTTTGAGTAAAACTTGGTTTCCCTGCAGAGTGTGTGTGTGTGTGTGTGTGTGTGTGTGTGTGTGTGCGCGCGCGCGCGCGCGTGGGGGGGGGGGGAAGGACTGAGATTTCAGTGGCATTTACTAAACTAGAGACTGATAGCATAAAGCAAGGCTATCACTGTACATCTGCACAATGATATGCTCCCAACTAGACATAAGACCTTCGGATAATCAGGTGATTTCATTGCACTTCCCTACATTTTCTATAATTCAAATAAACATGTTGGGCATGCATCACCAGCAAAAACCACCACTTGCAAGAATATTAAACACCTTAACAGCATTCACTCACGTCATCTTTAGGAATCATAGTGACATGAGCGCTGTAGTGACACTGAAGAACAGAGGCTGGAGTAGACACTGGTAGAATGAAGGTGAGACAATCTGCAGGACAGAGGAATAACTGAGAAATAGATAACTGCTACCAGGGATAGACTGAGCCAGGGGAGACTGGATCCAGGGGAAAGTTTATACACCTTTTTTTTTTTTTTGGGGGGGGGGGGGGGAGGACTTCGCTGCAACACACACCAACTTCACACACTCAGTGAAGTTACATGTTCTCAAATGTGCTCCAATGCTGTCACAGCAACCATGACAGATTGTGCAATGCATTTCTTAGGCCACAATACAAAACGGGATACACGGCTGCTTGCTACACAATGGGTTTGAGTAAACATTGGGCTAACTGGAGGGAAATGTAGGTAAGGGTAGGCTACAGCAATAGGCTACCTGAGAGACACTTTGGAGCAACCACACGTGGTAGAAGGAGAACAATGGCCTGAAAAGGTGGAGTACTACCACAGCAGCTGAAACCACAACTTGTATGAACAGGCAGACAGGCACGAACGTCCCATCTATTCTAGGAAATGTCAATGGAAATCACAAACAGGACCTTGCAATCCAACATTGACAGCAACTACAGCCCATTGAGTGTCACCTGACTCTCTGTGAAACAAGACTGAGACTTCACAGGTAAGACCCTGACTATGACCTTTGGTCCAGATAGTTCAGGATAGTGTGACATTTCTGGACTGTGAGGAAATGAAATGGACACAGTGCAGATGACAATAGTGGCAATAGGACAAGAACAAGCATACGGTCTGCAGACTACACAAGGAACAGCCAGCCCTATCTCATCCAAGGAGACAAAACTGGAATATGGGAGGGAAATGCTATACGCAGACAAGTCCAAGGATGCAGGATGGCAGTATCACACGATGCATTTCTGTCTCCTCTTCTCGAAAAGCACCAGCCAGCATGCTTATGGGCCACCCTAAACAGTGTGAGATCATGTGTACTTTAATGACATCTGAAAGGACACTATTCGCTCAAAAAAAGGACTATAATCAGATACTGAGAGAGGCAGATCAAGACCCCAACCGCACAGAGACAAGCACCAGGGCTTCACGGGATGGCGCACAGATTCACAGCTTCCATAAAGACAGGCTTTTCAAGGAAGCAACACCGTGACATGTGGCTATGGCATGACACACACATTCCAAACTTAGTTCAATACTGGGGAGGTCACTACGGAGAGAAAACTGGAAGACACAGGTCCCTCTAGGCCAACAGCACCATCAGTGGTGAGGACGTAGACAACAGGAAGAACAGACACCTAAAAAGGAAGAAAATGGGTTAGTGGCATCCATGAGCAACAGGATAACAGGAGTTGAGTCACTATCAGGTCATAAATGAGCCAGCCACACACCCACCAACCAACCACCAGACACATGGAGTTCAGGATGCTATATAGAGAAATAACACTTGCACGGAAGGCTCAAGCCGACTCTATAGGCCTATCAGTACATAAAATACACTAAAATTTGCTTGACATTTAACAGCACCACTTAGGACTACTTCAGGCTCCTTGGAGCTCTTAGAAAATATGGTCATCCATTTGGTAATGGCTGCAGCTACCAGGATTACCTTGCACACCTCACAGCTAGGCTGGCCTCCATACAATGAGCTTAACTTTCATGGCCTGCACAAGGGTATATGGGGCTGCTCTCAGCTACGGATGGAACCAAGTATCCATCTAGGCTGCTTATTAAGGAGCCAAATAAGAAACCATGAAAAATCAGATGGACTGGCTCCTCCATAGGCAACACAATCAATAGCAGGCATGACCTGCTGACGGCTACCCCTATGACCATGCCCAACATCCCACTGGCACTTCTGACTGGGGTTCAAAGGGACTCTGTCTCCTTCACACTCAAACAGGTACCTCCTAAATGACTTTTCTTGCTAAAAGTGTGCTCTGTGGACTCCTATACACACCAAAGACATGTGCTTATTCTGTCCCAAGGGCTACCATTAAAGAGGGGCTGGGACTGGGGGGATGGCACCAGGAGAGGGGGGCATGGAAAAAAAAAACACTCACACACAATCCCCAGACTGTGGAAGATCTGGCTTAATGAATGCTGGAGAGCAGGCCTATTCCAATCTCACGTGGACTATTCAAAAGCCTCTCACAGCTGTCTGTCTCCTGCACTATCAAACCTTAAGGGCACTGTGCCTACTAAGAAGCTCAGCGGGCCCCTGCCATCCACAAAGGTATGCATGTCCTAGGAGCCACTGACAATTCTTTCCTAAATCATGAGTGCATTCATGCATTTGGAATGAACAAGCCAGACAGGGGATGCTCCTTCAGCTTGCAAGGGGCAGGGGAAGGGGCATGGCCTGAGGTGCCCCCGGGAACAAGGACAGTATCCAAGAAATACAATGGAAGACAATCACCAATGGAGTACAAATGACAGGACCTCGTCAGGACAGATTGGAAAAGGAGGTTCCAACATGACCATGAACAGGCACTGCTAAGAAGCATAGACACTCAAGAAACGTGCCCATTTTGGGAAATTGCTTGGCAGCTCCCAAGGTTGAACAAAGAATTTAAAAACGAGTCATGCATTCAAAGTCAAAAGCAGAGGGTGGGATTCATCCAAGAAAGACGGTAGGGCCACCATCCCAAGACCAGCTATAGGAAGAGAATAGCGCCCTAACAGACAGCCTGCCAAAAACAATGCACCACACAATGCAGATTTCCCATAGGGAACATAGTGACAGAAACATAAAAGCATCATGCATGGCACTTCAACGCCTGTGGGGAATATTCCAAAACCATGCATGGCATGACCCATTGTGCTGGGCAGATGCCTTTAAATTATATCACAATAACTTAGGTTGCCTAAAAGTTGTATCACATTACAATTTCTTTGGATAAACACCTCATATGACTTCACCTGTCACGGTGGAGAGAGGTCCCCAACCTGCATGACACAGCAGGGGTGTGTAAACCGTGATGTCTTATGTATCCGTGTTTTACGCAGAATCGCGGGGCACATCTACATAGGCACTCCGACGTTACCTGATGCTCGTGCTCTGGATCGTGCTCTGGAAACAAACAGCAGCAGTGAATGTAGCAATGACCATATAGAAGCCAGGGGTGAAGTGGCTACTCCGTGAGAGCTCCCAAGCATCAGCAACCACAGATGCAGGGCCTGTGGCTGCCTCATGCTGACACTCCCACTGCTCCTCCGTCCATGGAAATCTCTCCATCTGGAACACATTTCATCAAAACAAATCTGAAAAATAGACTTCCGCCAAGACTCATAAAATCGACAGTGTTTCCTTAAAACAACTTTCTGTAATGAGAAACAAAGTTAAAAAATATAAAAATACAATAACAGAATACAAACATGTATCTTTTAAAAGAAAATTCAAGATTTCTTCCACTGAATTTTAGAGATACAAAGATGAAAGGAAGACAGTAAAGACAAACACACAAATGTGAGAAAAATACTTACTTTCAGTTACCTAATACATTGGACCACACCTTGGCAATGGATCAAACCAACAACATGGGTACGCGGTACATGGGAAAACACGGAGACCGGGGAGGGAGGAAAAATGGCCAGGGAAAAACATCATTTTTCTAGGAACCATTGCAAACTAAGAAAATGAACTGTTGCAAGGTCATTCCTCTAAATGGCTTCTGTGTTTCTCTCAGGGGCAGAATTACATGGCTGCGACGGTCACAATTAAAAAATTGACAGATGTTCCCTTACAAAGGCCATACCCATTGAGCACTTCAGGAATCTCAAAATGCCTCCATAAATGAATGCAGAAGCCCATCACACAACACCTGATACCGGGATAGGACAACACTTACATGCTGCTCAGACGACAACGGTCCCTGCTTTTCCGTGGACAATCTTGAGCATCATCCTTTTACAGCTCCACATAGTCACTGCGCAGGTCTTGCAGAAAAGGAACCGTGTCAGACACTCGCTTGTCATGGAGGATGTGCATTGTTAGGAGCGAGTGGCAGTTCTGAGGGGCAGAAAAGACGGTGGTAACATGAAACACAATCAAAAATGACATCAACATTCTTCAGGATGCTTGGCTTCGGTCAGGGACACGCTGCACAAATCCCACAGACCTGGAAAAGGCAGTCACTGGGGTTCAAACTCCTCACGGGAAGCTGTGACCTCAACGACCGCTGGAGCAATCGCAGGGCAAAAATACTACACAGATAACAATTAAGACGGCACAGAATGACTACATGCATGCAACACTCGGGAAAAATGTCAGGAAAAATAATAAGCGCTCTGCAGGAAATAAATACACAATTACTTTTTTTAAATGACTCAAAAAAAATTGTCTAAAACGTAATAAACCCATGATAACCTCAACAAATCACACAAAATACAAACATCTGGGTAACACATCGGGAACAGCCATGGTGTAATGCACACTGAAAACTTCAAAAGAGATGCAACTGTTACTAAAACACACAAAATTACATTTCGGACACAGACAAGTCACATTGGCTCAGATCCACCCTATATACAGACACTAGAAACCATCGAGACATGGCCCTCACTTTGTGACACACATCTGTTCTAACTACAACATCTTCATGCTTCAATAAAAGACTACCCGGTACACAAAAATAGACTATATTGCAGAAAAAGAGAATCACAACACCTTACTTTGAAAACCCATGGCCGTCACTGCTTCATCAAAAGAACTTTAAGATCCTTCACCGTGCCTACTGTGGATGTGCGCATCAGAATACCCCTTTCCCTCTATCCCACTGTGAACAGAACCATGGCATATAAAAAGCCTTTCGGAACTCAGGATAATGTACAAAATATGGAAAAAGCGGTTCTGCTCATGTTCCTTTCTCATTTGGATACATCAACGACTGACTTCAAGTCACCTACACACCACATTTCTCACGCTGACCTGTAGCTCTAAAATACTGCCCAGGGGACTACAACAAACGCTCCTATACAATTCCAACCTTCATCCACTGCAGTGCATCGAGGGCCAAAAGGCAGAACAGACACACTGTTTCTCCAGGTACAATACGTTTAGGCAGGGACTTCTTGCAAAATTCAGGACAAAAAAACTATTTTTTCTTTCACTTACAAAGATCAAACATTTTCTACACCTATTGTAACATAGGGAATCAGGGACACAAAATACCACAGATGGCTCCACGATATTAAGAGACCAGCATCAGAGTGTGACATTTCCTGCTGGACCCAGTAGGTGAAGGATATACTTGGAAGCTGGAGGACACAAAATTCATTAAATAGGAAAAAGGATATAAATCCCAAGTGCATCGGCTAACCAAAGGGGGACATAAGCTATCAAAGGATAAGATTCCATGTTCTTTGCAAATTCAAAATACCTTGGCCATCTTGTACAACAGGAGGGGAAACAGATAAGAACCATCAAACACAGAAATACTATCTTTAACAATTCAAAAGACACGGGAACTATTCACATTTGCTAGGTTTCAGTACATCTTGGAAAAATTGGGGGATGACAATGTTTCGGGGATGCCGCAGCCTCTCTGTCCCCTGATACAAGCATTCAACCGGATCCCAAAAACTGCAGCACAGAAGGGCAACAAGCTACACAAACTCTAAACAAACTGCTATGCAAACCTCCTGCTCTGGGGCATCCAAAATGGACACGGACCTTCTTCATTCTTCTTTCACATAGCAAAGGAAGGGCACAGCTTTAGCGATTCTAACTCACAAACACAGACGTCAACAGAAAACTACAGGGGATTGGACTCAACGGACACGCTAGCTGCAACAGCCTTTTTCTCAACACACACAGCACATCATCATGGGATCACCTTTCAATATTTCTCTCCCTTGTTCTGTTCAATTCTTGCACAAACATCATGACACTCAACACTTGTCTTAACAGTCCACTGGCATTTTAGCAAGTACTCATCATCTCGATTCATAATATCACTTTAAGTCGGTCATTCATGCTACTGACTGTGACACTTGCTTACCTGTGGACAAGATGAACGCATATGCACAGCCCCACACTGGGCATCGCCCAAAGAAGGGCAGACTGACATTGATGTTTCACCTGGAAGGACTTGGCCTGCAAAAAAGAAACAACAACAAAAATTAGGAGACGAGACTTCACCACAGATGGGAGAGAGCCAAAACATAGCACACACACTACACGAGGGGAGCCTCACATACCTGCACAGGAACCACCGCAGGGCTGTCCGACCCTGCACAAAGCCATCTCCACGCAGCTGCTGAAACAAACAGATCCACCACGGCTCCCTAGAACAGATGGACACGGTCCTGTCGAAGGAATAAGAGGGGGATTTAGGTTGCTGAAAGAGGAACGCACAAGGCCAGAGAGGTGAGGGATGACTCATTGATTCCTTCATCCACACATCACATAGCTGAGCCTGGATGGCTCCGGCACCCAGGGAGAAGAATCAGTCGCTTAAAAAGGACTTTGGGCGGGATTTTTTAGGGGCGGAGACTTCTTCATGCATACCCGGAGGGGAAAGAATGGAATGTGGTCACCGAAAATGATAAGTGGTCTTCACCAAAGGGACTATCCATAGTGAAATGACTTGAAAAGCCACTTCGAGAGAAAAGGCTATCTACTCAATTGCTCAAGCAAACCTAACAAGAGACACCCCTTCTCCAAGGAGACACTTACCAGGACTTCAGCTACACAGCTGCTTATCTTCAACACAACCGTTTCATTAGGACGCCACAAAAACCAACATAAGAACACAAACAGAGAGGAGCTGGGGGGTGGGGGCTGGCAGGATCCCAAATGAAAGCCTTAAAAACGCAAGGATACTAGCCTCCAAATATGTCTATGCAGATACGAAGCACAACTGATGTATCTCTCACATCAGCATTCTCTCTCCTCTCCCCCATCTTTCTCTCTCTCCCTCTCCCCCTCTCCCTCTCCCTCTCTCTTTCTCTCTCTCTCTCTCTCTCTCTCTCTCTCC
This sequence comes from Cnephaeus nilssonii, assembly GCF_951640355.1. Lineage (NCBI taxonomy): Eukaryota > Metazoa > Chordata > Mammalia > Chiroptera > Vespertilionidae > Cnephaeus > Cnephaeus nilssonii. The sequence goes on from NC_137080.1 coordinate 48,735, forward strand.
CTCCCTCCCTCTCTCTCTCTCTCTCTCTCTCTCTCTCTCTCTCTCTCTCTCTCTCTCCCTCCCTCCCTCCCTCCCTCTCAAACACACACTCCCTTCTACCCTATCTACGACATTATGGAAAAAATGTCCACAAATACTCCATGCTCATAAACTCTAGAAAGAGAATGCTACCATGTCCCTACTTTAAATACAACGCAACTGAACTCAAAACACATGGACGGATGCCCAAAATCTCGTAGCAAATCAATACCCACCTCAGAAATACAACACATTCAACATTAAAAACCATGCTTTCCGCAACTATGCTCCACAGGCTACCTGCCATTCTTTAGGATGCTCTCCCTCACTTGACCGCAAGGGAAGTCATCAAAGCCCCTTCAAGCCCTTTCAGATAACCCCAGGCACTTCCTCCTTCCAAATCCTGACAAGAACTCCCCAATACTTTCGAGTGCCCAGAGGCCATGCTCTCTCCCATTATCATGCAAAATGACTCATGCTTCCTCCAGAATGGCCAATGCTTATGTTCACGGAAAACAAAATTAAACCAAAAGCTGGAAACAATTTAGGAGACTTTCGAGAAGTCAAACTGAGAAATCATACACAAAGGATAGCTCACACACTCTGGGATTCAACATCCTCATCAAATTCTTGGTAGCGTTTCAGTAAGTCTCTGCCTTGTCACAACAGTTTGCCGTTGCAAGACCTCTTTTCCTGACGACTCACAATGTCAACAGGGCCACACACAAACAAGGGAACAGGTTCGCAAAAAACAATACCCAGAACACGACTTGACACAATAACTTCCACATTAGGAAAGGCTATGGACAGACTGGGACTACGAAGGGACTGGGACTGTGAGGTCCACCAATAACACATGCGAGCTACAAAACAGATACAAAACATACAAAAACAGGAACATATACAGAGGACAATCTCATGGCATCATTTCTTCAGGAGAAAAACCTTGCAATTACCTGACACGGCAGCACTGCTGCTTCAAAATAAGTCTCTCCTGATACCTCCACGCTAACACATACCTTTAATACGACGATTACAATGACACAACAAAAGTGCTCTCCAGAATGGCAGTTTTAACTTCTTATTTTATGCATTTTAACTCAAAGAAGGAGATGGACATTGGGGACGTGGGACAAAGCGAAGCACAGAAACCTCTGGGGTGGGCTACAAAGAAAAACAAAACTTAGGTGGGTGCAGAGGACTTAACAGTCACCATTCACAGGATCGCAATAACAATACAGACAGTTCTGATGCGCACCAGGGGGCCGGGGCTGTGCCCTCGGGGGGCCGGACAAACGGAACTTCAAAAAAACTAGAATATTTCACAACTAGGTCCTCTCATATACAAAAGGACAATAGCCCGCTAAAGATGCAAATGGCTCATCCTCAGGAAAGACATTGCCCGAGGACATGGCTATCCAGTAGCAACTCCTTGGCATTTCAAGGTTTGCCTTGGAAGGCCATCCTTGGGGGTGACTTTAGGGAGTCATCTTAGGTGCTGAAACACCTGGGGATGTGTGGACTTCCAACGTGAAGCCTGGGGGGAGGGGGACACAGGTCCATGATGGGTGGGACCAGGAAACATAGCCTCCTGACATGGCTGAGGGAGATCACCTCCCAACCCCAACACTCATTCCAGGGAAACAGCTTTGCATTCTTCACATGGGAATGCAATCATGTTGTCAAAGAATCCCACATTAGGACTAGGACTCTTCCAACTCACACATCATCCAATTTCATTTCCAATGAAAAAACGAGCCCTCCATACCAGCGGCTCCTGACAACATTTGGGGAGACTCAGCTCGGTTCCAACACACTTCGGTGGGGGCAACCACAACCTTCAAAAAAAAAAAAAGGCACAGGGTCACCACGTGCCTCAGGGGACATGACAAATAACAACACAGTTTTTGCCTTAGCAGCACCTGACCTGGCGGTGGCGCTCACAGGATCCCACCTTTCACATACCAGCTACAAATGGGGCACATCTGGACTCACTGCCCCGTCAGTGTCCTGACATCATAGATCACAGGGAAATCCCACTCAAAAACTCATACACAGCCCTAAACGGTTTGGCTCAGTGGATACAGCGTCGGCCTGCGAACTCAAGGGTCCCAGGTTCGGTTCCAGTCAAGGGCATGTACGTTGGTTGCGGGCACATACCCAGGAGGGAGTGTGCAGGAGGCAGCTGATCCATGTTTCTCTCTCATCGATATTTCTAACTCTCTATCCCTTTCCCTTTCTCTCTTTAAAAAATCAATAAAATATTTTTTAAAAAAAAAAGAAAAGAAACTCATACACAAACATGTCTCCTCAGCGAGGACTTGGCGCCACCTGCTAGGAAAGCTGGACAATGGCTTTACAACTAGAGTCCTATCACCACCATGGACAGACACACAATGGCTCGCACGGAGGCTCCTGGGAGGAACTTTGCAAAACTAGGGTGTTCTGCTCTCATCGAAGATTCAATTAAAAGCAACATATTTTCAATACGAATGGATGTTTTCTTTAAAAAATTCTTATTTTGATACCATGATATTCGTACACGGAGTTGAACAAAATTAACTACCATACAAACCTTTACGTTTCAAAACATATCACTTCTCTTTCCTCATTGCACTTCACACAGAGAATTTGGAATTTAAGTTTCACAGGATTCAGAAAATTCATCAACTATGAGGTTTTCATACTTAAGATAAGGAAAATGACACATGAATCATACTTTATCAAATGACAAATTCAACTGGAATGCCTATAGATGCCATGTGCTGCAAACAGGAAAAGGATAACAGGTGGATTGCCACTCAGGGAGGCTGGGAGGGAATGGTTTCAATGTCACATCTTTAACACTCAATAGGAGCAGTATCCAGCTAATGCCCACTAGTACAGCATCAACTTACAGCATACACAACTCAACGCTCTCTACTTTACTTGCTAAGGGGGGGAAAAAAAGAATCTTGTTCAGGATGGCAGTCACCTGACAGAGAACTTCCATACAACAGTCTCTGGGACCCCCCCTCGCCCCCCCACCGCCCCTTGGCAGGGATGGGAGGAAAGGGGTGCACAACCCAGAGGCATAACAGTGACTTCTGGGAATTCTCCCTCCCTCATCATGGATTCCATCGCAACATACATATGTCTTTCTCCCTCTCTCTTCCTTTAGGAAGTAATCACCTTTTACTCAAATAAAATAAGCACTATGTTTCAACACCAGCCTATGCAACAGAATCTTTGGCTGGAGGAAAAAACACGTTCGCATAATAAAAACTGCCTCCATCTAACAACCAAAACCCTACGAGTGACAGCCTCCCCACTACTGACTGCCCCTACATTGCCGGTCTACACGGTACAGACGGACTTATCAGGAACAGCCTTGCATCCCCAGGACGAAATAACTAACTAACCAACTAATTGCCTCCAGAATGGTGGCTTTCAGCTCAATGGCTGCCTGCTTCAGTGATGACCATCTACAAGGGACTGGCTGCCTCAATCAGAGCGGACTCCAGGCGACTGGATGCCTCAAGAATGACCACCCCTCGCTGAGGATCTCAGGAACAACATGTTCTCCCGATATCCCTAGATACCCCTGAGACTCGATGGACGGACTGGCTACTCCACAATTATAGCCTCCTGGAAACTGAATGAGACAAGAATAAGCGCCTCCAGGTGAAGAGCTCACATCCTGAACGCACCGGCTCACCATACCAGTCCATTCGGCGAAGGAAGCGTTGCCGCCACGGACAGCCTCCATTGCTGGGTTTCTTTGGGGGCTTTTTTTCTGGAGAGTTTTGAGACCTGAAGTTTCCGCACCAAGGACAGCGCAAAATGTGTTATTCATATACTGGTCACAAGAGGGCAGCAGAGGATCGCTTTGGCACAGAACTTGACTGACTGACAGGCTGCGTCCTTGCACATTTGTTCATCCAACCATGTTCTCTTGTCAGTCCAAAGACAAGAAAAACTCTTGGAAATCAGTTACCCAAAAATGGCATCATCTGCTCCTCCTCATGCACAATCACAAGACTTAGGACAGAGGGGACTGCTAAGCTTTTAAGTCCCTCGCTGCAATATACCTGAGCCTGCCTAGAACATTAACAGCCTATTTGCTTTTCAACACCTCTCGGAGTCTTACTTCCAGAAAGTGTAAAATTCACACACCTACCACTCTTTTTTGTGTATGTGGTTAATACACAAAAAAATTTTCTTCTTGGAGCTTTCTGACAGAGCGGAAGGGAGGGATGAGCGTGCAAGACAGAGATGAAAACATCCATGTGAGGGAGAGACATCCATGATTCCTTACCTCCTCTACTCACAGGGGATCAAACCGAAAACCCACAAACATGTCCTTCACTGGGAATCACACAAAGGAACCTTCCAGATACAGGCACACATTCTAACCAATAACCACACCGGCCAGGCCACGTTCCTGGTTCCTACCTTACAACATTCATAACTGCCAGAACCAGCAGCAACGCCTGGGCTCTGCCTCCAGAGACACTGTAAGATGGGACCACGCAGCTCAGTACACGGACAGGGAGGTGCTGCTCCTGATAGATCCTCCCTTCCCCCAACTGATGGACAGAGTATGACTTAGACTCCACCTGCAGCCGGACATTCCTGAACACCTTATATGGACTGTACATTGAACCACCAATCAGCACCTGCCATATAAGTCCCCAATTCCTAAATCCCTAGGCCCCTAATCATGTACCTTACATGAAACCACCAATCAGCGTGGGCTGAGTGCCCTAAGCCCCATCCCCTTTTCCTCCCCTTAAAAGGCACTCTCACCCCAGCAAGCTCTCTCTCAAGCTCTCGCTCTCTCTCTCACTTTCCCCCTCTGGAAGGCGGCTGGCAGGGTGATCGCCAATAAAGCCTGTGTCCTGGTATCCCATGGTCTCCGGCCCTCTGTTTCATCTTTCAGCTCCACATACTGCCGTCCAGCTGCAGGACGTGCTCCTGAAATGGGGTCGGGACCACAGGAAGGGCTCCCTAATCTCCACCCGCCTCTCCAATTGGGAAAAATGCATAATGGTTGGCCTTTAGCTGTGACCTACTGTGGGTGCGGTTTGGCCTTTAGCTGTGACCTACTGTGGGTGCGGTTATTTTGTAAAATAACTGGTTTTTTTGTAAAAAAAAAAAAAAAACAGTTATTTTACAAAAAATGTGGACACAAATGATCTAAGGAGACATCCTCCTCATCGTACAAAATTTAGCAATGGTTTTGCATCATTTACTAAAATTTCTATACTGATACGTTAATTTACATGACAATGAATGCAAAAACCACTTAGGTATTTGGAATACATACATTTTGCCTGATGTTTACAAAAAGGGAAACACACTTGGAAGCTTACAGAATTTCTAAAAAAAAAAAAAAAAACACAACCATAAACTCTAGCCCTGAACCCTAAACCTTAGCCCTACCCCTACCTCTATTTCTTACCCTAAACCCTAGCCCTAGCCCTAGCCCTAGCCCTAGCCCTAGCCCTAGAGTTACTTGTAAATCCCTGGTTGGACTCAGGCTGCCTGTCAGTGTGTTCAATAAGGCGGGCTTGAATATATAAGTCATTTACTGAGAAGGTCAGCCAACCAAGAAGACAGGGCGCTTACAGGCATTCAAATCCCGTCTTCCAGCAGGTGCAGGGACAGGACTAGAAAGGGGAAGGGGCTGGGGTGAGAATGGGGATGGAATGCAGCTACGGGCAGGCCCGGGGGTCACAGTGGTCAGTTATTGGCCTTCCCTGAGATGATGTGGATGAGGTGATGTTTTGACTCCTGGTGGGTCAGTATGACCATGCTTATCAGTTGATATGACACTTGAACCATGATGCTCAAGCCTTGCGCCTTTACCTTTCAACCATGAGCACTGATCTCTGAACCTTAATATTTTGCCTTTGAACCTTAAACTCTGACCCATGACTTTTGACCCGGACCCTGACCAATGCACCCTCTCCCTCTGAAATTCTAATCTAACCTAAAGGGGGATAAATATCATTAGAAAAAATTACACAAAATAAAAGTACACTATGATGACACACTTTACACACAAGATGAGGCTCATTTTGACAAATTGGAGCAATCTCTTACCAAGCCAAAACAATGACAAATAAACACACAAGTCATTTTTTCTTTAACATTTGCATCTTCTAGGCACCAAAAGAAGCTACCTAAAGAGCAAAAAGAGGGCCTGGGAAATGCAAGAAAACACTTACAAATACCTCCAATATCACTTGTTAACCAAAAACAGGAATTTGTAAAAATCATGAACAAAACAACAAACAACTTAATTTTTACATGATCTGAAATCCCTTCTCCAGAAAGGACACACTAAAGACATACCAAAAAGGTGACAGGTACGATGACAGGTTGCACGTACCCAGGTTGTGAATTTGATCACTGATAGGGGCACATATGGGAAGCAACTGATCAATGTTTCTCTCTCTCTCTGTCTCTCTCTCTCTTACTTTCTCTCTTTAGATATAATAAGTATGTTATCGTAGATGTAAAAGAAAATAGACAGCATTATTTAAGGTAAATATTGACCTTGGAAGAGAATCACTGATCAGCTGCCTCCTGCACATCCTCCACCAGAGATCAAGCCTTCCCTGCAACTCGGGCATGTGCCCTGACCGGGAATCCAACTGTGACCTCCAGGTTCATAGGCTGACACTCAACCACTGAGCCACATCAGCCAGGTGTATGAATATTCTTATCTCTCTATATAAAAGCCTAAGTGACCGAACGACCAACGACCGGTCGCTATGATGTGCACTGACCACCAGGGGGAAGATGCTCCATGCAGATGCCACCCCCTGGTGATCAGTGTGCTCCCACAGTGGGAGTGCCGCTCAGCTGACCGACGGGCGCCACACGCTGGGCTCACGGTTGGCAGGCGCAGCTGCGGCGGCACGAGCTTCTCCTGCCTCTGCAGCAGCGCACTAGTGAGAGAAGGCAGCGGCAGGAGCAGTGGGGCCGGGGTGAGCGCAAGCAGCTCCTGGCCCCGGCTGGGGCTCCTCCCCAGCCGCCTGCCACTTCACACACTGCTACATCCCTCAGGGGATCTCGGACGGACTGCCGGTTTCCCTGATCCCCTCAGGCCAGCACTCCAACATCCTCCAAGGGGTCCCAGACTGCCAGAGGGTGCAGACCAGGCTGAGGGACCCCAACGCCGCATAAATCCGTGCACCAGGCCTCTAATTCTTAATAATACCTGTAGGTATACAGGCCTTGTCAGTGCCTCAGGATAGCTGGCTATTTTCTATATCTGTCCTTTTTCTCCTTGAAAAGCTTTTGATTTCCACTGTACATGGAGGTGTCACAGACAGGGGCAGATGTCCATTAGTGGTTAGGAACCTGATAAGGTTCATTGCAACAATGTTGGAGAGTCTTGAATTAATATTTCTTTAAATGAACAAAAATGTCCTGGTGTTAAGTCATATTTTTATTGATTTCAGAGAGGAAGGGAGAGGGACAAAGAGAAAGAAATATCAATGAGAGACACTCATGGATCAGCTGCCTCCTGCATGCCCCCTGCTGGGGATCGAGCCCACAACCCGGGCATGTGCCCTTGACCAGAATCAAACCCGGGACCCTTCAGTTCGCAGGGCAATGCTCTATCCACTGAGCCAAACCGGCTAGGGCTTACTTGGTTTTTAAAGGAGACAATTTTAGGGGAGGTCTCATTGGAATATCTCAATAGAGGATTCATCGACTCCCCAGGTGTGTGCTTTGATATCCTGATGCATTACAAAGAGCATATACAGTGATCAGGGTCATTCTCTGACCAGTTTCACCTTAAAAAATGTCACTGGAAAGGGACTTGAACCAAGGGGAATCGGCCCAGACACTGTCTGGAATGTGTAACCCATTGGCTCCTAAGGGTTAGGGAAGATACGTTCTTGTGACTTATTAGTTGTGCCTATAAATTACTAGGCCCTGTTAGAGTCTCAGATTTCCCATTTCACTTGCCAAGGACTTTTCCTAGTTTTTTAATATCCTGCCTCAACTCTATAAACTTGGGGACTCGTATTAGTGTTGAATTCAACGCAATGACCATCAGTGGACAGGTACTAGATGCCAGAGACAATCAGGACCCAAGACACACACCCTGGACTCCAGAACCTGGACCATACGGCAGATCACAAACCCTAACCTGGACCCCCGGCCCTGGGACTCACACTTAAAGCGATTCCCCCGACTCCAGCATACTATACAGCACAAAAGTCAGAAACCAGATGCCAGAGACTGACAGCTAATTCTTAAGACCAGATTCCACACACCAGAATCTGAATCTATAGCTGCACTCAGACCCCACACAGAACCCAGGACACAAAGCCACGCCCAAAGAGACCCAAAACCCCGCCCAAAAAGACCCAAAACCCCAGACACACACTGAATACATATTTGACGTGAAACCACAGACCCTGGACATATAGCAGGGATCTATAACTAAGATGCCACCGCCACAATGTAGAGTTGGAGACAGACACCAGACCTCAGGTGCCAGATGCCAGATGCATGAACTGAACCAGATCCTCACGTTGCACACAAACCCGTGATTCAATAAAGAGAACCCATGTCACTCTAAGTCCAAGCAGCTAGTTTCACAAATACTTTTTTTCATGCCAATGTCAATGTATAAGAGAAAAAAATAATTCCAGAACTTCAAAATCCTACCAAATCCTGCAGTGTCACACACATAAGGCCAACAAAATTAAAAAGTAATGATAATGCTTACCTTTGCTGGCAGGTGTCCATGATCTCTTGGCTGCAGCAGTGTGAGAAGTTAGGTGTCCCAGCCGATAATTTCACAAGGCCGCTCTTCAAAACTGTGGGAGATTTAAAAAGCAATTATTTACCTCATATCTTGTAAATTCTAGCAACTGGAGTAATAACCAAATTAACATGATCAAATTAACAAGAGATGTAGTACATTTAATACATACACAAGGAAAACTCACATACAAATGAATGCCAAAGACAAGAAGGTAATATTAGGAACAGGAAATGTTAGAAAATGGGGAACCAGGGTCTTAGATTGTGGAGGTGAAATGGGTGATATTCAGGAAAAGTGCAGGATATGTGTCATGTTAATTTTGTTAGGTAATCTCAAAAACTATAGGATAGGATAAGGGGGAAGAGATGAGTATCAAGAAACTCTGGTAGCCTGGCCAGTGTGAGTCAGTGGTTGAGCATTGACCCATGAACCAGGAAGTCAGGTTCGATTCCTGGTCAGGGCACATGCCCGGGTTGTGGGCTCGATCCCCAGCAGGGGGCATGCAGGAGGCAGCTGATCCATGATTGTCTCTCATCATTGATATTTCTATCTCTCTCTCCCTTCCTATCTGAAATCAATAAAAATATATTTGAAAATAATGAAGGAAACATTTGAAAAGCAAATGAATGAATAAAAGCTACCTTGACCGGATAGAAAAAATGTATTGTGTTATAAAGCTACAGTAATTTAAAAACTTGGGTAATGTCCTATGAATAGAAAAGTTGATGGAAAAGAATACAAAGTCCAGCAATAGACTAAAATACATATGGAAGTTTGGTATAATAAAAATATCTCCTTAGACCAGTGGGAAATGGTGTTGGACAACTGAATGAGAAAAAAATATTGAAACAAAATCAACTCATTTCACTCATAACTAGTATAAAAAACTGAAAGCTACCTAAAACATAAGGGTACAAAGAGATCAAAAGTGAAAGAATGGAAAAATATATATTAAGCAAACATAAACCAAATAAAAATCCTAGCTAATAAAAGAGAAACATGCAAATTGACTGTGCCTCCGCTATGCCCGCAAGCCATGCCCACAAGCCAATCAGGAGCCAGCATGCAAATTAACCAAACCAAGATGGCGGTTAATTTGCATATCCAGGCGCAGAGCGAAGACTGAGGACAGCATAGAAGGAAGCCAAGTGCTGCAGAAGGGAACGAAGCTGCAGAGAAGCAAGCAAGCAGGGTGGCAGAGAAGGGAGGGAAGCAGGCGGGGCCGGAGGAGATGGGAGGGATGCAGGCGGGGTGGCGGAGATGGGAGGGATGCAGGCGGGGTGGTGGAGAAGGGAGGGAAGCAGGCAGGGCGGCGGAGATGGGAGGGATGCAGGCAGGGCGGCAGAGACTGCCACAGGAAGCCCTATTCTTGCAGGAGTCTTCCTGCAACGGGCCTCTAGTTATATTATAACACACAAATCTTGAAGGCAAACAGCATGACTATAAATAAAGAAAAGCACTTCAGATCAATAACTTTATTTTATCAGGAAGATCTACATTCACAAGCACTTCATCACATGAAATCAAAGTACACAGAACAGAGCTACAAGGGAAACTAGACAAATTTATAACCATAATACATTTATCACACCTCTCTCACTCAGAGACAGAGCACACCTCTTTCAGAACCAATAGCCTCCCACAAAGACCTCGGTGAAGATGTAAAAAACTTCAACAACCTGAGCAGCAAACTATTCAATGTTCAGAGAACCCACTGTACCCAACAACCTTTCCTGCTGAAAAACACAAATGTGTTATTCCCAATTTGCACACGAGGTGGCAGCAGAGGAGCACACTTCAATTATAGTTTATGAGGCCACACAGTACCATGAAGCAAGTTTCAACAAACGTCCAAGAATCAAAACTATATACAGCGTGTTTCTTGTCATTACAGTTAATCTAGAAATCAGGAACAGAAGGCACCTAGAAACTCCTGATATTTAAAAGTTATGAAATACAACTTCTAAATAACCACCAAATACATCACAATTCGAGTTAGAAAATAATTTGAACTGAATGATAATAGTACATACCAAAACTTACAATGAAAAAATGTGCACTCGTATATGCACATATTAGGAACTAGAAGCCCGGTGCACGAAATTCGTGCACGGCAGGGGGTTGTCCCTCAGCCCAGCCTGTATCCTCTCCAATCTGGGACTCCTGGAGGGCAGTCGGACATCCATCTCACAATCCAGGACTGCTGGCTCCCAACTGCTTGCCTGCCTGCCTTCCTGATTGCCCCTAACCGCTTCTGCCTGCCAGCCTGATCACCCCCTAACCACTCCGCTGCCAGCCTGGTTGATGCTTAACTGCTCCCCTGCCAGCCTGTTTGCCCCCAACTTCCCTCCTCTGCCAGCCTGGTCACCCCTAACTGCCCTCTCCTGCAGGGTTGATCACCTCCAACTGCCCTCCTCTGCCGGCCTGGTCACCCCTAACTGCCCTCTCCTGCAGGGATGATCACCTCCAACTGCCCTCCCTTGCAAGCCTGGTCCCTCTCAACTGCCCTCCCTTGCAGGCCGGGTGCCTCCCAACTGCCCTCCCCTGCTGGCCATCTTGTAGTGGCCATCTTGTGTCCACATGGGGGCAGGATCTTTGACCACATGGGGGCAGCTATATTGTGTGTTGCAGTGATGACCAATCTGTATATTACTCTTTTATTAGATAAGATAGAGGCCTGGTGCACAGGTGGGGGCCAGCTGGTTTGCCCTGAAGGGTGTCCCGGATCAGGTGGGGGTTCCCTTGGGGCATGGGGCGGCCTGAGCGAGGGGCCTGTGGTGGTTTGCAGGCCAGCCAAGCCCCCTGGCAACCCAAGCAGAGGCCCTGGTATCTGGGATTTATTTTCCTTCTACAATTGAAACTTTGTAGCCTGGAGCGGAGCCAAGCCTGGGGCTCCGGCAGCCATTTCTGTGGCAGTTAATTCACCTTCTACAATTGAAACTTTGTAGCCTTAAGCGGGTGAGCCCGGCCAGGGTGTGCAGAAAGCTTTGCTTCCCCTGTTGCCGCTGGCAACCCTGGCCTGCTCTCTCAAGCTCCATTCTGCCGCCATTTGTTTCAATTTGTTTACCTTCTATGACTGAAACTTTGTAGCTTGAGTGGAGGCTTAGGCCTGCAACGGCTATGGAAAGCTTGGCTTGCTCTGTTACCTGGGAAACCTTGCTCTCTGTGGCTGTAGCCATCTTGGATTGGGGTTAATTTGCATACTCACCCTGATTGGCCGGTGGGCGTGGCTTGGCTGGTGGGCGTGGCTTATGTAGCGGAGTGATGGTTAATTTGCATATTACCATTTTATTAGAGAGGATAACAGCTGAAAATTTGCATGCTTTGTATACGTATCAGGAACCTAGCCTGTCCAGTGTAGCTCAGTGGTTGAGCATTGACCTGTGAACCAGGAGGTCACAGTTTGATCCCAGGGCACATGCCCGGGTTGTGGGCTCCATCCCCAGTGGGGGGCATGCAGGAGGCAGCCAATCCATCATTCTCTCTCATCATTGATGTTTCTATCTCTCTCTCTTTCTCCCTTCTTCTCTGAAATCAATATATGTATATACCTAAAACAGTAAAATACATGGAGAGAAAACAGAACAAAGGAAATGTGTGTGTGTGTAGATGTCTGAAGGGGGATATACTTAAAACCATAGCAGTTTTTTTTTACTCTTGGGGTAGAATTTTGAATTAATTTTTTTTCTGCATTATTTAAATAAGCTGCAACAAACAAAGCCATTTTCATTTTAGGAAAATATGTTCTAGAGGAAAACATGGGATAATCTATAATAATAAAAGCATAATATGCAAATCTACCGAACGACAGAACAACAGAACAACCGTCCTGGAGACCTTCTGGATAACCACACTATGACACGCACTGGCGCCAGGCCAGCCAAGGCGGGTGCAATTTGATTGGTCAGGGGGCCCCATCATAGCCCCATGATCGCCACGCAGAGGGAGGCCCAGGCAACAGGGCTCCATAATCGCCCCAAAGAGGGAGGCCTAGGCTACCCGGTCGGAGGCGGCACTGTGGCAAGTGGGCGGGGACTCCCTCTGCACAGTGATCCATCTGGGCCCCCCCCCCATCCCCGCAATCCATTGTCCCACAGAGGGAAGCCCAGGCCACTGGCCAGCGACGCTGTGGCAGGTGTGCGGGGCCAGCCAGTGATGGCCCCTCAGAGGGAGGCCCAGGCCAGCCAAGCCATCGCACCCCATGCCTGTCGCCCGAAGAGAGAGGCGACCAGTGGGAGGCGGGGGGAGGGGGCAGTGCCGCAAAGATGGTAAGCAGTGGCAGCGGCGGGGGCAGGGCCAGCTGATGGCAACTGGGGGAAGGAAAGCCCCGATAGGCCCTAATCACTGGCCAGGCCTAGGGACCCTACCCAAAGGGCCCCAGATTGCAAGAGGGTGCGAGCCGGGCTGAGGGACACCCCCCACCCCCATGCAAGAATTTTGTGCACCAGGCCTCTAGTTTATAAATAATAAGCTAGATTGCTGTGGTGACAACACAAGTCTTTCCTTTCCTCGCCAAGCCTGGTCTCTTGGTCTAAAAGAATAGAAGCTCTTTCTAATTGTTTAGCCCAAAGTGGCTCCTTTCATAATTTGCTCTTTTTCATGTGCAATTCCAGCAGTTCTGAGAGGAACTCCTAAGCTTTGGGTCCCTGAATTTACCTGAGCCTGGTTCTAACATTTACAAGTGATGTTCTTTTGAACACAGAACAGACCTCTCGGCGTCTTCATTCTGTAAATTGTAAAATTCACGCACACACCCTTTATTGTGTTAATCCTCACCCAAGGATATTTTCTTCATTGATCTTGCAGAGAGAGTGGAAGGGAGGGAGGGAGAGAAAAAGAGAGAGAAACATCCATGTGAAGGAGATACATCGATGGGTTGCCTCCCGTACTTGCAGGGGATCAAACCTACAACCCAGACACATGCCCTTGACTGGGAATCAAACCTGTGACCCTTCGGGGTGCGGGCTGACGCTCTAACCACTGACCTACACCGGCCAGGCTGAATCCCTCTGTTTTATAGCTTTAACATTCGTTGCTGACAGACCGAGCCTCAGGGCCTGGGCTCTGCCACCGGAGAGACAGCAGGATGGGACAGCGCAGCTCAGTAGACTGACAGGGAGGCAGAGCTCCAGATGCTGGTGTTCAGCCGCAGGACTTGCCCATGAAAAATGGTCCCACAGGAAAGGCTCACTGATGTCCACCTGCCTCTTGAGTCAGGAAAAATCCTGCTGGTCGTCTTTTATCTGCGACCTACTGTTTGTCCCGTGTCCCAAAACCAGTTATCTTACGAGGCATGTTGACGCAACTGATCTATGAAGACATCTTTATCATCATACAAAGTTTACTGATGGTTTTGGGTCATTTACTAACACTTCTATGGCTGTTCTATTAATTAACATACAAATTTATGCGAAAAACAATGAGGTTATTTTTGGAATATAAATTTTTGGGAAATGGTGAAGCAGGGTGATATTTAGGAAAAGCGAAGCACACTTGGGAGGTTATGTTTATAAGAAAACCCCAAAGCAATGGGACATGTACGGGTGGGGTGGCTAGCAGGCTCCTGTTTGCACCTTAAGGTCTGAAGCTGAGGCCATTAGGCTAACATTCCCTCCTGACACCAGGCATCGCCATGGAAACCTCTTAGGAGAAATGGGGGAACTACAGATTCTTTCATAACTTACCTACCAGTTTAACATCAACATGCACAATGCACACCTGTGTCCTCTTTATTCCCACCTTTGGACAGTAAATAAAAGCTTCACATCCAGAAGCTAAATCAGTAGTCTTTGCGAACTTCCAAGCTTAAACTATCTATGTATTTCCCCCTTTAATCTTCACTGATTTTAGAGGATGCGGAGGAGATGGAGAAACCCCGGATACGCCCGGACCTGGGGTCAAGCCGCAATATTGTTTGTGTCCAGGACCAACCGAGTCACGGGGCCATGTTGTTGCAGCTGAAACCCATCTTCATTCCTCAGAGAACGTCCATTACAGCTGCGGGCGTGACACACAGAAGCCACAGGAGAGCCTGAGCGAGGGCTGTGGCTCCTGAAAAATGTCGTAGCGACAACGGGGAGCCGCCCAGAGCTGCCTCACCTGTGGTCCCGCCACTGCGCCACCTCACACCTCACACCCCTCGGCCTCTCCTCACGGCCTCCACGGGGCTCGCCTCAGCCTCGCTGGTGCCCACTGAGCTGCTCGCCTCACACCTCAGGACCCAGCCACGCGGCTCCACTCGCCTCAGGTCTACCAGCCGGCTGACTCATACCTTGAACCCCATGTGGCTCCAGTTGGGCCACCTTCCTCTCCTCAGGTCCACACCTCCACTCCCCTCTCACCTCAGTTCCCGCTCAGCAGGCACATCCGGGCACGTGGGATGCACAGCAAGGCCACGCCCCTAAGTCCCAGACCAGCTCCAGCCTCAAGTCTGGCCCCGCCCCTCATTCCAAACTGGCCCCGCCCCTCCATCAAGAAAAAGCTTTATGGTTTAGCCTTTTTATTTGTTGTTAATCCTCACAGAGGCTATTTGCATTGATTTTTTGAGAGAGAGTGGGAGGGAGAGGAGGAGACAAACACATCCATGGGTTGCCTCCCACCTGCAGCCCACCAGGCGGGAAATGGTGCCCTTGACCAGAACTGAACCAGTGACCCTTCAGTCCCAGGGCTAACGCTCTAACCATTGAGCAACATGCTAGGGCTGCAGCTAGACTTTTATCTGTGACCTGCTGCTTGCCTCATGTCCCAACACCATTTATTATAGAATGCACATTTTTTCTATTGACCTGAGGAGACATGTTTATCATATAAAACTTACCTTTGTATTTGAGTCTCTTACTACATCTTCTATTCTGTTCATTAATTTGTCTATTTAGCCCAGTCAGTGTTGCTCAGTGGTTGAGCATTGACCTATGAACCAGGAGTTCACCGTTCAATTCCCAGTCAGGGCACATTTCGGGGTTGTGGGCTCGATCCCCAGTGTGCAGGAGGCAGCTGATTATTCTCTCTCATTGATGTTTCTATCTCTCTACCCCTCTCCCTTCCTCTCCCTAAAAATCTATAAAAACATTTTTTGTAAATGTGTCCATTGGGAAGCAGTGCACTCCTGAATCCTGTCTGGAGGGGGTGGACCAGGAAGGCCTCTCCCTAGGACACTGGTTCTGTGGAAGCGCTGGCTTGAGAACAGCGGGAGAAAGTGCTCACAGACTCCAGCTGGCTGCAGTGCACCCCACCCCAGGCATCCCCTCTGGCTCTCAAACACTCGCTGGAACTAGACCCTTATCTCAGGCACCCCCCATCCCCCCACTGCCTGCACCGGGACGGACACATGGCATCCAGGTCTCTCCTTCCCCATTTCCGCAGGCGACAGCTGCCCATTAGATGCTGGGCTGGAGTCGGGACACATAATTCATCTCAAGGTCTCCACTGGCCCTCATGTCCCAGGCCCCTTTCCTCCTGTCCTCTTTCCCATCACATCCTGGTGAAAGCAGGGATGAAAATTCAGCTCTAGGTCTTTCTCCTTTTGCCAGGCAACCACTGTAACCACACAGGATGGCTGGAGCCGTGACACAGAGTTCTGCTCAAGGTCTTTCCTGGCCACGTACCCAACAACCACGGTGCTCTTCACAGCAGGTTGAAGCAGGGAGGGAGAATGTGCCTGCAGATCTCTCCTTGCCCATTGACTCATGGCTCCCTCAAAAGGTGTGTGGAAAGGGGATAATTTGTCTCCTGTACTTTCCTCACCGCTTACCCAAACCCACGCTCTGCCCCTCACATACTGGTCTCAAGGCAGAATGGAAATGTTGCCCCAGGTCTACTGCATTCTTCCCCAGACCCCCTCATCTCCTTCATAGCTGGTTCAAGCCAGGATAGAAAATCTGCCCCCAGCCCTCTCCTTACCCCAGGACTCCCTGTGCAACTCACACAGCAGACGACAGATATGGATAATTGAAGCATAGTAACCTCCATCTTGGGTAAAAACTGCTGTTTAAAATTTTAACCCTGCTATTCTGGCTTCTGTTAACGTTTGCTTGCTTAAGTAATAGGGAAAATAAAACTACTCCCATTCCAGAGAGACCATAAACTATGCCCCAGACAGAGTTGTCAGTGCTGGCACCAGGCCAGGCCTTGAGATATGGTCTCACACCCTGTCCCAGCACACAGGACTTTTTCTCAGAAGGTCCGGAAGTCTCACTCCAAATTTGGAAGACAAAGAACTGAAAAAGGTATATATAGGAAAGACTTCCTCTATTTGGGGACCCAGAATTTGAGAAGCAATATTTCCTCTGGGACCGCTAGCACTAGTGAAATGAAAAGGACTCCAAATGAATGTGGCTTATTGATTAAGG
The DNA here is from genome assembly GCF_951640355.1 of Cnephaeus nilssonii. NCBI lineage: Eukaryota > Metazoa > Chordata > Mammalia > Chiroptera > Vespertilionidae > Cnephaeus > Cnephaeus nilssonii. The sequence continues at coordinate 65,877 of NC_137080.1, forward strand.
CATCTTCTGATTTACAATATAACATAATAAGAATAAAGATCCCTACTATAAAGGGCTCCTGATGAATAACTGAGCTCAAATTTAGCAAAAACAAAAACAAACAAACAAACAAAAAAACAGAGCCTTGTGTTCATTTCTACACAGGGGCTTCTCATACAAACCTCAATTCAGGGAGTGACCTGCAAATGTCCTACCACATTATACTGACTGATAAGTCGTCTGGACTGAGCAAAGAGGAGATGCCAGGACCAGATCAGAACACACAGACTGGAGCAGAGCGGAGCTGAAATGTGTCGCCTGAAAGAGAATTCATTTGGGGCAGCCTGACCCCAGGGCTCCTTAAGCCATGACAAGGACTCCAGTTGGCGTTGATCTAAAGACAAGGACCATCATTAACAGACACCAGACAGCAGAGCCCGGCTCAGGACCCCAAAAACAGACCCCAGTCCCACAGCAGACCACAAACCAGAAGCTAAACCTCAGACATCAAACCAGACCTTGGGGCATGAATGCCAGACACCAGGTGCCAGAGAATGACACAGGACACCTTCCATCAGGCCCCGATGTCATAGCTGCACGTGGACCCCACACAGGAACGCAGGAAACCAGCCACACCCAAACAGAACCCAGAACCCAGACAAAGAGCTACACACAATTCACCCCGAGACCACAGACACTGCAGTCGGAACTCAGGTCTGTGTTTAGGAACCCAGATCCCTAAGCAGGCACTGGACACCAGACACCAGTTACCAGATGCCAGACACAGGAGCTGAACCACAGGCCCCAGGCCTCACTCTGTCAGCAGGGCTCCAGAACAGGGGCCCAAGGGTCAGAAAATAATTAGAACTGAAGGATAATAAAAATACTACATTACAAGACTTACAGAGAATTGTGCAGTCTTAGTGCACATATTAGGAAAAGAGACAAGCTGAATATTTACAAGTTTTACACCCTTCTTGGAATCTAGAATAGTAAATTAAATCCACAGAAAGAAGAAAGGAACTGTGCATGTAGAGCTGTCTGGAAAGGCATGCACTTAAAACGAAAGCAGTTTTTAGCTCTTGTGGTAGGATTTTGAATTAACTGTTATTCTGAATAGTGTCAGTAAGCTGCAGCAAACAGAGCCACTTTCATTTTAGAAAAAAAGGACTAGAGGACAACATGGGATAGTGGAAAAGTGTAAGAACCTGGATTGCTGTGGAGAGAACACCAGAGGCCTTTTCTGTGGGCACCCAGTTTGGTCTCCTGACAGAGGGGGAAATGATTCCAAATGTTTTAGACCAAATTCACTCATTTTCTCATTTGCACTTCATGCGTCACTGCAGCAGTTCTGATAGAGGGAATTCTCTAAAATTGATCTGAGCCTGGGTCTGCATTTACAGGCAACAAACCTCTTAGGGGCTTTTTTATTACTAATAAATTTATCATTTTTTAAATATATTTTATTGATTTTTTACAGAGAGGAAGGGAGAGGGATAGAGAGCCAGAAACATTGATGAGAGAGAAACATCCATCAGCTGCCTCCTGCACACTCCCCACTGGGGCTGTGCCTGCAACCAAGGTACATGCCCTTGACCCGAATCGAACCCGGGACCCCTCAGTCAGCAGGCCGACGCTCTATCCACTGAGCCAAACCGGTTTCGGCTAAATTTATCATTTTTATACTTCCCACATTCATTGTTGAAGGACCTAAGCTAAGACTCTGCTCTGCTCCTGAGAGCCTGTGAAGTTGGCCCTCGCAATGCTCACGTAAACTGGGACCAGAACTGCACACTCCTAAATCCCGTGTCCAGTCTAAGGATGTGCTCACAGAAAGGTGGTCCCACAGGAATTCCTCACTTAAATTGGCACCTGATACCCCAGAAGCAGTCCAGGCACACACTCTGGTCCTCACAGGCTGGCTGTACCTGCTCCCCGCCCCAGCTCACCTCGTGTTTGGTCTTACAATCAGGCCCTCCGCTTGCATGGATGCACTTCACCTTCTGTCCGCCTCATAGCTCTCCTGATGTGTGGACTGAGGACTGTGCGTCCTGGCCCAGCTTCTCATCTCAGGTCCCGGTTACTGTTGGTGACGATCGGCAGGTAGCAGAATCTCAACGAATTGATGGAGAATGGCGGTTTTTCACGAAGTTCTATAAATTACCAATGAAGGAGTAGATATTAATGGGTTACATGAAATCCATTGGTGATAGATTAGGAAAGTGGGAGAAAGCAAAGAGGGGAAACCTCTGGGGTTGGGTAAAAATAAAATGATAGACACAGGCTTCTTTTACTTAGGTGGTGCGGGAGAGTTAACAGCCAACAATTAACATGATAACAATAACAATGAGGGACGTTGTCTCCACCCTGATGCAGTGGTTGTGCCCTGAGGGGTTTGGAAAAGGGGAAGTTACTACCCTGACCTGCCAAAGGTATGTTATCAGATGCCAAAAAGACAATAGGCTCAATTAAGACCAAAGTTGATCTTTGTCAGGACATGACTACCACCATAGACTGCTTTTTAATATAAAAAGTTTAATTCCGGCCGAAACCGGTTTGGTTCAGTGGATAGAATGTCGGCCTGCTGACTGAAAGGTCCCAGGTTCGATTCCAGTCAAGGGCATGTACCTTGATTGCGGGCACATCCCCAGTAGGGGTTGTGCAAGAGGCAGCTGATTGATGTTTCTCTATCATCGATGTTTCTAACTCATTATCCCTCTCTCTTCCTCTCTGTGAAAAATCAATAAAATATATATATTTTTAAAAAGTTTAATTTCAAGCCATCCTTTGTGGTTACGTTAGGTCTGAGTTTGTAAGGCCTCCACTCAGACCTTCCCTCAGTCAGGTTGGCATGTGGCCCCTTTTCATCCACAAAACTAAAAAATAATTTTTTTTAGTTTCCATATTTTACAATTTTTAGTGATTCACATTTTACCATTTCTGTCAATTTTATTTTTATTTATTTATTTTCCAGTTTGGACTTTTTGTCAGAATATAATAATGTCTACTTCACATTGTGTCATGTCAAGAATAATGCAGGCTTTGATTAACTTGATTAGATATGTTAACGAAAAAAACCATTGAAACCTGTAAAGAATTTTAGTGAGTTTATTTGAGCCAAACTGTCGACATATGCCGGGAAGCAGAACCTCAACGAATTGAGATTATGCTCCAAAGAATGGTGGGTTACATCTGTATTTATACATTGCCATCAAAGGAGGGACACAGGTGGGCTACATGAAATTCATTGGATAAAGTCAAACGGTGGGAAACCCCTGGGATTGGACAAAAAGTAAAATGATGGACACATACTTAGGTGGGTACAGGAACAATTAACAGGATAATGAAGGAATTTGAGGCATCTGTCCTGGCGCCTACCACATTTGGTTGTGCCCCAGGGGCTCCAGCAAAAGAAGGAAGTTACAAGTTACCCAGACATCTCACAGATATGTTATCTTAGAGGCAAAAAGGCAAATGGGCTCAGGAAAGAAGATCTAAGTTGATCTTTGTCAGGGAAGGTATCAGCTTAGGAATGACTGCCCACTATAACCTGTTTGTAGTTAAATATTTAATTTTCAAACCATCCTTTGTGGTTATTCCAGGTCTCTGAGTTTGCAAGACTGCCACGCAGGCCTCCCCTGAGCTTGTCAGGTTAGCATGTGGCTCCTTTCGTCCACAGATAACTGAAAGATGAAACAGAGGGCCGGAGACCATGGGATACCAGGATACTGGCTTTATTGGAGATCACCCTGCCTGCCGCCTTCCAGAGGGAAAAAGGGAAAAGAGAGAGGGCGTGCCACGGTGAACGGGCCTTTTGAGGGGAGAAAAAGAGGGGATGGGGCTTAGGGCACTCAGCACACGCTGATTGGTGGTTTCATATAAGGCACATGATTAGGCACCTAGGGATTTAGGAATCAGGGGCTTAGGGTATTTGGCAGGTGCTGATTGGTGATTCAATGTCCAGTCCATATAAGGTGGTCAGGAATGTCCGGCTGCAGGTGGAGTTTACGTCATACTCCGTCCATCAGTTGGGGGAAGGGAGGATCTATCAATAACCCCACTAGATTTATGCATTATTAAAAATGCTTTTGAGCCCAGCCAGTGTGGTTCAGTGGTTGTGAAACCAGACAATCAATGGGTCCGGGCTGCCTGTCACTACTTGCCCCAATCAAGCAGAGACAGGGTTGAATCACTTTTGAGCGTTTATTCCAATCCTGCCGGCAGCATGGGAGAGCAGCAGGTCATCCACAAACATCTGCTCTGCAGCCCCCATAAGCCAGCTGTTTATATGGAGTAGGACAGATTACATGGGAGGCAGGAATCACAGGCATAGAAAGTAGCCAAGGTGGGGGTGGCGGGGACCTGGGGCGGAACTCCATTAGGCAACAAGGTTGTTAATCTTTCCATAATAATAGGTAGTTCTTGAATGGGGATGGACCATATTCAAAGGTTGACTCCCAGATACAAGGTGGACTCCCGTGTGTGTGTGTGTGTGTGTGGGGGGGGGGGGGGGGGTTGGGAGGGGGGAGAAGGGGCATACAACTCCCAGCCAGTTTAGAATGTGCTTTCTTTAATTAGAACAAAACAATCACAGTTAGCAGATCATGATTCATATTTACTTTATTTCTTATAAATAATAATTAGTCCCCAGTATTCTATTTCTGCCCCTAACAGTTAAGCGTCAACCTATAAACCAGGAGGTCACAGTTACATTCCAGATCAGGGCACATGCCTGGATACCCAGTGTGGGGCATGCAGGAGGCAGCTGATCAATGATTCTCATCATTGATGTTTCTATCTCTCTTCCTCTCCCTTCCACTCTGAAATCAATAAAAAATATATATATATTTTTTAAAAAAATCTATTTTAACAGGTTGTTTTGGTATTTAAATTCCTCAAAGTTGAATAGTAGGAGCTCCTCGATGCCTCCATCAGTCTTTTTTTTTTTTTTTCCTCTTTATAATCATTACTAGTAGCCCATCTCGGGATATGGTGCGAAGGGTGCTTCCTGCCTCTTCATCTTCTGGGGGCTCCTGGCCGCCTCCCTTCAATCTTCACGTGGCCCCTCCTCCGTCCTCACCTGACTTCTTGAGAATGTTGAGGGGGCCCCGCCCCCTTACCCAGAGGTCACAGGTGAAGGAGTCACAGGCTGTGGGCAGCCTAGGGCTCCCTTTTTAGCTCTGCCCCATTACTGCTGTGTGCCATCAAGGAAGTCGCTCGCCCTCTCTGCTGCTCCTCACAGGAGTGTGAGGTGATTGTGTGTGTCTGCACCCCCACTTGCCCTGAGGGCTTTCGGCTCCCCAGTCAGCACCCCCGCCTCACCACCCTTCCCTCCCCCAGCCTTCCAGGGAGGCACGGGCCCCTCTGGACCTCTTGCATGGACTCTGGGCGGCCACTGCTCTCCTGTCTCCTTCCAATCCCAGCTGTCACAGTCCCAGCAGGAAAGAGGACACGCGCACACGGTTTTTTCTGGAAGGACTTTGCCAAAGGGACTGCTGACAGGTGTGAGAGCAGGCGGACAGCCAACCAGGGAGGTGGCACCCCGGAAACAGGTCCATCCAAGGTCTCAAGGGGGCGCTGCAATGCGATCACCAAGAAGTAGGCACGTGAACAAGGGGTGGGGGCACGTGATCACGCAGGCACTGAACAAAGGGGCAGGGCCACGTGATGGGAAGTAGGCAGGTGGCTGACCCCCAGCACGAAGCCTCACACTGAACCCTAACCCTAAAGCCCAGGTCCCAGCCTAAACCCTAACCCTTTAGCCCTGGGCCCTGACCCCTAACCCTTCCCTTCTCATGCTCCAGCTTTTGCTCTCACCCCCTCCTCACGGCGCTCCCACGGCCCCTCATCCCTGACTCTCACGGCGCGTTCACTCGAGAAGCCCCAGCAGCTCCGCGCGCACTCGGCCCGCAGACGCCAGGGCGGCGGCAGTGGACACGTGTCCGCAGTGGGTGCCCGGACTGCCGCCCGAGCTCGCAGACGCTGGGAGCCGCCGCACTTCACGACCCCAGGCACGACACCGGAAGTCAGCCACCCCCTTCGTCCAATCGCTTCCGGTCGGCTGCCCTAGGCGCCTTCCGGGACCCGCCTCCCGCCTTCCGGCCGGGGGTGCGGGTGGCACTGCACGCGGATGGCAATCGTGCGCGCCGGGGCGGCGGAGCTGGGCTTCGCGGAGGAGGCGCCGGCCTGGCGGCTGCGCAGCAAGCAGTTCCCCAGCAAGGTCGGCGGCCGGCCGGCGTGGCTGGGCGAGGCTGGGCTGCCCGGGCCCGCGGAGCTGGCGTGCTCGCTGTGCGGCCGCCCGCTGGCCTTCGTGCTGCAGCTGTACGCGCCGCTGCCGGGCCGCGCCGACGCCTTCCACCGCGGCCTGTTCCTCTTCTGCTGCCGCGCGCCGCCCTGCTGTGCGGGCCTGCGCGGTGAGCGGGGGCGGGGGCGGCGCGGGGAGCGGCAGGGAGAGGGCGGGGCCTGCGGGGGCGACGCGGGGTGCGGGCGCCGCCTCCCGGGGTTCGCTTCCCCGCCCCTTCGCCTCCAGCCCGACGTTTTCTTATCCAGTCGGTGCTCAGTGCGCCTGCTCGAGTTCAGACTTTAAAATGGTCCGTTTTCAGAAAGCGGAGTCCCAACAGCTTTTCCGCATTTTTCCGGTCTGTTGGGCTCCATGGTAACTGGATTGGCTGGAGCAAGCTCAGAGCCAGCTCGGTGTGGGTCCCCAACTAGTTTATAGACCTTCTGAAGACTTTCTTGTTCTTTTCCACTTTCCCCCCCCCTCTTCTTTCATAAGATAAGTTCACCGAAAGCAAAAATGGCCTTCTGTTTGTCTTTTACATTCCTGTGTGGAATGGAAGCTAAATGATTTGAATTGACATACTGATTTATTTAAAAATACAATGTTTCTTCTCATTTATATTAGTTTTTAGAAATCAGCTACCCAGGAAAAATGACTTTTACTCACACGAGCCGCCTCCTGAGGAGCCTCCCCCAGACACGGGAGAGTCCGTGTGCCTCCGGCTCAAGTCGGGGGCTCACCTGTGCAGGGTGTGCGGCTGCTTAGGCCCCAAGACGTGCTCTCGGTGTCGCCAGGCGCATTACTGCAGTAAGGACCACCAGGCTGTGGACTGGAGATCCGGACATAAGCAGGCGTGTGGACAGGCAGGTGAGTCCATCTTCTTTTTAAATTTCAGCTCAGCTTCATAGCACTTACCAACTCAGATTTTTATTTTGCCCAGAAAAGTTAGAATTAGGAAAGCTCTAATACTTCTCAGAAGTTTGGTAGCGACAACACCTTTGTGAAGGAAGAGCTGTGAGCCGTGGCCAGTGTGGCTTAGTTTGTCTTCTGGTGCAGGAAAGGTCTCCCGTTGGATTCCCAGTCAGGGCAGTCCTGGGGTTGCAGCTTGATCCCCAGTAGGAAGAGCTGTGAGATTCTGCGCACTCAGTTAGGTCTCCTAGGAGCAGCATTTAATGTATGGTCTACAATCTAAAATGTTGGAGCTATATATATTAATTTACTAAGAGAAGCTGTTACTATATTGGAATATACTTTAGAAATAGCACACTGTTAGACCGTTCTTAAAACTAAGTTATTACTGATGGTGCAAGTTACCTTTTTTGTTTCAGATAATTTGGACAACACAGTTCCAGATCACAACTTCCTTTTTCCAGAATTTGAAATTGTAATAGAAACAGAAGATGAGATTACACCTGAAGTTTCAGAAAAAGATGATGAACCGGAGATTATAGGGAGCATGGGTAAGGAGTCAGTTTCAGAACTTTATTCATTAAGTGATTGTACATAATGCTTGAAACAATGGGCTCAGAGTGTCCAGAAGAGAGGTGCTGACAGGAAAAACCAGCTCACTTTGGAGGCTGCAGTACAGAACTTCACAATATTGCCTCATCTGGTGACACCCTTTCTGTTCCTCCCACCTGGACACATGTCAGGCACATTCTGGGTCCATGAAGGTATGTCAGTCAGAGGAAGTGTGCAGGTGGCACTTGGGTAGGACTGCACAGGATGCTAGGAAATTGGTAAGTTCATCTGGGCCCAAGGTTTATTCCTCAGATCAAGATGGTGTACGTGAGAGAATGTGGGACACTTTTTTCTTTTCGTTTTTTAATTGATTTTAAATATGAATTTTTGTTGATTTTTAGAGAGAGGGGGAAGGAGAGAGAGAAACATCCATTTATTATTCCACTTATTTATGCGTTCATTGGTTGATTCTTGTATGTGCCCTGACTGGGATGGAACCCACAGCCTTGGTGTATCAGAACGACGCTCTAACCAACTGAGCACCCAGCCAGGGCCAGCAGGCCCTTTCGAAGTGAGAGGTGCTTCTCATTGACCCCTGAGAGGGCTGTCCCCAAAGTTGATCCTTATCTTATATAAATTTAAACGACAGACCTCGAATGCATTGCAAAAAGCCAATTTAATAAAGCAGTTAGAGCGTGTACCTTTAGTGAAAAAGCAAAGCAAGCAAACATGCATGTGGCTTAGGAAGCGCAGACAGGCTCTCAGCTAATGTGCAGAACCAGTTGGGTGGGGGTCTGAGCATTATATACTCTGCTGTCTGTAGGTTTCAAAATTCCTCTGCTGGATATTTTGATGCAGATCAATTCTCAAGGTCCCTGTTTACTTTGTTGTGGCCTTCCCAGAATTCATGAGAAGCGCCTGGCAACTTGACCTTGAGTCTGCTGGCTTCTCTGCTTAGGGAGTAAAATGGCCCTTTTTTCCTTTCCCCTCCCTCTCCCTTTCTGCATTCTCTCCTTAGGGAGGTTTTTTAACCATTGGCTCTCAGTCCTTGGCTGGGAAAGATAATGGCTTGTTAGTTACATGCTGACTGCACATTGCCCACACTGTTTGGGCTTGTATTAACTTTCCTGCCTTGGTTCCCCTATTCCTCCTACCCTGGGACCCTGTAACATGACCAGTTTTACACACACAATTTGGTTACTTCTCTAGAGCTGATCATACTCCAGAGCCTCTGCTGATCAGATACCTAAGAGGCTGATTGGCAGCAGCATTTATTCAACACTTACTCTGCACCAAGGGCTTCTGTGCATGACCTCATGAAAGTCACAATTAATTCGCAGCCCCATTTTGCAGTGCGGACTTTGAGGTTCTGGGTGTAACTTGTTTGGTCATGTAACTGACCCAAGTTGTTAGGTTTTAAATGGAGTTTGAGCTCACATCTCACTCACTAGAACTCAAGCTCTTAAGAACCACCACAAAATTAGATTTTAGATTAGAATGTTGGCTTACTGGTCTATATAGTTCATGTAAGGACATCAGAAATATATAGTAATACTTGTCACAAAGATTAACTGCTGTTGGGGACAGCAGTGGTACAGGTGGCTGGGGTCCTAGGAGCTGAGAGTGCAGAGGAACGAGCTGGCAGGACAGCTTAGCAGGTGGGCCAGCTGGGAAGAGAAGTGTGAGGAGATTTGAAGTAAGAGTCCAGGAGGCATAAGGGTGATAGTGATAAGAAGGGGTCATGGCCCGTCCTGGGTGGCTCCCTGGTTGAGCGTTGTCCCATGAATCAAGAGGTCCTCGGTTTGATTCCCAGTCAAGACACATGCCCAGGTTGTGACTCGATCCCCAGCCAATTGATGTTTCTCAACTATATTTCCATCTCTTCTCCCTTCTCTCTATAAAATCAATAAACATTTTTTTTTTAAAAAGAAGGGCTCACATTTGTTGAGTGTCCTAATGTGTGCTAGGCACAGCGTCCTGAGCCCAGGACTTGGGTCTGTTCTTTTAAATTTGAAACTTTAATGAAGAGAAGTGGTCACCAGGAAGGAACCTGGGTAGTGAATAGTGCTTCACGAGGCACCCGGAAATGAAGGTGGTCATGCAGAGCCAACCTGAAAGAACTTAAATAGGGAAAGCCCTTGGGAACATCTGGCTCTCGCTGTCTGATTCATTCAAAACTTAGTTGTTGTTTCAAACTGGCTGCCCTCAAGCAGTTTGAACTGTTGAGTCCTGGGGATTATCCCTGTTGACATAATGGTTGTGTTGATGGTTTTTAGGTGAAGTACCTGCGGAAGAATTGGATTCCATGGCAAAACATGAATCCAGGGAAGATAAAATTTTCCAGGAGTTTAAAAATAAAATAGCCCTGGAACCAGAGCAGGTAAAGTAGAACTCACATGGTTCATTCCCTCTTGTGTTCTGTTAGGGGTGTCATCCTTAGAAGCTGTCTCATCACAGCAGCCCTTCACACAAAGGGAAGGTGCTTTTCCTGTTCTGATCCTTTTAAGTTACCGAGAGAACAAAAGTTACACTATCATATAGGATGTGTTTTCTTTTCTTTTTCTTTTTTTTTGGCATTGTGAGAATGACTATATTATCTGCTCCAAGTCTTCTAGCATATACTGTGCAGTTGGGTCGTTGCACACACTGTCACTGTACACAAATACAGTTGCCTTTATTGGAAGAACCCTGTACACAACTCATGTAACTGCAGGGTTACCCAGTACCCTCGCCCCCCTCATAATGTGTGAATGAGCGTCTATGTTCCCCAAGGCCTCCCCAGCAGCAGTGGGCCAGTGGCACATCTGCTGCCTGAGCACATGTGACTGCTTTCACCCCAGCATCCGGCATAAATGACGAGATTCAGATTAAATTTTGATATCCTGAATTAGAGAGGCTGGAATCATTGCTTTGATAACATTAAAAAGGAATTAACTTTGAGAATGTGTGGGGTAGAGGCGGGGAAAACTCTTAGGTGAGATGTGGATGATCGGAATGTGATCCTAATTGATTTTAGATTCTCAGGTATGGCAGAGGGCTTGCCCCCATCTGGATCTCTGGTGAAAATGTCCCCCAAGAGGAAGATATTCCAGACTGCCCCTGTGGAGCCAAGAGAATATTTGAATTCCAGGTATGACCTTAAATAGGAATTATTTTACTAGGTAATTACCCTGCTTTATGTCTTTAAAACATTACAGAATTTTACCAAAGTAACGTATGCATGGGGTCTGAATAGTATTACAGAAATTGCACCACCATGAAAATCAGAAGGTTCCTTGCCCCCACCTCAGGGCTTAAAACTGTCTCTTGCTGCTTTATCTGGTAGTTTTTCCATCTCTAAGTAACAGGACTTTCCTGTCATTTGTAATTTTACTAATTTCCAGACATCTGTGGGCTTCTACAATAATGAGGGTTTACATGTGTTCGCTTTTACCATCTGGACCACCCCCACCTTCTAGTGCAGATACAGTTATTTTCAGTGTCTCTGTTAACTTGGTAATTTTAAATAATACATCTTCCAATGATCAGGGTCTGACAATGTACATTGTGAGAGGAGTGTTTTAGAACTTGCTCTATTTAGTGTTGATTTGTGGATTTGTTAGGAAAACAAATGCATGTATCATTAAGATACATTAAGTATCATTAAGGTAAATGTTTTTTCAAAAGAGATTGTTAGCATCAGAATCATTTTGGGGTTGGGTGGAAATCAATCCTCTGTGGATTCAGTAACCTTACAGAGTGGTAGGTAATACTTGTTCTGGGTAAAAAAGGGAATTATGAGGACTGTATCCAACACTGGTTGGTTCTTAATCCCAAACCTCTTGATGCCAAGATGAGCTGCCAGTGTGTGCGCGCGCGCGTGCGAAGCAGTTTCCTACTGGTGGGGCAGACCTTCACTCTTCTATCCAACTGCTGGCCTCCTGAGGTCCCTTTCTCTATAGACATCAACGGATTTCCTGTTTGCATTCATTATACTAGTGTTCCTTCAGTCATTGCACCAGCACCTGCTGTTCAAATGACAGAAAGTAAAAGTTTCCCAGATAGAAGCCTCAGTCCTGTTTTATGGCACATCCTATATAATAAAACCCTAATATGCAAATCGACTGTACAGCAGAACAACCGGTCGCTATGATGCGCACTGACCATCAGAGAGCAGACGCTCAATACAGGAGCTGCCTCCTGGTGGTCAGTGCGCTCCCACAGGGGGAGCGCCACTCAGCCAGAAGCTGGGCTCACAGCTGGCAAGCTCAGCAGCGGTAGCCGGAGCCTCTCCTGCCTCTGTGGCAGGGCTAAGGAGCAGCAAGCCGAGTGGTAAGGAGCAAGGGTCCCGGCCTGCGAGAGGGCACAGGCTGGGCTGATGGAACCTGCCCCCCCCCCCCCATGCACAAATTTCATGCACCGGGCCTCTAGTTAATAAAATTAATTAGATAACCAGCCAAGATAAATGGATCGGCCAGTCTTATATTTGGGAACTTTTTTCTCAAATGGAAGTGAAAGATGCCTAATGAAACAGGTTCTGAGGACAGAGCTGCAAAATATTTTTACAATGTTTAGTACGTTCATTACATGTCTATATTGCTGTGTAGCATGGAAACTTTACAGCTCAGGATCAGCCTGGCAGGGAAGGTCTGCTGAAGGCAGACGGTGCTCCTTGCCTGAGCAGGTCTCTGACTGTGTCGTCTTCTTCTCAGGTCATGCCTCAGCTGCTCAACTACCTAAAGGCCGACAGGCTGGGCAAGAGTGTTGATTGGGGTATCCTGGCTGTCTACACCTGTGCTGAGAGCTGCAGCCTGGGCACCAGCTACACAGAGGAATTTGTTTGGAAACAAGATGTAACAGATACACCTTAAAGACAAACCTCGAAAAGCCTTACAAGTGCTCATAACCTCTTAAATCTTGCAATTCCATTTTTAGGATGTTATCCTAAGGGAATAATTGTACCAGAGAGAGAGGTACAAAGATGTTTTAGGCCTTATTCACAATCTCTAATAAAAGTGGAATATGCTAATTAGACTGGACAGCTGAACAACCTTCCAGACGTCCTTCCAGACAAAGCCGTGGGAGCTGAGGCGGTTAGGGGTGATCAGGCAGGTAGGCAAGTGGTTAGGGGCAGGCAGGCTAGCGTTTAGGAGCCAGTGGTCCCGGATTGCAAGAAGGATGTCCAACTGTGGGGTCGGGCCTAAACCGGCAGTCAGACATCACCTGACGGGTCCCATATTGCGAGAGGGAGGGTGCAGGCCGGGCTGACACACACACACACACACACACACACACACACACACACGTGCACAAATTTTGTGCACCGGGCCTGTAGTGTCTTATTAAAAGGTCCAGTAACAGGGAATTACATAAAATTTGGCGTATCTATGCAGTGGAAAGCTGTGTAGTATTTGATGCAGACCTGTATGCACATCCAGTAAAGTACAGATCTGGACACCAAGATACCATAATAGATGGTATTCCTAGTCTGATCATATTTTTTAAAATATTTGTATCTGTGTCTTTATTCCCTTTTTCTAAGTGTTTAGTTTAATGGTTTCACACATGTGTTGACCTGCAATGGAATAAAACTTTAAAAAGAAAATGGGTCTTTTGTGAAGAGTGAGAAGTGCTGATCTACAGAAGGTTGTGTCCTAAGCCAGCCCAACTCTTGTCATCACCTGCCATCCCCCCCCTCCCCTCAGACCCTCCTTCCTCATGTACAAACACATCACACAACTCAGTTGCCTCTAGAAATGTCAAAACATTTTATGGCTCCTGCAGAGGACATCCATCACGGCTGCCAATCCATCCACTGCCCCAGACCTTTGCTTGGCCAGACCAGACAGTCTGGCCCTACCAACCTCCGACACTTCAGAAAGCAAAAAATGTGTTGTAACGCTTCCGATAATCATATTTGTGGTAGTGTATCAGACTGTTATGTGTATAATGTGAAATGACTGGGATATTTTAAATCATCCCATGTGTTTTTAAACATGAAGAATTTTCAATGTAGAGGATAATAAAAGTATTGCAATGAATATGAGGAAAAGGGAAATGATTAGAATTTCATCATCTGCAACCCCCTAACAAATAATGAATCAGTAAGAGCGACAACCAAATATTTGATTCCTAACAAACACACACTCAGCCTTGACGAAGGAGTCAAGCATCTGGATGCAGCCCCCACCTGTAGGAGCTGAGACGGGACACGGAACCACACCACGAATCAGCAAACAGCCCAACACAAGGAGGATCCACCAGCCAAATGGCCTGAAATGTTAAGGAAAAGAGATGGAGGGAAGACTTAAGGAATAAAACAGATGTGCTGGGACAGGGTTAGGGTGAATCACAAGGCAACATCTCTGGGAAACGAAGAACTCAATGCATGACCATGATAGACTTGTTTGATGGGTAACCTTAAGCCTCCGGCCCGTTCTTCCATTCCCGTTGCAACAGACAATGAAATGTTGATTGAAACAACAAGCACACAATGAGTGGTTTCAGGCATTATATCTAAAATACAACCTTTTAACAGTAGGATCACATAAATCTTACAAGGCATCATTTATAACATCAACCTAACACTTTTATAAACAGCATTTATTGTACAGAGTATGAGGAGAGAAATATTTACAGCCATCCATGTTCATTAATACATCTGTCCTGCAATACTGAGAGGGCGGAATGTGTCTGGCACAAAAATAAACCCTAGGATTACAAATTAGAAAAACAACACTTGTAAAAAACATTTTTACTTTCCTGGTAGAAATATAAAAACTGTGGTTTATGGGGAATAAAGCAAACACAATTAAAAGTCCAGTCAATTGTAGAGGTGGCTTTAACACCAAAGTTTTGTCCCTTAAACCAACTTGTCAACAGCAGTAAGAGTTTAAAATCTAAATCTAAATAGATGGGCAGCACAGCGCAGCACTACAGAAACACCTGGCGTGTGCCTAGGTGTACGTGCAGGCTGCAACCCACGCAGACCCAGGCCACCCACAACACCACTTAAATGTACCAAATGGACGTGTTTTTATAAGTGGGTGGGAGGGCAGGCCAGCCATTACGTCGTCTTCCTGAAGCCCTTGAGGATGGGGTAGATGTTTTCAAAGGCTTCATAAATTTCTGCTCTGACTTTAGCACCTATGAAGACAAGTGGGGTATTGAGGAGAGTCTAAAATGGCATTTCTTAACCTATTAAGAGGCAAAATTATGATTTAAAACCACTAGCACAAATCTCTCCATGAGTTAGACTAGCAGATGCAGGCATTAAAATCCTACATAATAAAAGGGTAATATACAAACTGACCAAACAGCAGAATGACCAGAACGCCCACGGCCCCCATCAGGCACGGGCCAGCTGGATCCCACCAGTGCACAAATTCGTGCACCAGGCCTCTAGTATTAATGCTAAACCCCTTGTCACAATTTTGTTTTTAAAGCAGTTTTCTTAAAAGGGCTTTTTAAATTACAAAAGCGACGCCCTATGTGACTCAGCGTCCCTCTCTGCAGGCATCACAGTGCTGGTCCTGCACCAGATCAGGGACACAGGCGCAGCAACAATGGCTGAATAGCATTCCCCAACTGCTGCCTCCCACCAACCTCCTCCGAATCTCCCTTTGTTGTCTCAAAACCACATTGCTGATGAATGCAAAGGCTTTAAGGGACAATTTCCCACTAAAACTCCATCTCTTATCCAATGCGATGCCCATCTTCTCCCCTCCCCACAGGTCAAGCCTGGGCTGAAGGACCAGCAGGAATGGGATCTGATTTTCCCTCCTCTCACTCCCTCCTCTCTGGTACATTTCTCGCAAGCATGTTTGGGTGGGAGGAAAGAAAAGGCCTCTGCAAGTAGCTACCAACGGTCCCACCTCGGTGAAATTTCTTCTCGCATGGAGAAAATGACATTCTTGAAACTTTAAAATATTCAGACACTACTTCCTGTTACAACTTACCTGTTAATACAACTTTTCCAGAAACAAAAATAAGAAGAACAATTCTGGGTTTGATCATTCGGTAGATTAAACCAGGAAATAACTCTGGCTCATAACTAGAAGGAAAACATAAAGAACAGTTTATAAATTAAAAGTTGCCCATGCTTTCTGATAAAATGAAAACCTGTATAAGCAAAACCACAAAAAAACAGCTGTAAGGAGGCAAAGCCCAGCTCCCCAAGTAGCATCAAAGGAGAGGGGGCGGAAGGCCAGGGAAGCCAACCAATAATCTGCACTTGAGGACTGAATAACTCCCTAATGAGTGTGGATTTTCTGGCATAACGAGAGCTTTACATAATGTTCTTTAGTCTCTCTGACACTTACCCAGTGTTATTCTGGACAAGTTTAGGGATAACATTGCTTCTCATATCTGACAGCAATGTTCTGCCGTTTAATCATTCTCATCTCATCTCCTTACATTGAAATATTCTCTAGCTGTTGACCCTGGTCAGACATTTAACCAAAGTGCTGGAGCAGATACTGGGTAGAGAATGAACCTTTCCCTGACTCCGCTGTTTGGATGCTCTACTCGTGTCTTATTCTAAACCTAGAAATCTTGTGTCATTAGTTCAGAGACTGAAAACAGAATGTGTGTGTGTCGCCTAGCAGAAAATTCAGGAAGGTTTCTCTGAGGAAGAGGTGCTCAGGTTAGAAATGTGAGTGGGAGTTTTCAAAGCAAAAGTGAGACTATGCCGGGTATAAAAGTGGAATGTGCAAAGGCCCTGGTACCCCAAAGGTCACAGCAAGCCTGAGGGGTGCTGCAAGCAGGGAGGCTGGGAGGGACCATCTGCCTGGTAGTTCTCAGCAGGAAGAAGCAGCAGAAAGGATATTCATGTCCCTCAACCATGCCCTTTGCTGGTGGATCTGATAATGGTGAGTAGACCGAAGGGGGAAGGTTGATGCACAAGGTGGTAGGTTTAACCAGCTAACTGGCACGCGTCCAAAACGGAAACCATCTATACGTCTATAGATGCTTATAGCGTACAAAGGGTTAATTCACACATTTGAAATATAGTCACTGAGCAATATGATGATGGAACAAAGAGAAGGGGAATCAATCTCACCCGGTAAAGGGCGTTTTCACGTTACCACGTGCAGTGGGCAGAAGGCCAGCGAGACCCAGAGACGTCACTCCGGCCATCGGGAGAAACCTCCACAGTAAACACAGTGGGAGCTACAGACAATTCATCGTGCACTTTTACACAGACTGCTGCCAAAAGCAATCCCAACACCCTTCAGACTTACCTGCTGAACTGTTGGTGGGTCAGCACCAGACCTTCTAACCTTATGGGGAATTTCACATCACAGCTCCCCACCATGTTCTGAATCTTGAAGTCCAAAAACTTGGCTGGGAAACCCAACTTCTGCACAACTCTGGCGTACTTTCTTGCTGCTAGTCGGGACTGCTCTTCACTAGGGAGAGGGAAAAGTGAGCTGTTCATACTCAGAGCCAGCTGACATAGTTATTTAAAGGAGCAGCTTTAAAAAGTGTGAACTGGTCACCCCTTCCCAATAAGAAAAAAGATGTGCAGACACAAACAAATGTAGGAAACCAGGCCTACCAAAATGATCACCTTTCCAATTCACCCCATTACTGCCAGCCCCGAGTTTACAGATGTGCGCATACAATCACCATCATGACCACTGCTTTTGTATTTTATCTCACAAATTCTTACTGAGAGAAAACAAGTTTCATTTTGATAGGAAAATACTAATGAGGTTTGTACTTAAAGAATGCACACACTAGTTCTACCCTATTTTATGTCCATTTCTATAACTCACCTGTTGGATAAAACTGACTCAAAACTCAGAATTTATGTAGAACACGGAGAATGAGAGCAATGATACCACCCTAAACAAGACTCTCTCTCTCAGGTACAGGGTCAGGAATGACAAAAATTAACCATATACGCAGTGCCTTTTTTTTCTTTAAGAATAATAAATGTATTTATGATTTCTTATCTTGATACAATAGTCAACCACACAGATACCCACTGTTCCTTCTGAGGTACAAGACAGCGTGCCTGCAGTGAAGGCAACACATGGAGCATCCACTGGGAAACCCCACGTTCCCATGGCCTCGTCCCAAGTAAAACAAGCTGGTAAAGACGCCAAAATGAAGTGAGACGTGGAGCCAGGGGCAGACCCACATCTCGCCTTCTGAAAACACTTTGAGACCAGAGCCAGGATGTCCACACCCATGGCTTCCTTAAAAGACCACGTTCAAGTTCAGAATTAGCAAAAGCTTCACAGCCCCTCTGTACGTTAACACCTGCAAGTGCATCCATCACCTTTTATTTTAGGAGTTTAGTTTAGTTCATTTGTGTGTAATTCCCCCACTCCTTGTGTCTCCTACCAAGTCTGTTGGCTGTTAGGCTTAGACTGGTCAAGGCATTCACAGAGGGGCTCACTGCACACTGAGGCAGAGTACAGGCAACAGCATTTGGCACGAAGGCGCAGGACTCAGACCGTCAGAACAAACACCATGCCCACGAGGGCAGCGGCACCTGTCACCACGTCACTGCCAGAGCCAAGGAGGTCTGCGGCTCATCCTGATCCCTAGGCAGACTTTTCCCTGGGGATGAATTTGTGTATAAAGTTTTTTACGCAAAGGAATCCTTAACAGTTGTCATGTAATATTTTATCAAATACACACAAAATGCAACTGATTTGTAGGGAAATAAGCAATGGTAACATACGTCCGAAAGTCATGCCCAAGTTTTATTTTTTTATGGATTTTTAAAAACTGATTTTTAGAGAGGGAGGAAGGGAAAGGCAGAGTGAAACATCAACGTGAGAGAGAAACACTGATGAGTTGCCTCCTGTGCACGCCCCAACTGGGGATCGAACTCGCAGTCCAGGTATGTGCTCTGACCAGAAACAGAACCTGCCACTTTTCAGTGTACGAGATGACACTCCAACCAGCTGAGCCAACCAACCAGGGCCATGCCTAACTTTAAAAAAATGAAATTACTGCCAACTAAAGTGATTAGAGCCAACTACTGTAGTAAGAAAGCAACAAAAGCATTTGATTAAAGCATCAGCCTACCACCGAGAACACACAAACCACAGACAGAACGGCCTCTCTGTACCTACCTCTTGGCGCCCGTGCACACCATTTTCCCAGAACTGAAGATCAAGGCTGTGGTCCGGGGCTCCCTTATTCTCATGATGACAGCAGCGAACCGCTGGAATGGTGGAGAGTCGTTAAGGCGTGAGGAAAAGCAGGCAATGACAGCTAAGAAGTCCTGTGCACAGCCACCATAGCACCCGCATGCGCCCCCAGGCAGGACCTCCCACCACCAAGCAGGGCACAAGCTTTCCCACAGGAAGCAGAACTGTGACGACTGAGTTGAACCACGACCTGTATATTTTTTCCTACATTCCTATAAGATAGGGAGTACTTGCAAATCTTTTTCTTTTTTTTTTAATTTAATTTTTTTTTCTTTTTGTTATTTTTTATTCTGCAAATCTTTTTCTTAAAAAAAAAAATTTATTGATTTGAGAAAGGGAGAGGGAAGGAGAGAGGAAAGGAGGGTGGGAGGGAAGAAAGAGGGAGAGGGAGAGAAACATCAATGTGACACAGAAACATTGATCTGCTGCCTCCCATAGGACCAAACCTGCAATCCGGGCATGGGGCCTGACCGAGAATCGAGCCAGGGACCTTCCGATGTCTGGGACAAGCCTAACCAATTGAGCCACACAGGCCAGGGCTCAATTTTTTTTTAATTACACGAGGGCCTGTACTTCTACCTTATATTTGCTACTTCCCATGACTAGCTTCTGTAACTATAAACTTTGTTTGGAAAACCTTCACCTCCAGAGGAATTAATAAGGCAGAATACAAGCACATCAATACCTGCAGAAGTGACCTCCTATTTCCAGTTGGCTCTCAGAAACAGCATTTATTTATTACCATGGCACAAACTTTTTGATCTAGGGATCTTGAGAAGTAAATTCCTGTATTACAGTTTGAAATACATTAAAATTGCTCTGACCTTGGGATTATATTCAGCATTTCGGGCACGAAGTGCAATGGTCTTCAGGTCAAGTTTACAACCAAGATTCACTGTGGATACTATATTTCTGCAAAGAAAATTGAAAAGAAAACGTGATTTATTCATTTAAGTTTTACAGGATGAGGTGTTAAATGATTATCTGGAAACCTGATTGTTTCAATCGAACTAATTCCATTTCATGGAATTTAAACTTAATTTTAATTATAAATTTAATAAACTGACATTTTTTAAGTGTTTAAAAAGTAACACATACCATGGTGAGCATTTTACATATACTGAGGCTTAAAGTGGGTAACCTGCTCAGGAGACACCTAGCTCCTCAAAGCCAGAGCCGGGAGCCATCTATCCAGAGCCCTAGCCTGTCACCGAACCCGATGCACCTTATCTCTGAGCTCTGAACCACCTTAGTGCTAACCCTAAGACCACTACTTACAAAGAAAATGGGCAAGCGTGACTTTCTCAGAGAAGTCCTCTCAAAATAAGTATCCTTTGGAAGAACAAGAACTCAGAACAAAGGAAAAAAACCTGTTTGGTTCTGCTTAACTCTCAGTAAATCAAGAAAAACAGACAACCATTTATTATCTATGCCCAAGACCCCCATTTTCAGTATTCTTGTATCATTTTAGGAATAACTGACAAAAGAAAAAATATAGCGAAAAACAACTTTATTACAAATTTTAATAAAAATTTATAAACAGAGCCAACCTAAACTTTTACTCTATATTTTCCTGGTCTTGAAAGTGTAGACCCCTGAATAAAACTATCGTGCATGGACCCAGCATCACTGTCCTGTGCACAGTGCACCCAGACTGCTGACACACCTCCCGTGGGTGTGAGCGCACAGCTGTAAGGCACCTAGGAATGTCTTCATCTCCATGTCACCCATTTCCTTCCAATCAACTTCAATACACGCCTGCCTGCAACACTTGTCCATGTGTGAACTCAGTCAAGTAAGTTTTGGTGCATCTATCACATACTTAGTCATATAACAGTTAAATATATTCTTTTCTTTTTTAAATTCTCATCCGAGATATGTTTTTCATTGATTCTAGAGAGTGTAGAAGGGAGAGGGAGAGAGAGAAACATTGATTGGTTGCCTCACTCATGCACCTCAACCAGGGATTGAACCTGCTACCTGGGTATGTGCTCTGACCAGGAACAGAAACTGCAACCCTAGGGTGCATAGGACAATGCTCTAACCACTAAGAACACCAGCTAGGACTTAAATGCATTCTTTTTTCTCATTTTGAAATTGTCTTGAAATGCACATAACATAAAATTTAGCCCCTTCACCACTTCTGGTGCACTGCTCAGTGGTGTACAATGCATTCAGTGTTGTGCAGCCGCCACTGCCGTCCACCCATCTCTATACCCGTTAGATACTTCCTCCTCCCCACTGTATGAATATTTAGTATTCCCCACCCACCCCACCCCCCTCACCCCAAATCCTGTTACATATAGAACCCACTGACTTTAGGTAGAAAAGTCCATTTAGGGCAAGAACAGCCATCCTCGGCTTGTGTGAAAGACACAGCTCTTCAAAGATTTATATGCAGCCCTCATATAATCCTATATAATAAAGAGCTAATATGCTAATTAGACTGGACAGCAGACAACCTTCCGGAACGACCAGTGGGCAGGGGGTGGGGCAACAGGACTGCAAGGCAGCCGGGGCTGCAAGGGCCTACTTTTGCACGATTTTTTTGCATCAGGTCTCTAGTAACCAATCAAAAACAAGGACCACTATGAACCATACTAATTCTATGACTAAGTAACTAATCATACCAAAGACTGACAGCATGCCAAGGGAAGGAGCTTCTATGTGGCCTGACTAAGCAAACCAGCTCTAGGGAAATGTCTACAAGAAAATACACATGGGATTCTGCTGGACCAAGAGCATAGACACAAGCTGCCAACTTCTAAAGCTGGGAGAGCTTCTCACTGAGGGCGACTCACTAGGACAGCTTTGCTTCCCTCTCAAGTGAGACAGAAACTGCGATCCAGAGTCACTGTGAGATCCATGGATGCCTCTGAAAACCAAGAGCAGCGTCAGGCTCCCAGGGACCCTCCCAGGCAGCAAGAGGACACAAGTACTCACTGCAGCTGTGGCACAATCCCCGAGCTCTCAGAGGCTGGCGTGGCAGGCGTGATGGGGGTCATGGGGGTCATGGGCGAGGGGTACAGGGGTGTGGTGCCCGGCAAGGGTGCAGTGGTAAGAGTCTGTGAGTGGAAGAGCTGTGGTGTCTGTCCTGAGGCCCCCTGAGGAGCCTGCTGGGACGTTGACTGCTGCACTGCAGCTGTCACTGTCGTCACTGCTGCCTGCTGCTGCTGCTGTTGCTGCTGCTGCTGCTGCTGCTGCCGTTGCTGCTCCTCCAGAATAGACAGACTGTTGGTGTTCTGAATGGGTTGTGGAGTCAGCCCTGTGCCATACGGCATCATTGGACTAAAGATAGGGATTCCAGGAGTCATGGCGCCCTGTGGAGAGTCAGAACGGTGTGTTAGGCTGATTGGTGCTGCCTGGTGAAAAAACAGATGAGATGTGTAAAGACAGATGCCTTCTGGTGTAAATGCAGTTATTGAGCATTATTAGAGAAGAACTTGCTGTTCTTTCACACATCATTTTCTTCAATTACCGTAACATAGTAGGTAGGAGCTCAGGTGTGAAATCCAAATCTGCTACTTATTACACGTGAGAACCTGAGGAAGTTGCTAAACCCTTCAGGCTTACCTAGGGGACAATAATGCCCTGAGATTGTTAGAAAGAATCAGGGAGACCACTGGGGTGACCCCACATCCTTGTTTAAACTATTATCCTGCTTACCATCTGGGTAGCACCCCATTTCCAGCTTGGATGCTAAATTACATGGTTACCCTAGAAAGATCCACTTACAGCGTCCAACTGGATGACAGGCACATGGGAAACACTGAGTGTTAGCAGTGGTCATGATGATTATTCCAATACTATTAAAAAAGGTTAATCATTGCTCTCAAAAGGTTAAATCAACAAAACCCAATGCATCCTAACCGGTTTGGCTCAGTGGATAGAGCGTCGGCCTGTGGACTCAAGGGTCCCGGGTTCGGTTCCGGTCAAAGGCATGTGCCTTGGTTGTGGGCACATCCCCAGTGAGGGGTGTGCAGGAGGCAGCTGATTGATGTTTCTCTCTCATCGATGTTTCTAACTCTCTATCCCTCTCCCTTCCTCTCTGTAAGAAAAATCAATAAAATATATTTTAAAAATCCCAATGCATTTATCAAAATATCAATTTACTTTTCTACACTGCTTCTCAACGTTTCCAGACATCGTGACAGTTATTAATCGCCCCGAGTCTTACCCACAGCCCTCTGGAAAGGGAAACACATGCTCTTCTTTCTTCATTAAATAAGGAAACTGAGACTAAGAACACGAGTTGCCCAAGACCACAGGTCTTATTGGCAGATTAGCCAAGATCACAAGCACATTTTCCAATACCCAGTCCGACCTTTTCCCGACACCCACATCCATGGAGACTGTGGAGCCTGCAGAGCTCGTGGTGGCTGTGAACCTCCTAAAGCCGCACCTGACAGTTCTGCATGGAGGGGTTCCGTTTCCACTAGATTTTCAAGTAAGTGCAAGACCCAACCCTTTCCTGCTCTGCCACTTTATTTGGCAGAAAGCATAAACTAAAAATGTGTAAGACATTTATGTCAAACTATCTCACCAACATGGTGGCAGAAAGAACAGTAGAGGAGGACAAACTACACACTGTGGCCCCAAGTACAGACATTAATCCACTGCATCTACCACTAACTTCCATAAAAATACTGGCTAGAAAAAATGCAGGCTATGTTAACTTAAAAAGACTTCGGCTAAGGTTTTGAAAGGTCTGCTTTCTTTAGGCCATATATAAAAATGAGCTAAAAACAAATAAATGACAAATATACACATAAAAACAAGAACTATGCAGAAAAACACCTTATGAGTTAAGGTAGGCAAAGATCTCTCAGACAAGACACAGAAGACGAACCATGAAGCAACGCTGATAAAGAGACGAGAAAAAAATGAAGAACTTCTATTTTCCAAAAGGCACCATCAAGAAAATTAAAAAATAAACCACAGAGAGGGAGACAACACCTGCAGGACAAATACACATTTACACTTCCACAGAGACTCCGCAAATTATACACCATCATGCCTATTCAAAGCCTAGGAGACCTTCTCAACAAGATGTGAATGGCTTTAAAAATACAAATCAACCTTCAAGAGCAGATGCTGTTACCTGAGGGGAGGCCAGGCCCTGAGCATAGGGCGGCAGGCTGTTGTTCTGATCCATGGCGATCCCTTTTTTCTGGGCAAGTCAACAGCCTCTGCACTGGCGCTGCCTCAGCAGCTGGTCTTTCCCGGGAGCATCCCCAGCACAACTTCCTAGCAGCTCCCGCAGCTCTCAGTTATGTTCACACCAAGATGCTGCCCTGAAACGTTGAAGTTTGATGTGAGAATACACATAAGCTCTACAATCTTATAAACCAGTTTCATGGTTACACACACCCCCCGCAAATGAAGCATTTTATCTATAATACTGAAAGCTTATTCCTTCCATGTTGCCTGTGACTGCATGCAAAACTACCAAAAGGACAAAACTGTCTTGTTACATGTTTAACTTAAATACTCCTAATGTTCAAAATTAAGGTGTCATAATCAGCACTGAAATCTTTTGGGGGGAAATATCCAGAGAAAACAAATTCCCAAGCAAACTTTATGCCTGAGTTTGCCCTATGTACACAGCCCTATTAGGTCAATTTCAGGTTCTTAAATATTCCAATTAGTTTTATACCTTCAGTGTCTTAGGCGTTGAATTCAACAAACATTTAATTGGATCCAATACACTTTAGTGTGATCACTTATTGACCTGCCACTTCAGTAAAATACTGTAGAAGCTGTCCGTTTTGTTTATGTAATAACTTTACCTCTCTAGAAGACATAAATACAAAGTGTGCCTGTATCTGGCTTTCCTTAAATTACTATTTTTTTCTTGGCTTAATTTTTGAAGTAACTTTTAGACAAAAGGATCAAGTGACTCTGCTCAAAGACCCTGTGTTCCATTCCGTTGGATGGGCTATGTTGCCCTGGGAACCGGTTGAATCACGTGGGGTGAAGTGATGATCACACACAGCACCTCGTTGTCCCACAGGATAAACGTGTGGCATTATTATTAGACATCAGTTTAAATATTATCTAATAGGACGTTCTCACTAGACTTGCGGGTCTTACTTACAAGTTAAAAGTCAAAACCCACATGCGCTTCAAGCATGAGCTGCTGCAGCGCAAACACTGATATTTCCTGAACGGACCAAAGAATCCGATGATCACTTTGAGGACAACGGGCCACACTCCTGAGAAACAGGCCAAAAACGTAAAAACGAGAACCCCGCTTCAGAACGTGTCAGAGATGTGAAAAGTTACTTTTTGGACATCGTTACCCTAAAACCTAAAACCACAGAAGTGCTGCATATACAAAAACGAAAAGGAGAGACGGCGGCAGTACAGGAGGGCCCGGCCCCGCGTCCGCCCGGCGGGGCGGCGGGGACGTCGGCTCGAACGGAGAGCGTTCCCGCGCGGCCTGGGCGCTAATCCGCCTCCTCCAGGCCTCCAGGCCGGCCCCGCCGCAGGGTCGCCTCCGCACGGCCCTGGGAGGAGAGAAAGGCCAAGGCGGCTGTTACCTGGGGCCACTGCTGACGCCAACACCAACTGCGGAGGCCTAGTCTAACGGCCGGCGGCCCAGGCGCCCGCCGCGGCGACCCTGGCCGACCCTCCAGAGCTCCCGGCGCACGTTTATATCGTCACTTCCGCCAGTCCATCTTGGCTTCAGCGCGGGGCCACGCCCTGGCGGCGGCCCTGGGAAGTGGGGCTTGCGTCACTTCCGGCGCCTCCCGGGGCTAGCGTTTTGAAGGGCTTGTGGGGCGGGGCAGAGCTATTCGGGAGTTCCGGGGCGGGGCCAGCTGGTCCGAGACTTCTCATTGGTCGTTGCTGGAAGTAGGCATAGCGACTGTCTGCATGACCTTTGGCCCGTTGCCTGCCTATTGGCCTCAGTTTCTCCCTCCGTTTTTTTTTTAAAATATATTTTATTAATTTTTTACAGAGAGGAAGAGAGAGGGATAGAGAGTTAGAAACATCGATGAGAGAGAAACATCGATCAGCTGCCTCCTGCACACCCCCTACTGGGGGTGTGCCCGCAACAAAGGTACATGCCCTTGACCGGAATCGAACCTGGGACCTTTCAGTCCACAGGCCGGTGCTCTATCCACTGAGCCAAACCGGTTTCGGCTCTCCGTCCGTTTTTAAAAGAACTTTTAAGAAATTGTAAAATATAATGTTCATATATGGAAGTGAAAACACACGTCCAGATGAACAGGAGGTTATAAATCAGGAAGCCGGGTACTGCCGGCCCTTCCTGCTGTGTCCTTCTGTTATGTAGCGTGGGTCCCGACAGAAGACCCCTCCCTAGCGGACGTCGGTTAACCGTCGTTGCTGTGACATATGCCTGCGTTTGTGGACATTTGCTCACTTCCAGTTGGGGCTATTTGGAACAATGCTATGTGAACATTTTTGCACATGCCTTCGGCGGAGTGCACACCGGGTAGCTTAACTTCTGGGGCCTCAGTTGTGCTTCTCTCCAACGGTGCCAGGTGATGCCAGTCGCTTTCCAAATACGGCCGCACCGACTTGCACTCCAGTAGACGATTCGACTTTGCGATACGCGATAGTGTTGGCAATTATTTTTGTATGGTCAGACTTTAAAATCCTGTACATCAAGAGTGAATTCGGATGTTTTCTTAAGGAAGAAAACCCTGACACCTCCGTCAGCTTTCTTGGAATGGGAGGCCCGGCGGACACGCGGAACTCTGGGAGCCGGGCACCTGTGCGCGTCCGGGCGACCGGAGGGAGCGCCGCGGACAACCGGAAGTGGTGCAATTTCCTACTTCCGGCTGGGTGGCCATCTCGCGGTGAGACAGCAGGAGAGTGTGCCGGCTATGTTGTCCTCCGCAGCCGTGTCTTGGGGTCCTGGCCGAGAGCTGGCGATGGAGCCGCGCGGCGCCGGCCCCGTGCAGCTGCGCTTCTCGCCCTACGCGTTCAACGGAGGGTGAGGCCCCGCAGTCGCTCCCCATCCCGGGCCCTGCTCACGCCCTCGGGTGTGCGGTGGGCCTCCGTCTCTGGGTGGCTTGTCCTCTCGGCCCATCACTTGGGTCTCGGTGCGGCCGGCCGGTGGGCAGTGAGGCCGCAGGTTGGCACGGAAGCCCGGCCTCCGCTGCGGGGGAGCTTCCCGGAGGGACCCAGCGGTAGCGACGGACAGTGTAGCGTCTGAGGGTGGATCGGTCCGCGTTGGTAGATGCATAGTTGTGTCTGGAGCTACAAGGGCTGATCAGACAACTTAATCGTCTTCTGTTATTTTAGGTAGAAAGTAGGATTAGTTGGCCAGGCTTCGTTTCATAGTTCAGTGCTTGTTTTTTAAGATTTAGCTTAAGTCCGGGGGAGAATACTCAGAAGAGAGCCTTTAAAAAGGTTATCTTGCATGTTACATTTAAGTTGTCCTTTTTAAAATAAAAATACCAGCTTTACGTTACGTGGTGCTTTCCCTTGATAAACACTAAAAGAATTAGGGTTGTAGGGAGATGCTCCATTAAGGACTCTTGGCAGCTGTAAATTGAGGCAGTGGTTGCAGTTTACCGACCAAACTACGTAAAGCAAACACACCACCTCGAACACCGATGGGAAGACGACCAGTTTATTTAATCAGGTCTTGTGGCTTTGAAGTATTCATGCATATTTTTGGGATGTGGTGGAAGGTATGATTTTAGCCTTGTGCCTGCCACTAAAGGGCAATGCGGCCTCTCCACTTTTTGAACACAAATGCCCTTCTCTTCCTTAGCTTCTTAGAGTTTGGAGGAGAATCAAGCATTTTGTAAATTGCCAGCAGTTACATTTTTTTCATCCTCATGCTGCCCTGAGTATTAGATGGTATTAGCCCTGTTTTTACAATGAACCTGGGGCTCCAGCCACAAGGCCGGTGTGAAGTTGAGCCAGGACTTGAATCCATATCTCTGTGGCCACTGAGTTTATGCTTTACTCCAGGGGTCCTCAAATTTTTTAAACAGGGGGCCAGTTCACTGTGCCTCAGACCGTTGGAGGGCCGGACTATAGTTTAAAAAAAACTATGAACAAATTCCTATGCACACTGCACATATCTTATTTTGAAGTAAAAAAGTGGCAAAAACACCCACATGTGGCCCGCGGGCCGTAGTTTGAGGACTCCTGCTTTACTCTTTCACTTCTAACACTTTTGGTGACAACTGATGGAGTAGTTATGTCATAAGGTGGCTATTAGACTCATTTCATAAGGCAGTTGTGAATTCTTTTTTTTAAATATATATTTTATTGATTTTTTACAGAGAGGAAGAGAGAGGAATAGAGAGTTAGAAACATCGATGAGAGAGAAACATCGATCAGCTGCCTCCTGCATACCCCCTAATGGGGATGTGCCCGCAACAAAGGTACATGCCCTTGACCAGAATCGAACCTGGGACCCTCCAGTCCGCAGGCTGACGCTCCATCCACTGAGCCAAACCGGTTTCGGCAGTTGTGAATTCTTAAGACTGTGCAAGATGTTGAATATTCAGTACCCATTACTCACTTTTTAGCCCCTTGTATCCAATTTAAGCTCTATGAATTTCTGATTATTAAATTGGGTTACCTTTTTTCTCAGTCTATATATTTTTATTGATTTCAGAGAGAGGAAGGGAGGGGGAGAGAGGGTTAGAAACATCAATGATAAGAGAGAATCATTGACTGGCTGCCTCCTGCACACCCTTCGGCTTGAGCCGAAACCCGTGCATGTACCATGACCAGGAATGGAACCGTGACCTCCTGGTTCATAAGTTGATGCTCAACCACTGAGCCACATCGGCAGGGCAGGCATTTAATTTTTAATAATGATGATAATTCTGTGGCTCTTCTTTTACCTCCCACTACGGACCCTTTGCTGTGATGTAGGCTTGTGTTTTAGGGAATTCTTGGTATTTTTCCAGATGACTTGTAGCCTGGGCTCCTTTCCTGATCTCACCTCTTCTATCTGAATCCTGCTCTTGCTCGCATCCAGTGGTTTTCTCCCAGTGCAGCCATACCTTGTGTTGTGTTTCATGTGCTCACAGATGATGCGTTCTTTACAAGTGGTTAGCATTTTTTAGCAATAACATTTTTAAATTAAGGTATGTTCATTTTTAAAATACATAATGGTATTGCACACTCATTTCAGTGTAGTATAAACATAACTTTTCTATGCCCAGAGAACCCAAAAACTGTGACTCACTCTGTTGTGATACTCGCTTTATTGCAGTGGTCGGAACTGGGCCCTCACCCTTCTGTTGGGTCAGGCTTGTTTACCATCCAGGAGGATTCATTAATTTTTTTTTGTCCTTTTTTCCTCAGTACTGTATTGGCTATTGCTGGAGAAGATTTTTCAATTGTTGCTTCTGATACTCGATTGAGTGAAGGGTTTTCAATCCACACCCGGGACAGTCCCAAATGTTACAAATTGTAAGTAAATTTCTAATTCCACATTTCCCAGCTCCTTGTGGTAATTTAATGCTACAGAAATTTAACTTATAAACAGTGTGTTGGCGTGACTTCTTAGACTGCCTGTTTGGGGCTTAGCTTGCATTTTTGTTAGGAAGCAATTTTATAAATTAGTATTTTCTAATAATTTACTATGTAGTGTTCATGGTATCTGCCAATTGTGGATACCAACAGTGCCTTTCATAACCTAAATATTTTCATCTCAACATTTTGTCATGAAAAATTTCAAATATACAACAGAAGTAAAATGTTGTGGTGAACGCCTATATACTGCCACCTAGATCTTATCAGCATTTTACATAATTATCATATTTTCTCATCCTTGTATCCATGAGCCCATTAAATGTTTTTTTTTTAATCTGCCCTTTTTTTAACCTGATACATTCAATTTAGCTGTGTCCTAAGCAGTTACACCCATGGCTCACAGTTTTAGTAGATCCATTTTTTTCTAAAAGAAAGTCATGTACAGAAAGAAAAAAGATGTCGGCATAAGTCAGCTAAATGCATCTTGCAGGTTGGCAGTGGTTTGTAACCAACATTTTTGGCGACAGTTGTACATGGTGGTGAATTCCCAGGTTGGTCCAAAAGAGCCTGTTGCAGCTGGATTGTGACAGGAAAGGACTGAGGAGGTTTGTCCTGTGTCTGCAGGAGGTGGTAAAGAAGGGAGCTCTGTCCTTCTTGCTCAGGGTGGACCAACACATCTTAACCCCGAGAACTGAAGTTTGTCTTCATCGTCCCAGTTCCCTTTTTGACCACTTCTCCATCTTTGATGCCCCGTTCTCCTCTCGGATTTATAGTGCACCCATGCTACCTTGTTGCTTCTAAGATGTAACTTTTATAATTTAAAAGTAGTGAATGATATAAATATAACTTTATTGATATCTTTGTGTAGTCTTCTCATTTTCATCTTATTACTAGAGACCCGGTGTACGAAATTTGTGCATGGTGGGGGGGGTGTCCCTCAGCCCAGCCTGCACCCTCTCCAATCGGGGACCCCTCGAGGGATGTCCGACTGCCAGTAGGATCGGGCCTAAACGGGCAGTCGGACATCCCTCTCACAGTCCAGGACTGCTGCCTCCCAACTGCTCGCCTACCTGCCTTCCTGATTGCCCTTAACTGCTTCTGCCTGCCAGCTTGATCATCCCCTAACCACTCCCCTGCCAGCCTGATTGATGCCTAACTGCTCCCCAGCCAGTCTGTTTGCCCCTAACTGCCCTCCCCTGCAGGCCTGGGTCCCCCCCCCCAGCTGCCCTTCTCTGCAGGCCTGGTCACCCCCAACTTCCCTCCTCTGCCGGCTTGGTCACCCCTAACTGCCCTCCCCTGCAGGCATGGTCACCCCCAACTGCCCTCCCCTGCAGGCCTGATTACCCCTAACTGCCCTCCCCTGCAGGCTTGATCACCCCCAACTGCCCTCCCTTGCAGGCCTGGTCCCTCCCAACTGCCCTCCCCTGCTGGCCATCTTGTGGCGGTCATCTTGTGTCCTCATGGGGGCAGCCATCTTGTGTGTTGGAGTGATGGTCAATCTGCATATTACTCTTTTATTAGATAGGATAGAGGCCTGATGCATGGGTGGGGGTTGGCTGGTTTGCCCTGAAAGATGTCCCAGATCAGGGTGGGGGTTCCCTTGGGGTGTGGGGCAGCCTGGGCGAGGGGCCTGTGGTGGTTTGCAGGTCAGCCACGCCCCCTGGTGACCCAAGCGAAGGCCCTGGAATCTGGGGTTTATTTATCTTCTACAATTGAAACTTTGTAGCCTGGAGCAGAGCCAAGCCTTCTGCTTGCTCCGTGGCGGCAGCCATTTCTGTTGGG
The DNA here is from genome assembly GCF_951640355.1 of Cnephaeus nilssonii. Classification (NCBI taxonomy): domain Eukaryota; kingdom Metazoa; phylum Chordata; class Mammalia; order Chiroptera; family Vespertilionidae; genus Cnephaeus; species Cnephaeus nilssonii. The sequence continues at coordinate 97,005 of NC_137080.1, forward strand.
ACTTAATCTTCTATAATTGAAACTTTGTAGCCTGAAGCGGAGGCCTGGGCCGGCCAGGGTGTGCTAAAAGCTTGGCTTCCTTCATCGCCGAGGGCAACCCTAGCCTCGCCTCCTGCTCTTTCCAGCTCCGTGGCTGCTGCCATTTCTGTTTGGATTTATGTATCTTCTATCATTGAAACTTTGTAGCCTTGAGTGGAGGCCTAGGCCGGCAAGGGCAGGCGGAAAGCTTGGCTTCCTTCATTGCCGGGGAAACCCAAGCCTCTCTCCTGCTCTCTGTGGCTGTAGCCATCTTGGTTGGGTTTATTTGCATATTTGCTCCTGATTATCTGGTGGGCGTGGCTTGTGGGTGTGGCGGAGTGATGGTTAATTTGCGTATTCTTTTATTAGATAGGATTGTTTTTAGTTGAGAGAAAGAGAGAGAGAAAAACATCATTGTGAGAGAAATATTTAACGGCTGCCCCCCTACCCCACCTCTATGCTCCCCGACCGGGGATCAAACCCACAACCTGGGTATATGCCTTGACTGGGAATTGAACCTGCTGCCTTCTGGTGTAGGGGATGATGCTCAAACCAACTGAGCCACACTGGCCAGGGCTGTAACATTCTATTTTAGTGTGTATGCTGCTAAAGTGAAGACCCGTTCTTTTTTTTTTTTTTTTTTAATATATTTTATTGATTTTTCACAGAGAGGAAGAGAGAGGGATAGAGAGAAACATCGATGATAGAGAAACATCGATCAGCTGCCTCTTGCACAACCCCTACTGGGGATGTGCCCGCAACCAAGGTACATGCCCTTGACCGGAATCAAACCTGGCACCTTTCAGTCCGCAGGCCGACGCTCTATCCACTGAGCCAAACTGGTTTTGGCAAGACCCGTTCTTTTTTATGACATACTTTAGGTCTAGGAGTAGATAGAACACTGACAATTTCCTGTGTCCCTGTCATCCATTGTCAGCACTAGACCATGTGTACAGCTGAAGCTGCCTGCATACCCTGATCCCAGGCCCTCGGGCTGACATAGAGCTGAGCCTGCCTCTTCCCCACCTGCTTGAGACTCGACAGTTACACTTTATTCTTTGCATTCCACTGATGTCCTTGGATGTTTGGGGAAAGCATCTTGAAGCTCCCAAAATGTTGTCCTAACTGTTGGTATTGTCGGCGCATCTTGGTGTTAGAGGAAGATTGAAGGTCTTTACCTCCACGCCGAGAGGCTGGTTGTAGGGAGAGATCAGGAAATGCTGGTAGCTGGTGATGCCCCAGAGAGTCAGGGGTCCCAGTTGGACAAGAAGGATTTGTATGCCTCGTCCATAAAGTCTGAAAGGAAGAAATCATGGCCTCTGCTAAATAGTTCTTGACAAGGTTGGTTTAGCTTTCTTTATAGATTAATACCCAGGTTTACGAGTTAATTTTTGAGACATATGGTTGAACTTGTATGGATGTACCGAAATTTAATCAGTTTCCTTCTGGTGGGCATTTGGGATGTTTTTATTTGTTTGTTTTGTTTTGGAGAGCCATTACAATAATATGTATACTCACACAAGTGACCTAGAACATATCTTTGCAAACTTGCTGACATGATGAATCTCTGGCAGTGGGATTATTGTGTGAAAGTGATGTGCGCTTAACCCTTTGCTAGATCCAGCCAGTGGCCTTCTGAGGGTGAGATTGATGTGTACTCCTTCCCAGCATCTGAGAGGACCATTTTCCACAAGCTGCCAGCACGAGGCATTACAGCCAGTGCAATAGGTGGAAATCGTCTCTTGTTTAGATTTGGATTTCTGAGAGACCTGGAGGCTCTTTTCATATGTTTATGGTGACTTGTGTCTACTTTTATAACATTTTACCCATCTTAGTTTCAGATGTACAACATGATTCTAATTGGTATATAATGTAAAATAATCACAATAAGTCTAGGTAAAACCTGCCCATGCACATAGTTGCACAGATTTATTTATTATAATGAGAACTTATCTAAGCAACTTAAAATATGCACGACAGTATTAGTAACGACAGTCACCATGCTGCCTGTTACACCCCCATGATCCCTTGCAGTGTTAACGTTTTTCCTAATTGTAGACGAAGTTAAAGCTGGACTTTGGTCATATGTATTACAAATACATTTTCTTTTTTTTTAAAATATATTTTATTGATTTTTTACAGAGAGGAAGAGAGAGGGATAGAGAGCCAGAAACATCGATGAGAGAGAAACATCGATCAGCTGCCTCTTGCACACCCCCTACTGGGGATGTGCCCGCAACCAAGGTACATGCCTTGACCGGAATCGAACCCGGGACCCTTGAGTCCGCAGGCCGACGCTCTATCCACTGAGCCAAGCCGGTTTCGGCCAAATACATTTTCTTAGTTTTTTCTTTTAAACTTTGTATTTTTCTCTATAATTTATGTGGTGTAAGGAATTAGGTATCCGATTACAGACATTACCCATTTCCATTATTCACTAAATGGCGATGGCAGTTGTCCCATTACCATCCAGTGAACAATGGGAATAGGAGTTTTAAGTTTAGCATCGCCCAACATGTGCTTTGCTTTACTGTTTAACCAACTCAATGTCCTGAAATGTGCTTTTTATAGAACAGACAAAACAGTCATTGGATGCAGCGGTTTCCATGGAGACTGTCTAACCCTGACGAAGATTATTGAAGCAAGACTAAAGGTAGATGCGTCTTACATGTCTTGACTATTGGAAGTTAATAACTCATTAGACTTTTACGGACATGGTGTGGCTGCTGCTCAGAATAGCTGGAGAAGCGCTAGGTTAGTACTAGAAACTGACCTGTCGATGCAGCATCATTAACATATAGAACACGAAACCACAACAGATCCACCTGTCAGATCCCTACAACAGAAAGGATTTCTGCCCTTTTTTGAGGCAGCAGGAACGGGGTTCTTCTGAAGATTCTCTTCCCTGAAAAACAAAACGGATCAACTTCTATGGAGAAGACAAGCTTTATGATGGGAGCTTGGTCTGGAATCCTGTCAGCTGACGTGCTTTCCCCCGCCCCTTACAGACAGAACTTATGGGCAGGAGTAGGAAGGGGAAAGCCATTACTACCTACTACCTTCACAGGCTTTGGCTGACAGGAGGCCCGTGGGGTAGGAGAGAGGAGGGACAGTGTTAGGAAGAAGTGAGAGAAGGAGTGGGACCAACCGTTTGTAAAGGGCTGACACGTCACTGCCTGAGGCATGATCTGGGGTTGACTCTGATGAAGCAAGGGCAGGTCTGGACTCGGATTAGGGTCTGTGTACAGTAAGCATTTGCTTCTCGTCGTTTCCAGACAAGGGTAGAAGCGTTTGGACTGTTAGGTGGGTTTTACTGCACTCAGAAGGACTAGAACTCCCAGTCACCATTGTCAGCATTCAGAAATGTAGCCTGGCGAGGTTTTGTCAGAGCTGTTGGTGGTATTTGCAGTGTCAGTTCCATTGCCCTTGGTTCCTGATTTAACTTTGTAGGCTGTGGTCACGGTTTTTAAGTGGTTGGTAGGTAGATCTGATACATGAAGAAATGAGCAGTAGTGATCACGTTTGCCTGCCTGTTTGTAACACCTGAGATGTTCCCACTGCGAGTGGCGTGGTCACTGGACTACGCAGTGCCTTACCTGACACGTGCTTTTTGCAGGTGTAGGAACCATTTCATTCAGTATTCATCGGTTGTTGATACTTATTTAAAAATTCTACTTACATTGCAAGCTTCAGCAACTTACATTTATTGACCTATGTGTGGTTTCTAATGCATATTTTGTAAATGGGACGTAGAGGAAAAAATAAACATGACAGGGAGAGCTGTTTTGTTAAATAAAAAAGAATCAGTGAGGTCAACTTAGTGCACAATACTTCCTGAAGTGTTTCTTCAATACATTATTACATAGATGGTGAGGTGAATAAATGGGGTTTGATTTTGAAATAAAATGAAATTAAAATTTTGTACGACTTTCACCTCAGAAAACATTCTTCTGGACACTGACACATGCACCACTCGTAGCTCCTTTCCAATGTGTCTTCAGTGCTTTGTCACTGACGATTCCACAGTACCTCCTAGGTTTCTCTTTAGAGGTGGTTGCCATGTGGCTGACAATTCGGGGAACTTTATGTTATGTTTGCTACTTTGGTAGGATTCCTCAGTCTGTTAGATAAGTTCGGGTTCCCACGGGTGAAGTAAAAGTGGACTGGGACTCCCTGAATGTGAATGCCACCTGGATTTGGAGGCTCCTGTCCTCACTGCAGGGGCTTTAGGAGCAAGACCACACCCTGTCCTAGAGTCTGCGGCACTGCGGCCTCCTCTCTGCTCTCAGGCAAGGCTACTGTGCAGAGAGGGGCCTCGACCTGCATCTGATGAGGGCTCAGCGGACTCTGCAAAGGCCCAGATAGGAAGTGTCTCAGCTTTGTAGGTCTCTGGGTCTTGGTGGCAACACTCAGCTCTGCTGTTGAAATGCAGAAGCAGCTGTAGGCAGCATGTGATGATGAGAGAGACTGCTTACAGACAAGGTGGGGGCTGGATTTGGCCCACGGCTACAGTTTGCTGACTCTGATCTATGCAGAGTGAAGAGCTGGGTTGGTGTGAGTTTGCTCTGGAGTTTGTATCTTTGTCTTGGAATAAGGATGACATGGGAAATAGTCTGTAAACCAGATACTGGAGGGCAAACTTAGTGTTCTTTCCTCTAAAAATTCTTATTCCTCCCAAAGTGGTAGGGTTAGTGAATTAGTTTACCTTAGTGATACTGTGTTTTTTAATCATGAGAGAAACAGGTATCTTTTCTTTCACCAAGATATGCACTTATTCTTTTCCCTTTATTATTCATTGTTGTAGCCTATAATAAATATAGTCTGCCTCTACATTCCTGTTTTTGTTAAAAATCGCAGATGTACAAGCATTCCAATAACAAGGCCATGACCACGGGGGCTATTGCAGCAATGCTGTCCACAATCCTCTACTCACGGCGCTTCTTTCCGTACTACGTTTACAACATCATCGGGGGACTCGACGAAGAAGGTAAGGTCTTTCTTGTGGAAAAGGAGGGGCTGGCATGTCTTAGATGCCGGGGTTTCATCTAGACTTGAAAAGAACCACAAGGACCATCTTGCCCAACAATTTCATTTTCTGATAAAGCAACAGAGACTGAAGCTGAAAGGAAATAGATGGTTGTCCAGGGACACAGAGCAGGTGGTGGTTGGAGCTAGAATGTCGGCAGGCGTTGCTTTACTATTTCCTCAAGGTCTCAGTGAGTTCAGAAGTAGGTACGCAGCATTTTAGTCTTAAAAAGGAAATCTGATCTGGAGGACAAACTTATTTGACATCAAAAAGTTTTGAAAAAGTGATGTCTTGGAAGGAATGCATGCGTTTTCGCCCGTGTGTTTTTTGTTGTTGTTGTTTGGTTTTTAATATATTTTACTGATTTTTTACAGAGAGGAAGGGAGAGGGATAGAGAGTTAGAAACATCGATGAGAGAGAAACATCGATCAGCTGCCTCCTGCACACCCCCCACTGGGGATGTGCCCACAACCAAGGTACATGCCCTTGACCGGAATCGAACCTGGGACCCTTTAGTCCACAGGCCGATGCTCTATGCACTGAGCCAAACCGGTTAGGGTTCGCCCGTGTTTTTGTAACATTTTTGAAAGGCTCTGGTTTACAGCAGAGCTGGGACGTTTCTGTCGGGTTGTTTCGCTCAGCTTCACACAGGTCTGATCTGTGCTGACTTTCAGTTGCTTCAAACACCACATAGACTCTCAGGACTGTCTGTGCACCGTTTAGAGTGGCCCATTGTGAAAGTTACAGAAGCATCAGTGAGACCTGGTCACTGAAATGGGTCTCCTTCCGAGAGGGAAGGTGGGTGGGGAGGAGCCAGGGCTTCTTGGTTCCGTCCCTCCAGGCTCTGTGTCTCTTTCTGCCCACAGGCTTTCCTGCTGCCCCCACCAAGGGGCTCTGGGAGCTCTCTGCTCTTCCACCTTCATAGTTCACATGAGACAGACTAGGCCGACACAGTTTCCTTTGAGGCTTTCAGCCTTGAAAACTAAGAGAAAGTGTAAGGGCTAGAAATGGTCATCAGAAATTAATTACTCTTAACCTGGGCAATTACATTCTAGCCACTGATCAGCTGCCTAACCTAGTACAGCTCTTGTGGTGCCTCTTTGACTTAAGTTATATCTCATTTGAATGTCAGATCAATAAGTTCCTGTTTTGGCAGCATTCGTGGCTACCGTTGAATTTCAGCAGGGCAGGCAAGGTCCTTGAGCTCCCCTGAGAGTCAGGGCTGATCTGGGAGCTCACGGCTACTAACTGGCACGCTGAGGTTTGGGTCTGTTTGACTGCAGGCCCTTCCTGGCCTTTGATTTCCACGTGACAGCGCTCCTTGTTCTGGTGGATTTGATTCTCAGGCATTTCCAACTGTCCTTTCTAATCTTACCTTTTATTTTCCTTAAAGTAATGCTATTTCTTAAAGAAGTTTGTCCCCCGACAGTCTTCAGCTCTGACCAAGGCATCCCTTTTCTTGGTTTTCTCCCAGCGGATTTCTGGAAAAAAAAAACGGCAGGCCTTTCTGAGACTTCGCCGTTGGCCTCTGTTTCATCCTGGGTTCTGACCCTCGTCCAGGGTCTTTCCTCGCTTACTGTGTCTCTTCGCCTTCTCCACCAGCTTTCCCTTATTTGTTTTTCAGTTTCCTTATTTTTTTTAAGAATCCTGCTCTTGTTAGACTTTGTTGTACTTTGAAGTTTCCTTGAGTTGTTGCATTTTATCAGATTGGTTTTCATGCTGTTTGTTTTTGGTTCTGTCTTCTACATTGGAGGCTTCCTTCAAATTTCTGTTCCAGTTTTTGGCTTCCATTCCTCTTGACAATGCTGCACCCAGGTGTGATGGTCAGGTCTGATTGCCATGCCCCAGCCCCACCCTCTGTAGGCTGTCCATCGCTGTGGACGTGCCCCCTTCTGCTGATGGAGTTGAGGCTGCTAGAAAGGTTTTGCTCTTAGGAGCTACAGAAATGGCCTTGTCCAAACTGCCGTGTTTCACAGGCCAGCTTCAGAGAGATCGCAGTTTTGGTTCCATACCAACTAGGGATGTTCAGGAGGAATTTGGTGCAGAACTTAGAGCAGGACCTGTGACCATTAACTGGCGTGCCTGTGAGGCCACATGCACACAGGGAGTCAAGGATGGGGCGGGGTGGGGGGGAGGGTTGGCGTGCAGAGTGCAGTCTGGTGGCAGATACCACGTGGAGACAGGAGTGGCAGGTGGGCTCTGGGGGACGGGGGGACAGGGGGACAGGCTGCTGGTATCCCCTGTACAACAGGGCTTGTGCTCCTCGCTGAGAGTTGCTGAAATTTTAGCTAAGTCAGTCCATTCAGCTTCACACTTTGCCGTGATTTGAGATTGGGGTCAGGATGCAGCCTCATGGAGAATGTTTCCTTCTTGAAGGGAAGGGAGCCGTGTACAGCTTTGACCCCGTAGGCTCCTACCAGAGAGACTCCTTCAAGGCGGGAGGTTCAGCAAGTGCCATGCTGCAGCCCCTGCTGGACAACCAGGTAACGACACTGCCCCAGTCCTCCTCCGCTCCGGGGAGCCGGCGGGGGGGGCGGGGGGGGCGGGGGGGGCGGGGGGGGGGGAAGTCCAGGCTTTCTTGAAAATCCTTGTGGACTATGGCTGATTTGCCCGCCCAGACCTCCTGGTCTCTGCTGGCCCTCGGCCACTGCTCACCTACCCCATGCCTGCCTGCTTCCTGCATCCCTGTGACTTCTAGGTCTCTGGTGCTGTCCACGGTTGGTCCATCTTTTCAGTTCTCCTTACAGCCTCACCCGAGTTTCCTGAAAACACCTTTCTCCCCGATACCATCTCTGTGTGTTATTAACATGCTCCTTTTCCATTTCTGCTGACTGAACTCAGACCATCATGGCATCTTGCCTGGATTGCTGTATCTCCTCACATCTGTCCTGCATTCTGGCTCCCTTCCCCAGGTCATTCTCCTCGCTTCTCTGAAGTTTGTCACATGCAGTAACTTCTCTGCTCATTGCTTACTACCTCCACTCCCATCGCTCCACTCCACAGCCCCTGGGAGCACTGTCTGTCCCATCTCCTTGACCTTGGACATGCCGCAGCCTCGCTCCTTCACGCGTTTGTCCTTCACGCCCAACTCAGCTGTCCTTTGTTCTAGCGGGTCTGGTCGTGGCTGCTGGGCTCTCCTGGCCCCTCTCCCTCCTCAGCTGCAGCACAGTCTGTAACGCTCTGCCCCTTGCCCACCTCCAGGGCAGGGGCTTCCTGGGAGCCAGGGCTTTGTCTCCACACATCTGTGTGGGAGGACACTGATCCGTGCGACGTGTTTGTTATGAACTCTCAGACATGTGAAGGCGGAGGGACAAGGGGCTTGGTTCTCTGTACGGTCACGTGATGCCTCACCCAAGTTTCCTGTCCCACCAGGTTGGTTTTAAGAACATGCAGAATGTGGAGCATGTCCCGCTGTCTTTGGACAGAGCCATGCAGCTCGTGAAAGACGTCTTCATTTCTGCTGCCGAGAGGGACGTGTACACCGGGGACGCCCTGCGGATCTGCATCGTGACCAAGGAGGGCATCCGGGAGGAGACGGTGCCCCTGCGGAAGGATTGACCTCTGTGCCACGCGCTGCTTTGTTTATTAAAATAAACCCTGATGTGCTCGTCCTGTTAGAACTTGTCTTCTCTCAGCAGCACAGGTCCGGGAGCTGAATTTCCTTTCATTTTCCTCATTCTTCCACACTTTTCTGTCCTCCAGAGCTATTTTTTTTATTTTAAGGATGAAAAAATAAACGGCTCGTGTCAGTTTTCCTTACATTTATGAGCAAGAAGTTTATCTTGAAAAGTTGACTTTTGTCTGTGGAGATGGCCGACCCGTCTCACGCAGAGGGCGTCTTCTCCACGGTTTCCTTTCCTCCCTCGGGGTCTCACTAAGGCATCGGTGGATGTAAGTGAACACCTTGGAATCACATTCCCGGGGTTGGGGACACGCAGCCTGGAGGGGCTGTTTTGGAGACTCATCTTTTAATCACTACATAGAGGAAAATCGTAAAAGCAAATAGGCCTTTACATGGGCCTTAGCCAGAAATCTCGGATAATTTTTCCAAACAGCTTAGGAATGTTAAAATCAGACCTAAATTTTGGCGCTGAGGTAGTTTTTGCTCTAGAATTATGTACATTTTAGCTCCGTTACATATAATCTTGGACTAGTTTTCTTGGTGTTGAGCAAGTCCAATTATACAACATAGCCTAGATGGTTTTCTTTGTAGCCTAACGGAGAATTTACTGTTGACCTCGTTAAGAGTTAATTAAAATTATTAAAGCCCCTAGTTTGGTCTACAAATAGGGTCACAGGTGGAAACCAGCCACGTCATTGAGTTCATCCTTATTGGACAGGTTCTCTAGGGAAGCAGCTGGTCGGACACAGACAGACTTACGGTGAGGAGGTGACTCCGCGGATCTGCCATCTGCGAGCCAGGGCCGGAGCCGGGAGCAGGTTCCCACGGCAGTGTGCTGGGCGGGAGGACCCTCCCTGCTCTGCGCTCCCCACTCAGGCTCCTCCGGGCCTCAGCGTTGCAGGAGGGCAGCCGCCTCACTCAGCTCCTGACTTAAAATGCTGTAGAAACCCTCACAGACACCCAGGAATAATTAGCCAAATATCGGCACCCTGTGATCCAGTCGAGCTGACACGACCACTGCAATTATGTAAACGGGCTATTTTATTTTTTCGTTTCAAAGGACTTGGTTGAGTTTGGGATTCAGTTTTTCACTATTTGAAATTATATGAATGTGTGTGTCTAGAATTCTGAGTCCTCCCCTCTGAAGGTTCCTAGTAACCATCTTTTTCACAGCTTCAGGCACAAATTGTTTAGCCCTGTTTCCTCCAGAGCTTGGACATGGTCTCCTTTGAAGGCCTGTGTGTGAAGAAGTCAGGAGTCACCTTCAGCCTCCATGTGCTGGTGCGTGGGCCCCTCTGAGCCAACTCTGACTCCAGTTACTGGGCGGCTTTTCTAGATGGTTCCACCATAATTACTCACCTGAAAAGGCAGCCTTTTAGCACCTGGACAGATTCGAGGGACAACTTCCTTTGACAGCTAGCTTTCGATTCTGGTTACGCTGAGACCAGTGATATTCGTGCCAGGACACAGCTCACTCTGGATTCATGTCTGGATTCACACACTGAGTTGGAATGCTGTGTAGACGCTTGTTCTTAGCAGAAATACTTCTCTGGGTCCGCTGGATGGGCTGCCTGCCCCACTCCACCCCATCCCAGCTGTGACCTGCAGCTGCCGCTGGGCCTCTGTGTTTCCCACTCTGACTTGCAGGCAGGGAAATGAGCCTGTGAGTCTGACTGCGAGCCTGCCTGGGAGGGTGGGGCCGTCTAGTAGGAGATGGTCTTGGTCACCACAGTGTCCCAGCTGATGGGTGCCTGCCTTTTGCACCTCAGGAAGGTGGGTCCCCTGTATTCCGCAGAGCACTTGTCCTAAACTGATTCTGGGCCACCCCAGGTGTACCACCTTCCCCTCAGGGCCGGGACCTGAACGCTTGCATGGTAAACCATCCAATGCCCGGATGGTGGTCACACACTTGGAAACTCTACCAGCTCCTCTGCAGACAAGTTCCCTCAGAAACAGCCCTGAGAGAGGGTGAGGGGTGATTATAGGGCTCTTGGCACAGGTAAGGGGCTGGTTGGGCAGGAGCCTGGCATCCATACAGTGCCTGTCTCTGGGGCCACACCAGCCTCAGAACCTCCCACTGGCGGGGAGGGGGAGGGGGGACGTGCACTCAAGGGACCCTGCCTCTGGAGAGAAGCTATAGGGTCTGCAGAGCCAGAGACAGCCCTGCCACTCGCCTGCCAGCTGCCGGCCACTAGGCAGTGTGGTCAGGAGCTCCGTGGAGGAGGCATCCCCTGTGTCCATGGACAACTGGGGGAGCCAGAAGGCTGGGAGCACTGGGGGTCCAGAACCTCACCCTCGGTTCTGCTGGGCGGCCCTGAAGGGTTTGTCTGCCAACACTCTGGGGCGAGTTTTCTCTCTGGGACGGGGAACTCACGCATGTGTGCATTTTGGAGGTGACAGAATACGTCCAACAGAGGGAAAGGCCAGTCAGCATCTCTGTGCTGAAGGCCCTTCCCAGGACGCCCACCTGGTCTTAGTGGCTCATCTTTGGAAAGTATTTTTCTGTAAATGGGAAACATCTCCATTCAGTAAAGGGCCTGGGGTGTGGCTTGCTGCCCACAGAGCTGAGCTGGAAACACACAGGCGACCTGGCGTGTGATTGCACCACGTTGCCCCGCCCCTCCCCCCCCGCAGCCCCAGGGCCTGCACCTTCTCTGCACCCAGACACTGCTGGGAGCCCCCTGCCTCGGAGTTGGCTGGGGTCGCTTGGAAACCAACTCCTTCAAGAGGGCAGGTGCGGGCCTCTCTCCTGGAGGTCACCAGGGGGCAGTGTCAGCCTGGCCGGCAGTGGGAAGGAGGCCTGTCGCTGGCCAAGGTCCTGGTGCCTTGGCTTGGCTGAGCTCCTGTGCAAACCCTGCGCCTCGCCTGGGAGGAGGGCGCCTCGCCGCTCCAGGTCTCAGCTGGTGCTGACACCAGGTGGAAGGGACAAAGTCAGTAGCAAGGTAGCAATCTACTGCAGGAGGTAAGGATGTATGTGGAGGCCCCGGGGGTGGGGCGGGGAGATGGAGAGAGAAAGGAAGCAGGAGGGGCTGGTCGTGGTTTCAGCAGACAAAAATCAAAACAGAATTTCTTAGGAAACAGGGAAAACCAAGGATTCCAGGGATCTGACCAGTGGTGAACTGAGATTAAGACAGAATTCCACTGGCCTCTCTCTCGTTTTCCTTGGTTTTCTGCTACCAGCAAGTCCTTCATTTCTTGTACTTTGGTAAATTCCCTTCCAAAGAACCTGGATATTCTGATAATCTAAGGACCTGGGTGAGGGTTTTGCATGGGTGTTGGTGGGAGGAGGACCCCCAAGGTCAGGAGCACAAGTCGGACCTGAGCTTCTTGCATTTAACTCGAAGCCTTCGGTTCTGGGGAATTTGGCCCGGCCCCTTCCACCTGCCAGGGGCAAGGGCTAAATGTGTTTTCCTCGTAGGTCACAGGTAAATTTGCCTTTTTTTCCTCTTGCACAGAAGAAAAATCCAGTAAGTCCAGGGCAGACCTGCCCTAATGAAGGTAAAAGGAAATTCTGTAGTTAGAATGACCACATTTTCTAAACCATAGGGGGAGTTCGCTGTAACGCTGAGTCTGACCAGCATTGGAGTCCGAGGCTGTCTGAAACGTTAACCCTTGTAATACACGTGTTAAGGATCTCTATTTAATTTCCTTTTAAATATTTTTCTTCAACTGTTCCCAAAGCTGTGGTTAGTGCTGACAGCCCTCGCTCCCTTTCAGAATTGATTGTTGAGAACCACCACGAGGCCTAGCAGGTGCGGACACGCTGGCCCGGCTGTGGCGAAGCTGCTGTTTTCCTTCATTTAAAACGCTGAGAACGTGTGTCTCTACACCCCCGGTGCTGGTTAGCTTTCCAGGAAGTCAGCCCTGTTCTTCCTGCTTCCTGGGATTCCCAGGACCTTCTCCAGCGCAGGGACACCGCCAGGAAGCTTTAAATGCCACGGGGCATTCCCCATTCCTGCTTTCCTGGGAGTCTTCTCAAGGAGAGCTTTTCCTGAGAGTGGTTCACAGGGACCGTCAGCTGAGGGCGACAGCACAGAAGACACAGACAGGGCGGGAGACCCGGGCGCCATGGGGTCGAGGGTTCTGACCAGGAATCAAACCATGATCTCCTGGTTCATGGGTCGATGACTAGGGCTATACCACAGCTATTTTATGCTCTCATCTACTGATGGGCACTTGGAATGCTTCCATATCTTGGCCATCATCCTATATAATAAAAGGCTAATATGCAAATCAACCGAATGGTGGAATGACAGGTCATTATGACGTGCACTGACCACCAGAGAGCAGACACTCAATGCAGGAGCTGCCCCTGATGGTCAGTGCACTCCCACAGGGGGAGCGCCGCTCAGCCAGAAGCCGGGCTCATGGCTGGCTAGGGCAGTGGTGGTGGCGGGAGCCTCTCCCACCTCCGTGGCAGCACTAAGGATGTCTGGCTCCTCTAGGGAGCGGCCCTAAGCCATCAGCCGGACACCCCCCGATGGCTCCTGGACTGTGAGGGCACAGGCCAGGATGAGGGAACCCCCCTGAGTGCACAAATTTTGTGCACCAGGCCTCTAGTATATAATAAAAGCCAAATATGCAAATTGACTGAACGGTGGAACGACTGGTCACTATGATGTGCACTGACCACCAGGGGACAGATGCTCAACATAGGAGCTGCCCCCTGGTGGTCAGTGCCCTCCCATAGGAGGAGCACTGCTCAGCCATAAGCCAGGCTCATGGCTGGCGAGCGCCACAGCAGTGACAGGAGCCTCTCCCGCCTCCGTGGCAGCGCTAAGGAGCATCAAGCCAAGTGGTAAGGAGCAGCAAGCAGGCGGGCAGTAACGAGTGAGGGGTCCCCCAGGGAGTGGGCCTAAGCCAGCAGTCAGACATCCCACAAGGACTCCCGGACTGCGAGAGTGTGCAGGCCAGGCTGAGGGACCCCACAAGTGCATGAATTTCATGCCCTGGGCCTCTAGTTGTAAATAATGCTGCAATGAACATAGAGCTGAATATATTCTTTTGAATTAGTGTTTCGGTTTTCTTCAGCTATATGCCCAGAAGTGGAATTGCTGGATCAAATGGCAGTTCCACTTTTAATATTTTGAGGTAACGCCACACTGTTTTCCACAGTGGCTGCACCAGTCTGCCTTCCCACCAGCAGTAAGCTAGGGTTCCCTTTCCTCCACATCCTCGCCAGCACTTGTTGGTTTATTGATGGCAGCCACTCTGACAGGTGTGAGGTGGTACCTCATTGTGGTTATAATTTGCGTTTCTGATGATCAGTGACGTTGAGCACCTTCTTATACGTATTGGCATCTGTATGTCCTCTTTGGAGAAGTGTCCCTTTGGTTCTTCTGACCATTTTTTAAAAATATATTTTTATTGATTTCAGAGAGGAAAGGAGAGAGAGAGAAACATCAATGATGAGAGAGAATCATTGATTGGCTGCCTCCTGCATGCGCCCTACTGGGGATCAAGCCCGAAACCCAGGCAAATGCCCTTGAACAGAATAGAACCTGTGACCCTTTAGTCCACAGGCTGACGCTCTATCCACTGAGCCAAACCAGCTAGGGCCTGACCATTTTTTAATTAGGTTGTTTTGGGGTTTGTTTTTTATGGATGTTGAATTGTATGACTTTTTAATAAATTTTGAACATTAACCTCTTATCAGATATATCATTGGCAATGAAAGGTTTTCTTTAATTTTCTCTTAATGGACTTTATCATTTATTTTTTTAATTTCAGAAATCTACATTCAATAACTCCTCTTCCATTTGTGCATGATTCCAAAAGAACCAACTAACCTTCTTAAAATCCTTTGGTTGTAGGTCCAGTCTAGTGACCAACTTAATGGAAAATATTAGCTGGTAGCGTGATTTGAGTTGGTAAAAAAAGCAGGTTGTTTGGCAGACATGTGGACATCAGTAGGTACACTTGACTGTCTCCTAATTGGTAAGTAATAATGACGTTGGGGTGGGGGGTGGGGCAGGGCAGGGCTGGGAGGAGGAGCTGGTTTGCTGACTGTGTTCAAAGATAGTCAGGTAATAGCTGGGCCAAAATAGCAGTCAGAATCACCTGTTGGTTATGAAACCGAAGCCCAGGCTTTTTTCACAGCCACGTAACAAGTCTTGGGTTTGTCCGGAGAAAACGAGAGAAAATTGTGCCACCCCCTCCCCCCAGCTTTAGTAAAACTAAAGGTTACTAGTTACCCTTTAGTAAAACATTGCAGAATTCTGATAAAGCAAATGATATTGAAGGGTCTAGATTTTCCCTCAAGAATACTGAGCTAATAAATGCCTAGAGGTCACCTGTCCTCCACACAACTGTTAAGGAAAAATCCCAGGGAAAAGGGCAATGCCTTTTCACTCCATTGGAAGCTTGGAGTAAGGTCAGGTGTCAATACTTTAATCAATAACCAAAACACATGGTTTCTTAGTTCCACAAACTGCTGAGAACAGCTGCCCGTCAAAACTTATCAGGAAGTTTGGTATAGGTTCAGGGTCATTTTTATTTTCTTTTATCTCTTTAACTAGAGGCACAGTACATGAAATTCATGCACTAGGGGGGTGTCCCTCAGCCCAGCCTACACCCTCTCCAATCCGGGACCCCTCAGGGGATGTCCAACTGCCGGTTTAGGCCCAATCCCTGTGGATATCCCTTTCACAATCTGGGACTGCTGGCTCCCAACCACTCGCCTGCCTGCCTGCCTGATCACCCCCTAACCACTCCCCTGCCAGCCTGATGGATGCCTAACTGCTCCCCTGCTGGCCCAATTGGCCCTGACTGCCCTTCCCTGCCAGCCTGGTTGCCCCCAACTGCCCTCCCCTGCAGGCCCAGTCGCCCCCAACTGCCCTCCCCTGCCAGCCATCTTATGGTGGCCATCTTTGACCACATGGGGGTGGCCATCTTGTGCAAGGGTGTGAGGGTCAATTTGCATATTACCACTTTATTATATAGGATAGATTTATAATTATCCCATGTCCCACATAATTCAATGAGAAAAATAAGTTTAACATTTTATAGTGAGAAAATCTTGAATATAAAATCTCCATTTGCTCCAAATTCACAGCCAGTTTGGGGCTGGGCCCTCCTGAAACATCAGCAGCTCTTATTCCGACCTTCCAGGTGCCATGGGTGTGAGGGTGTTGTCTGCCTGGTCAGGTGACTTACTATGGAAGGTCTTGACTCTTTTACTATCTAAAGTGCCAGCAGGCTTTGGCTTATGAAGAGGTATAACTGCTTCTCCTTGAATTCCTCCAATGCTTCATCCATTCGTGTATTTTATTATGAAACATTTCAAATGCATTCAAAAGTTGAGATGAAACCCTACGTACCCCTCGCCCACGTCCCCCCCAACCCCCAGTTTATTTTGAAGCAAGTCCCAGAAATCCTATCACTTCATCTGTAAATGTTTTCGCCTCTAACAGATAATGCCTGTATTGCAAACTATCGTCATAGCAGCATGATCACACCTTTACAGATGAACTGTGATTCCTGAGACTCCCAGCCGTGTCCAGCTTTGACTGTCTCATAAAAGAGTCCATCAGTCAGTCTCCCCAACCCGTGAGACTTAACTGGCAAGGAAGCCAGGTTGGTCCTGCAGGTCCTGCTTTTTAGATATTACTGACCATTCCTGCAGTGTCTGTAAATGTCTTTTCCTATAAATCGGTCATTAGATTTAGAGACTCGATTGGTTCCATTTTCATCAACAGGCATCTCGCTTCTGTCTTACCATTGCAAATTAGACCTGTTTCCATTCGTTAAACAATAGTCTACTGGGCCCAGCTGGCATGGCTCAGTGGTTGAGCGTCGACCTGTGAACCAGGAGGTCACGGTTCAATTCCTGGTCAGGGCACATGCCTGGGTTGTGGGCTCGGTCCCCAGTGGGTGACATGCAGGAGGCAGCCAGTCAATGATTCTCTCTCATCATTGATGTTTCTATCTCTCTCCCTTTCTGTTCCTTTCTGAAATCAGTAAAAATATATTTAAAACAAACTAAGAATAGTCTACTAGGCTAGAAATATTTCTGTGATATGACACATCTCAGAGTATCGTTGATGTTTAGTTTATACCATTATAAGATAAAGTTTAGTTTCTCCAGACACCACAGGCCTTTTGATCATAGGCCACAAACTCGGACTGGGCAGCTCCACACACAGCTCCTCCTTCAGGGGGGGCATTGTGTTCATCATACACATGGCACTTGTTGTCTCCATGGGGGACGCACGTGATTTCTATGCTGTGTTGTGTGTCCCTGCCCTCGGGGAGAGAAGCGACACGAGTCCTGTCTCGTGTCACCGCTGTGTCACCCTCCTGTTCCTGCGCAGGGAAGGTTTCCCCCTTCCCCTCCTCCACCCCTTCCCTGTGAGCCTGAATCCATTAGAAGTCGACCCGCAAATGCGAACAGGGGATAGAGCCACCCTTTGGAGGAAGGGAGAAGGCAGCTCGCAGTGGGGCCAGCACCCGGCGTCTGTGCCGATTACATCCCTCCGTGGGGCCTGGGGGAGGCGGCGTCACTGGTGGAAGACGCTCTGTGAGGTCCACGGAGGCCGGGCTGGGGCTCCAGCCTAGCAGCTGGGCAAGTAAACAAGGAAATAGGTTTCATGCCGGCGGCCGGCAGGGAGGAAGCAGAGAGGTGACTCAGAACGGCTTCTCAGGGGCTCAGCGCCTTCCTGGGGGAGCCCCCCAGGGCCCCTCGTGCTTGGAGCCTGGGAGTCACCCGTGTAAGGGCAGGAGAGGCGCGAGGCAGGGCCTGCCAGCGCCGCCCAGAGCAGGACTGTGTAACCAGACCTCTGCAGTCCCAACCAACAGCCGAACAGCCGATGGCAGAGCCGAGGAAGCGTGAACACGGAACGCGCATCAAGCCCCTCCTGTCCATTTTCTTGTTTTATTCTGGAAACAGTCCTGGAGGTGTGAGCCCGCTGTCGCCATGGACTCTGCATAACAACCCCGCCCCGAGCTCGGGGACACAGAGCCGGGGTCCTCCCTCCCGCGTGGCTGCTCAGCGGGGCTCTGCTCCCGCTGTCACCTGGGCCAGGCAGGTGCTGACTCAGACGCTCTCACTGACCAAGCCCAGCCCCTGGGGTGGACGTGAGCCCCTCCCAGGAGGAAGGGTGGGAGTGAGCAGTCGCTGAACCAACACGGCGTCGTGGTCGGCAGGTCTCCTTGGACAGAAGAGAGACGCCCAGGTGCTCGCCCACCTCTGAGACATCCCCTCTGGCAGGAGCCCGAGAACAGGCCCAGCTGTGGGCAAACACAGGCATTCGGGGGTTTCCGAGTTCGAGTGCAGAAGGCCACCCCTACTTGGGCCAGTTTAAGCAGAAAAGGGTCTAATACGGGGACGGGCACGTGGCCAGAGGAGCTGCCTCTGGGCTGAGCTCCCAGAAACCACTGGCCCTCAGCCGTCCGGAGGGTCCGAGAGTCGCCCCAGACTGTGGGCTGCTCACGGCCACTCGGCGGCCACTCCACAGACAGGGTGCCCCCACGGGGGAGTGGCGCGGGGTCAGGGGGCATTGGCTCGTGTTTGCATTTAATGACTAAATACAAACTTTTCAGAAGGACATTAGACAGTTCGGGGCATTTAGCACCCCACACGGGTGCCCTCACTCCCCAAATCTCCTGACAACAGATTATTTTTTTAAAATTGGATTTAGAGAGAGAGAGGAAGGGAGGGGGAGAGAAAATCAGCTTGTTGTTCCACTTACGTGTGCATTCATTGGCTGCTTCCTGTGCAGGCCCTGGCCGGGGACGAAACCAGCGACGTTTAGGTGCCTGGATAACACCAACCACACCAGCCAGGGCCCAAGGACATTGACACCCATTGTCACTAAAATCGTGACAAGCTTTGCAGAACCGACTTGACATTCTCTTCTTTCAGTGAGGAGACTGTGGGGGTCGGGATGTCTCTTCAAGGAACTCCATGTCTCGGGGGACAGCACATGGGGAGAAAGGGCCTCAGGAGGAGGCGGGGGGAGAACTCCGGGTGAAGGCCAGGGTCGGCCACCACTCACGGGCTCTGCTGGTCCTGCCTCCACCGCTGTCACCCCCCAGGGGGGCACCCGACTAGGTGAAGGGGACACCGAGGACCAGAAGGGGGAGGAGCTTGTCCGAGATCACACAGCTCGTGCCTGCCCGGGCCCAGACTCCCTCCATGAAGGGCCCGTGTGACGGGGTCAAAGGCCCAGCGCAGCCCAAGGCGGTCCAGTCAGAGCCCAGGGTCCTCCCTCGTCCTGTTCTCCGGCTGGTGGCATGGGGGTGGGTCCCCGAACTCCTGCCCACACCTGGGGCCTGAGTGGTCGGGAGCACCCGGTGTTTGCTCAGAGCGGGGCAGACATCACTGTGGGCAGCTGGCCACCCATCCGCCTCCTCGGCGCCTTCGGGGGCCCCGCACCTCAGGCGGGCTCCTCCGGGCTGGTCAGGGTCTCCCCGCGGGAGGAGCAGAGGTGAGGACAGGAAGGAGGAATGGCTCCCTGCTCACAGCACGGCCTCCCCGCAGGAGGGGGACCAGAGAGCCTGGGACGGGAAACGGGATCGGGGACTGTCACCTGCGGAGGCCACCTGCCGGAGTCTGGCTCGCTGGGCACAGGCACCAAAGGCCCGGCCGCCTGGCAGCTGCTGGGAGGGTGTGTGTGAGGAGGGGCTCGCTCTGGAGGGAGGACAGCTGTGCGCTGCTCACGGCCACTCGGGGCCCCTCTGCTGACAGAGTCAGCCCTGCGACCGACAGGGCCCAGGGCGGCATCGCCACGCTCATTAATCCCCCTTCATCTCTGCACCAATGGGCACTGAGCACCTACTGTGAGCCCAGCGACAGGGGCCAGTCTGCTGGACGGGCCAGTGCGTCCAGGCTCAGGGCTGGGGCTGTGGGTGGGGCCACCGGAGGTCGGCCCAGGCTCAGCCACAGGCAGGGCCTCCTCTGCACCCCATGCGCTCGGAGCAGACTGCCCACGGACCGAGGACCTGAGCCGGGAGTCAGGTCTGGAAAGCCCGCCGGAGCCAGCGAGCTTGTGCGTCTTTCTCATGGGGCAGGTTTTGAATAAAGTTGTCTGGTGTTGGAAGAATTTCCTGTTGACAACTCTCTCACTAGTTCGCGGCAAATGCCAGCGACCACTGGGCCTGTGTTCATAGACAGAAGCCACGTTGTTCCCAAAACAACTTTCACGGGGTCTGAGCCCAGGGCCCACGCAGACGCCGCCACCTGGAACCCACGTGTCCTGGGAACCAGCTGCTCCGAGATCACTAACAGGTTAACTGAGGCTGCCCTGGCCGGTGGCTAGAGCGCTGGCCCGCACACTGAAGGTCAAGGGTTCGATTCCAGTCAAGGGCATCAATGTCTCTTTTACATTGATGCCCTCTCTCTCTCTCTCCTCTCTCTCTCTCTCTCTCTCTCTCTCTCTCACCTCCTACCTCCATTCCACTCTCTCTTTAAAAATCAGTGGAAAAATATAACCTGGAGTGAGGATTGACCAAACAAACAGAAACACTAACTGAGGTTAACAGACACCACTCATCAGACGTCGTCTGAATGGACGGGGCACCTGGCGTGGAGCCATGGGGACAGAACCCCATCTACGGGCCAAGCACCCCACATGCTCCGGGGCTCCTTGAAACGTGTTTGAGGAAAAGAACTCACTTCACAGACCTGGGGCCCAGCGCCAGGCGGCAGGGGCAATTTCCAGTTATCACACAGCAGCTGAGCAGGAAAGTCCGGGACACGGGTGGGGCACGAGGCTGCGCTTGTCTGTGGGGCCCCTCCCCACGCCCTCCCGCTCCTCTTTATGCTTCAAGTTACGGCTCCTCCTGGAGAAGTGGAGCCCTGGCCTCTGAACTCCAGGACCCGCTGGCTCTGCTCTGCCTTGCTGGGGGCATTTTCCCAGGACGCATGAGTCCTGGGCCTGCAGACCTGGCCGCAGGGGGAGGACAGCAGGGTTAGAGGTCTCAAGCCAAAGACATTGAAGGAAGGACCCCCCTGGAACGCATCCCACAGCCTCTGAGTGCAGGAAGGTGTCACCTGGAGGTGGCTGGCGGCCTCCTTCTGAAAGTTCAAACTCACCCACCTTCACAGGGGGTGCCCCCTACTCAGCCATCCACACCTGGGCCCCTTGCCCCCCAGCGTGTGAATTCCTGCCCTGGGGTGATGGAGGGCAATGGGATGGGAGGGCTGGGCCCTTTGATCTCAGACTCTCTGGGGTCATTTGTGGCTGAGGGAGGAGGAAGGTGAGAAGCCCCATTTCTCAGCCAAGTGTCGATGGCTCAGCTCATTGAACCCCAGCTGCAGAGGGGCAGCTGGACCAGCCTGCAGGGCACCTGGGAGCAAGGGGAGGGCCGGACAGATGGCCTCTGGAGGCACCGCTGCCCAGCCCCAGCAGAGGGGAGGGGCCGGCAGGCCACTGGGCAGTGGGCCTCTATGGCCCTGTAGGGGAGTCGGCTGAACTAGGCCTGGGAGACAGACATGACGTGGGCCTGGGAGTCCACTTGCCTCCTAGGATTGAAAACAAATTATTCACCATTGAAAAGGGGTCCCTTCCCCTCAGAGGTGGCCCTGGAGGGGCTTCCCTGGGCACTCTCCCAGCCAGAGGGCGGACAAGCGGGGGTGGGGTGAGATGCGGTGTCTGTCCCTGTCCAGATGGTGGTCCGTCAAGGCCATTGGTCATCAGGGCCGAGTGTCTCCTTCAGCCCGAGGCTGTGAGGCAGGGAAAGCCACCCTGGTCCTGAGCAACCAGTTCCCCTGTAGCGTCCTCAGAGGACCTGGCGGCCAGCGTTCAGGCGCCTCGGTCGGCCCGGACCCACTTCCTGGCCCGGGCCCCAGGTACTGACGATCCTGCCTCAGGTCCCAGCAGTGAGGTGGCCCGTCCGCCAGCGCAGGGGGAAGAGAGCAGGTCCATGTCTGCCCCTCGGCGCCCCCTACAGCCCAGCACCGGCACTCAGCAGACGGGGCCAGGCCCACGAGGTTTTCGCACACGACTTATTTGACGCACAAACGCGTGTCCGGCAGGTCGAGTCTTGTGAGTCTGGGTGGAGAGGGGCTGTGGGAGGCTGACCACAGGCCGGGCATCGAGAAAGCCGCTGGGGGGCTGGGAGAGGTCTGCCCTGGGCCTTGTTTACAAGCTGCGTCTGCCCCGGCTGTTCTCAGCGCCAACACCAACCTCCAGTCACCGGCCTGTCCCCCGGGGGAGGGGTGCGTGTGTGTGAGTGTGCTTGTGTCTGCATGTGTCCCTGTCACACGGGTGGGGTGGGGATGTCCGGGGCCACACGCCCCAGAAATGGTGCTTGTGACTGAACTTTTGTGCTGAGCCCACCTCCCCTCCCTCGTGGCTGCCCGTGGACTTTGCTCACGTGGGTCATTATTTAAAATCCCTTCTGGTTGGGAGAGGTGGTCTGTTTGCTCACTTCGTTTTCCTATTTAGTAAAAAGCATGGCCAGCCTTCTGGGTGCTGCCTCAGAGACCGGACACAGGCAAACACACATGCAAAACCCACAGCCGCGTGGACGCCGCACCACGTAATGATGTTCTTAAAATGCAACGGAGGGACCTGGACACCAAGGCAGGGCTCTGTGTCGGCACTTTCAGGAAAGTGCCCGGTTTCTAGTTCCTTTAGACCCAGAAGTCTCACTGCTGACCGTTTTAAAAGCTGCCACCAGTCCCTGTGACGTCTGAAAGTGCCTTAATCTGGGTTTATTCTCTCTGCAGGCTTGGGGAAACCCGCCTCTGCACCTTCCGGAGACACCGCCTTCAAGGCCGGACAGGGCGCTGTCGGCGCTGCTGCCTGCATCTGAGGCTGGGGCTCTGAGTATGGGCACAGGCGTCCCTGTTGTCTGTACGTGGGGAAGTGGGGACGGGCTGAGGGCTTGGCCTGCGTCCGCAGGGAGGGACGCAGGATGGCAGTCCCTGGGCATCTGCTCCCCCAGGGCCACCGGACCTTCCAGAACAAGCTCCTCGGGCCAGGAGCTGCCGTCCCCTCCCCCCGGGAGCATTTGGCTCCCATCTCCTGCAGGGGCAGCTTCACCCAGGCTCCCCCACCGGAGGCGCGGCCCCCGTCTCCCTGTCCTCCCTCCAGGAGCCCCTCTCCCGTCACCCCGTCCACCCGAGCCTCCCTCGGGCCACCTACCCGCCCTGCACCATCACCGGCCAGGTCTCGGCCACACCTCGGAGCCTTGCTCCGTGCCTGGCACTGGGGGTCTAGGCGGGAGGCTGGGGCTCACTCAGGGAGTCGGCCGTTTGGAGACTGAGCGAGGCCATGATGTGCCGGGTCAGAGCTCCCAGCCCGAGCCTTCCGGCCCCCACACTGCCCCTGTGGCCAGTGCGTTGGTGTCCTCGTCGCAGGAGTGGGCCTGGTGGCTCAGGGAGGCCTTGGGCTCCGCGGCTCGGGCGTCACCGTGAACTGCGGGTTTCTGCGATGCAATGAGAGACGTTACACCGGGAGGCAGATGCCTGTCACTCACCCAGCCCTGTACACACGTTCATGAAGCACCGACTGTGCGCCAGGTGTAATGCATGTTGTGCCATGCACGGGTTTCCTTAGAAAATAATTAGCGTTTCTTTGGCTGTGTGGACGTCGGCCCCAGGTCCCGCACTGGCCGGACCCGGGCCTCAGCTCCAGCCCCTCCTGTCTGTGGCTCACACAGTTGGGGGCAGCCCTCCTGTTTGATGCGCTCATGCACATTTCATAGATTAAATTGTGCAGCGACCTGTCAGCTTCTCATCACTGCTCACCATTTGGTGCAAGGATTTGTATGTATTTAACAGTTTTATATGTTTAATAGCTATTTGGCTAAGAAGCTTAGCATAATAAACACGCCAGCCACCGCCTGTGAGCTGGGGATAGTGGCAGCTTCTCCCTCCTCCCACCCCCAGTGGCCTCTGGACACGCCTGTGGCTGCCACTGTCCCCCACCTCTGATTCCTGGCGGGGGGGTGGGGGGAGGAGGACCAGAAGCCGGGCAATGGGACTCCTCAGTGTTTCTATGCCAAGTCGTTCACTTTTGCAAAAGCATGAAAAGGAGGCAAGTCCACACCAGACTCACCAGTTTGTATGGGGCCCCACGAGCCGCCTGCCGATGACCCCAGGTCCCAGGGCTGCTGAGCCCCGCCCTCCGCTCAGCAGGAGACGCCTGTCCAAGAGCTCCTGTCTGTCTGTCTGTCTCTTTTTCCTTTTCATCATGTGGGACAACTGTTCTCTCTCCATTTGCATCCAGAGGCCCCGTCACCCCCAAAGGACACACATCCCGGGCTGCTCTCAGGCCCAACCTCTCGCCATTTCTCCCCCTGCCTCCTGCATGGACAGGTGCCTCCATGTGGCCTGTACAGTCCCCACTCAGAGCCCCAGCCTGGGGCCCAGCCTGAGGCCCAGAGGGAAATTCAGAGAGGCCTCCTGCAGAGGCTCCCACCAGCTGGGCATTTTCACACTCACACCCCTCCTCTGCCCTGGGGGCTTTGGGGGAGCACAGCTGGGGCTGCTGTGACCCTGAGGAGAGCGCCCCCCCCCCCCCCTGGGGTCAGTGAGCTCAAAGGATTCCTGAGATCCCTGCTCAAGCGAGACTTCTTCTGTTAGTCCTCACCCAAGGATATTTCCCCCATTGATTTTTAGAGAGAGAGAGAAGCAGAGGGAGGGAGGGTAGGAGGGAGGGAGAAAGGGAGCGGAGGAGAGAGAGGGCACAACACGGCGGCTCTGAGATCGGCTGGTTTTCGCAGTGACACAGCCAGGCTCAGTGCAGGTGAGGGGGTGAAGGCCACAGTGACCTGGGCGCTGGGGATGCAGACCCTCTGAGTTGGGGGTCCTGCCCCCACTGCCTTCTAGTGATTGGCAGTGGCTTTGCTGAGATTCCCCAAGGGGTGCCTGGAACCCCCAGTCTTTGTGTCGCTGGAGACAGTGTGGTCCCCACTCCTGGTGGCCACAGCTGACCTTTCTCAGTGGCCCAAGGCCAGCCCGGCTGCAGGACATCAGCTGTCCCAGGCGGCGAACCTCCTTCCTCTGTGTGCGCAGACCTGTGATCCCCTTCACCTCAGAGCAGGCACCCAGGGGTGCCCCAGCTCCACCCGACATTCTGGGGCCACTTCAAAGCAGGAGGCTGACCTCCCAGGCGGGGAGTCCAGGTGTGGGTGGCTTCAGTGCTGCAGGAAAACGAAACAGACCTCCCCTCTCAATGGCTTTACACAGACTGAGGTCGCCGTTTCCTGCTCCAGGGCGTTGGCAAGGCTGTGGGCCGTGAAGGGGGTGGGTCGGAAGGTGGGCATGGTCTCCTCAGCGAGAACTGATGTGTGAAAGTGATGTGATGCCGCCCGGGCTCCCAGACCCAGACCCAGACCCAGAACCAGAACCAGAGCTGCTACCTGGGGGTGCGGGGGGCCGGCTACCGGGGAACAGCCTGGTGGGCCCTCATCTGCCAGTCAGGGGAAGGTCACGGGTGACGCGTCCCAAAACAGGAACCTGCAGGACGGCTCACTTCCCTCCCGTGACCACCTGCCTTCAAGGGCCGGGAGGGGCGCAGGTGCCGACAGGAAGACGCCCATACGCTGCTCCGGAGGGTGCTACTCAGGAGGTGCCCCAGGTAGGGAGGGCAGAGAGCAAGGGCCCACCGCCCTGCGTGGATGTGGGAGGCCTCCTGGGTGGGGCGTTGGCCTCTGGGGATTTGAGGCTGGTGTGGGGCTCGGGGCTGTGCAGGGTTCAGGTCCTGGGGCCCAAAGGTGGCTGGGGCAGGAACTGGGCTTGGGCTGGGCCTCTCCTTCGCTTCTCAGCAGCAGGTGAGAACACGAGGGCAGAGACTGTGGGGCTGGGTTTGCCCGGAAGCCACCAGGCCAGGAACAGGCTCCCAGTGGCGGGGGGGGGGGGGGGGGGGCCAGGGTCAGGGGTGGGGACCTGAGGACCACAGAGCGGCTGCTGACGTTGGGCTGGGTCCCCAATGGGGGAGAAAAGTCGGGGAGTAGGCAAGGTTGGCAGGAGCAGACCTTCCGAATCAGGGCCCAGATGACCCCACACACATGTGCACACGGGTGCACCTGCACACTCTCATACATGCACATGTATACACATGTACATGCACACCCGAGTGCACGTGTGTACACAGGTACATGCACACACTCACACATGCACACACAAAGGTCGGGCAGCTGGTAACGTGCACCTTCCGCTCTCTGGGCTGTCACTGTGCTGAGGTGCCCAGCACCGTCAATGAGCCCTTGAGGTGGCAGCCGAGCGCCATCAGCGATGTGCCCTTGGTCCTCGGAACCTGGTCCCGGGCCCCAGCACCAGCAGCTTCTCAGAACCTGTTAACATGAAGGTTCTCGGGCCCAGATGGTCCTGAGGCTGGGTGGGCCCATGTCTGTGGTTCTGAGGGTCAGCACCAAGTTCAATCCTAAAAAACTGCTCAAGGACATAAGGCCAAAGGGGCTGAGCCAGCGGTCAGGGAGGCACTCGATCGACCCCACGCCTGCCCTGTCCCAGGCAAGAGACCCAGACATCTTGTTAGAGGGAAGCCAGTGGCCATGGGGCGGATCCCAGTCTCTGCCTCAGGCCAGTGGGTGAGACAGCCCCCTTCTCCCTGGAGGTTCAAGTACATCTCTGCTCCTCATTCACAAAGAGTGACCCAAGACAGGCAGTGAGGACACTGAGGAAGGGCATCAGAACTGGGGGGGCGGGGGGGGGGGCGGACCCCGGCTGAAGCAGAGGATGGGTGCCTGGCCTTGTGCCCTCCAAGTCGCATGGAATCCTGCAGTAAGGGGGTGTCACGGTGGCCCCGAGGGCTTATGCTCTGCCTGAGCTGAGGGATGTAGGATGGGGTGGTTGACCGAGCAGTGGTCCCCGTGCCTGCCTGGGGAAGGTCCAAACGGTTACTCCTGCTCGATAAACGTGTGTGAGTGGGCGAGCCCGGGCTCCTGGGAGCCGGGGAGAGGAGGTCGTCATCGGCAGCACTGGGGGAGGTAAAGTTAACATTCAAACACGCGTGCACACAGGCTCTGAGACCCAGACACCACGACACTGCAATGTCAGTGTCCACCATTTCCCAAAACAGTGCTAAATCCACTCAATTTACTCGTCACACGTTCTTACCATGTGAAGGTCGCCTCGGCCGATGGGACTCGCGTGTGCCTGTTGTCACCCTCGGGTGTCACACGGAGGACACACGGAGGACTCCCACGAAGTACAACTTTGGGTGCGGACGCGGCCCTGCCAAGTGATGGGGCTGCTGTGTGCCAGCTGTGCCCGCGAAGCGGTGCCCACCCCCACCTCCTCCCGCCCGAGCTGCCTGGCTCTCCCTGTAGCTGCGTCCTGCAAAGTCCTGCCTGTGATGCCTTGCAGACAGCCTGCTCCCATCACACAGCCTGGGGTCTGGTTCCCACAGGGCCCGGCTGCTGAGCTCCACATTCTGCTGCAGTTTCTGGCGATCCTGCAGGTGCTGCTTGAGGCTTGTCTTCCCAGCATACAAAACCATCCACAGGGATCCCGCCAGCTAATCCTTCCCCGTTGGACTCATCACATGGCCAGTGCCCCGGGGAGGTGAAGGCGTAGGCGGCCGAGACGCCGCCTGTGCCGAGCAGGGGTGTCCGCGTGCTCCCGTGAGGCTGGCCGCCAGGGGCAGAGACGTTGGAGCAGCATGACCTACGTCACCAGGAGCATCTCAAAAGCAGAGCGTGGTGTCCCACGTCGCCCGGGGCTCGTCAGACTCTACAGGGACGAGCAGATGACTTTTCTCCTGGCTCCAGGAAGTGGTGATTTATAGCCATAGCCATGTCACCTTTGCTGGAAAACATTAGTCACGGAACGTAATCCTGTGCATACACCGCTGGGCTCTGCTCTAACAGTTTCTTTACATTTGCACGTGCTCTTTATGCGTCGGATTCCTCAGAGGCTTTCTTTTCCCTGGTCTCTGCTGGCTTCCTGAGCAACCTGGCGCTTTCTGTGGGAGCGGCTGGGATCCAGTGGGAAGGAAGTGAAGTCACCTCCACCTTTCTCACAGGCAGCTGGTGGGAATTAGGAGATACATGAGATAAGAAGTTGAGATACTAAGTCTAAAAGCAGGAGTTTTGCTTTTGGTAAAATTCCACGTTTGACTTGCTCTTCAGTCCACTTTGTGCCCAGCACATGTTCCTTGGTTAATGTGGGGGCTGTTTGGAGGCCAGACTTTAATTTTACTGAAATAACAGCACTTCACGCTCCTAACGCAGGAGGCCCTCTGCCTCCTCTGGGGACAGCTGGGGTGCCCAACTCCCTTCAGGTTTTAGGGCCGGACACGGGGGCTCCTGGGGGCCTGGGAGGAAGGTGGACCCAGATCAGGGCCCAGGCCTGGCCATCATACCCAGCAGCTCCCCAAACTGCGGGGGGTAGGGGGGCAGGGATCTCCAGGCTGCAAGGCACATTCTTGCCCGGTGGGGCCTTCCTAGGGCGGAGACTCAGTCCTCAGACACCAGCCTGGGATTCTGGAAGGTTCCCCTGGAGTCCCAGGGCCAGGCAGAAACAAGCCCCCACCCTGTGCTCTGATTTGACCCCGGAACTCCTGACTGTACCTGCTCAGGGGCTGCAGGGAGGGGAGCGGGGGAGGTAGAGGAAAACTCATCCCCACACCTGCCCCAGCCCCACCTCTTCCCCAAACCCATGCCCCCGCAGCCCCACGCCCCCCCTCCCCCAGTCCCTCCCTAGCCCCACGGCCCCCCTCCCCCAGCCCATTCCAGAGCACAGATAAAAGTGAAACCTGAGTAGGGAATGTTTGTGGTGCCACCGCCAATCAAGGGCTCTGTCACCACGGTAACAGGGACACTTCATCAGCTCAGCAGCAGATGGTCAGTGAGCAACAGGCAGCATATGCTCTGTGAGCCCTGACACGGGCACAGATGGAGGGTGGGCAGCTCGCGGGGGACCTGACGTTCCCTGCGCCTCCCAGCGCTGCCCCGGCTGGAGGTTAGCGGCTGCTCAGCGCCCGCGATGGCCCAGGGCGCAGGGCTCGGCTGGACGCACGACAAAGCCAGGCTGGGCTCTGAGGGTGTTTCCCCCACCCCACCACCCAGGAGAAACAAACCCCCCAGTGGGACCAGAGTCCCATTTCCTCAGGCGTCCGGGTGGGGGTGGGGCAGAGGCGGAGGCTCGAGGTCATCTCTCAGGCTGCAGCCTCATTTGTAAATATTCTCTGAATCCCATGAGGCCCCTTGAAATGGGTTTGAACATCAGCATCCCCGAGGCCGCCCTGGGCTTAGGGAGCAAGCGGGACCAGGATCACCCCAGCGTCACAGCAGCTGCCTGTGCAGAGCACAGCCGCCAGGGCAGGGCTGAGTCCACCCCCCATGCAGGGCCTCCAGGTCACTTTCCCCTGGATAATCCAGCAAACGGGCAGTGCCCTGCAGGGTGGCCCTGGGAGCCGCTCCAGGTGAGCTGGGCCAACAGGGCTCATCCCGCCTCCTCCGTTCCCTGGGCCCCATTCCCCCAGGCTGTCCATGCTGCTGGGGCCTCAGACTGCCTCCAGGTTCCAGGTAATGAAGTCTCGGACGGCCCGCCTGCCTGAGGTGCCCGTGAGCAGAGTGAGCAGCGCTCACAGCAAGACCCAAAGTCTCGTGAGCAATGCCGCCCCACATGCCTGGGACTTGCTCCCCACCAAACCGTCCCCGCAAGTCACTGCACCCGACTCAGCGGTGACGCGGCCCTGACTCCAGCGCAGGCCTTGGTGTTCCGGATGTGCCGGGCACACGGCAGCTGCTCAATGAATGTGGACGAGCAAGGGGTGAGGGCTGGGGAAATCAAGCCTCAGGGAGGAGGGAGGAGACCGGGGAGAGCGGTGAGGCCTCACGAATGCAAAACGACATGAACGTGAAGTCGCCACCAAGAAAAGGTTTATGACGAGAGGCTGATGGGAGTGGCGTGGGCTCGGGCGGGACTGCTCTGCGCGATGCTCCAGGCCAGGGGCACGTGCCCTCTTCCCCGTGGGAAGTCCTCGCCGTCCCCAGGCTACGAGGGGTGTGGATGAATGACGTTTCTAAGCACCGGACTTCCCTGTGCACTTGGCTCGTGGGAGGAAAGGAGTGTTTGCCGAGTGCGGCTGGTCTCCATCATGTCGGACGAGCGTGGCCAGCCTGCAGGGCCGTTCCTGTCCAGCTCTGCTCAGCGCTTCACAAGGGCCCGAGTTCAGGAGCCGGAGAAGAACTGGGTCAGCCTTCCCCACGGCAGTGGACGCAGCCGGCAGGTCGCGCTCAGGCCGGTGTTCAACTGGCACCAAACAAAATCACGTGCAGCGAGGCCCGAGGGGCACCCGGCTTCCAGGGGACGCAGCGGGGGCGCAGGCTGGCGCTCCCCAAGAGCTGCAGCTTACCAAGTGCAGTGCAGGGTCCTCCTTCCAGAGGCCCCGCTTAGTGGTCAGCTCGTCCCAGGACACAGCAGGGAGGGCCCCCGACCCAGGCACATGGGACATGAAGGCCCTGCTCTTCCCACCAACAAGCTGTGTGTCTGAGCTGACATGTCACCACACACGGCACACACACAGTCACATGGCACACACAGCACACAGCTACACATGGCACATACATGGCATTCACACACACTCACATGGCACAGATATACACACACGGCACACACACACACGGCATACACAGTCTCATTCACATGGCAGATACACACACGTGGCACACACACACACACACGGCATACACAGTCTCACTCACATGGCAGAGATATACACACGCGGCACACACACTCACATGGCATATACACACACTCTCACACAGCAGACTCTCTGCCTGCACCGTCTCTTTTCCTGTGACAGTCGGGAAACGACTTGCCTTCCTTCCTGAGCTGTGGCAGGTGCTGAAAGAGCTCGAAACCTTAAACCCAAAGAGCTAAGATGAGAACCACGAGCGTGTAGCTCTCGGGCCTGAGCCAAGTGAGGCTATGAGAGGCGGTCAGCCTGACGCCGCACCTCCTCAGACACGAGCACTGGCCACCACGGTGCCTGCTCTTCATTCAGGACGCCCCCCGCCCCCGTGAGCCGTTCTGGCTGCAGAGACCCCAGCAGCCCAGACAAGGCAGCAGTCCCTCCAACCAG
Source organism: Cnephaeus nilssonii (assembly GCF_951640355.1). Lineage (NCBI taxonomy): Eukaryota > Metazoa > Chordata > Mammalia > Chiroptera > Vespertilionidae > Cnephaeus > Cnephaeus nilssonii. The sequence goes on from NC_137080.1 coordinate 127,672, forward strand.
CCCCGCAGGAGCTGCTCCAAGTCGGCAGGCTCGGGGCGCGGGCGCCACATGGAGGCTCTGCGGGTTCAAGAACCCCGGTGGGACTCCCGTCCCCATGGGGAGACAGGGGCAGGAGGGTCCCGAGAGGGGCTGTGGCCGTGCCACCGGCAGGGTCTCCCAGCCTCCCTGTGCCCGCACCCCGCCGTGCTGGCTCCCCTCAGGCCACACGTGTCCCCTCTGCGGTGGCTGCAGCCAGTCCCGTGCGATGGCCTGGACTTGACCCCGGCCGCGGCCAGCCTGCTGGGAGCCCCTGGGGCTGCGACAGAAACACCTGTGCTAGGATCTGCCTTCGCCTCACTCACCCGACGTCTCAAGGGAACGCCGTGCCAAGGAAGCTCCAGGTGTGGGGCCTGATGCGTTTGACATTTTTAAGTAACATTAGAACAACAGTAGCAAATCGACAGAAATCGCCACCATTTTCCTCTCAAGTGTGTACACATCTGGGAAACCCCACGGAAGCAACCCCGGTAACTGGAGACGCCACCAGAGGCACAGAGCGGGGGAGGGGGCCCGTACCCAGGTGACCCTGCCGGACCTCACGCAGTCCCCGTTCTTTTTGGGTCTAGAACGTGAGTGAATGGCCCAAACGAGAAACAGAAGCACTGAAGCCGGTCACTTTCTCACTGGTACAGCTGACTGTTCACATTTGGCCACGCACCAGACCTTCCTCACAGCACAGCAGGGACGCCAGACCCAGGCGGCTGCTTGTGCCGGACAAAGCAGGGGACGCGTGGCCTCATGGGCCTTGTTGCCACGAGCAAGGTCTGAGCCAAGCGGTGGCCACAAACCAGGCACCAGTGGAAACGCAAACCTCATGACTAATGGCATTTCTTTTTATTTAAAAATATGTTTTTATTGATTTCAGAGAGAAGGGAGAGGGAGAAACATCAATGATGAAAGAGAATCATGGATCAGCTGCCTCCTGCACGTCCCACACTGGGGATCGAGCCTGCAACCCAGGCGTGTGCTCTTGACCAGAATTCGAACCCGGGATTCCTCAGTCCGCAGGCCGATGCTCTATCCACTGAGCCCAACCAGCCAGGGCGACCAATGGCATTTCTGGCAAATTTGAACAACGAATCCAGCAGAGAGCTGTGTACACCAATAAACCCGGACAAAGGCCCTTGGTCAGGGCCTGGGCCGCCTCTGGGGACGAGCTACTGTGGAGCCTCCACTCTAACCTAAGTGCGACGAGCCCGAGGCCGCTGGCGGGAGACACTCGTGTCCGTGGCCTGAGGCTGCAGGTTTCTCTCCACGCCCGGCAGCTGTAATGACTGCCCTGCAACCACCCCCGTGGTATCTCACACGTACAACCACCCTCGTCAAAGGCAGGCCGTGGGGGATGAGGCGCGGACGAGGTGCGCCAGCAAGCCGTCCTCCCGAGTACCCTCTGACCGCTGACTGCTGTCGAGGGAAGGAGACGAAACAGCTTTGTCCCCGGTGCCGAGTGCTGGCGATGCGAGAACCTCAGTGCCTTATTATGTCCTGATGGTCCGTGAACAGGATGTATCCACTTCCTGTCCCAAGTCCAAGTCTGCAGGGACTGTGTCCAGCTGAGAGGGCCTGGGGTCCGGTGGAGGGTCAGTTGGACCACCTGCAACACAGGGATTGATGGTGAGCGCCTACCCCTCAGCCAGCCTGGGACAGCGAGCCACACCTCCCCACGGCCCCCGAGGGGCAAGTCCCCAATGGGGGGGTGGGGGGCCCTGAGGAAGCGAGGGGACTGTCAGCTGCAACTCTGACTGACGTGGTCCAACCTAGGGGTGTGCGTAGGGTTCTGTGTGTGTAGGGTGGACATGTAGGGGTGTGTGTGTGTGCACACAGCAGCTGAATGTGGATCTGAACCCGAGGCTGGAGGTCTCCCGGGAGCACCTGCTGCCTGACTGGCAGGAGCTGCGGTCTCACGCCGTCAGGTCCCCTTACTAATGCCGTGCTGTGGCCGGCAGCACAGACCTACTTGCTGAACCAAAGGTCACGTGTCCAGTCGTGTTCACCTGGCCTGGCCTCACTCACCAGGTGCTCTCAGGGCTGCGGCACGTGGCCCAGTGCTCAGTGCCGGCCCTGCCCTGGGGATTCTCCGCCGTTATTTCCTGGGCTAGTCTCCCCTCCTCCCTGTGACAGCGTGCGTGTCTGCATGATGGCAGCACGCACCCCTCTGCTCCGGTCCTTCACTCGCCACTTTGTTCCTCTGGTCCAATCACTGCCCGTCTCTGAGTGGGTTCTTTCCCGCTGCTGAGACCGGCCTTTGAACCCGAGTGAGTTTTCATTCCAGCACCACCACCTCTTTTCAGTTCTATTCCTGAGAAAAATGCCATGGGATGTTGATGGGAATCTGACTCAAGCGGTGGGTTGCTCTGGGCACCATGGGCACTAACGATGCTAATTCTTCCTGCCACGACCATGACACATCTTCCCATCGACTGGTATCGTCTTCCATTTCTTTAATCACTGTTTTAGTTTTCAGCACACAGATCCCTCACCTCCTTAGTCACGTTGACTTCTAAGTATCTTACTCTTTTTGATGCTATTGTAAACAGGACTGTTTTCCTTAGTTTCTTTTTTAAGATAGCCTTCTGTCAGTGTATAGAAAGGCAATTGGTATTGGTACGTTGATTTTGTGTCCTGCAACTTTACGGAATTTATTTAGTAGTTCTCAGTTTTTGGGTCCCTAGGACTTTCTACATGTGAGGTCAGCCTTGCACTGTACATGCCTTTTACTCATTTTTATTGCCTGGCTGCTCTGGTTACAACTTCCAGAGCCATGGCGAACAGGACTGCTGAGAGCCAGCACCTTGTCTTCCTCCTTGGAGGTTTCCCACCTTTCAATGCTGCATCTGCTGCTAGCTGGGGCCTCTGCACTGAGGCTGCTTTGTTTACATCTTCAACCCTCACCTCCCCGAACAAAAGCACAGGACCAGACGGTTTCACTGGTGAACTACCCAACACTGGAAAGAGTGGCAGAGATCCCGTGCCCCCCTGCCCCCCCCCCCCCCGCCCCCGACGGCAGCTACGCTTGCTGACTGCACTGACAGCTCCCTGGCCAGCGAGACCTGAGCTGTTAGGAAGGAAGAGGATCATCCTGGGGCCGACCGACGTCTAGGGGATGAGGACGTACTTCAAAGTTGTACAAATGAGCAGCGGAAAGACAAAACTTGTAGAGGCAGCAGCGGTCCCAACTTAGCAGAAACTAAAGGAACAAAACCTGAGGATTTAGAGAGAAAACGCCCCTAAGAGGAACGAAAAGGGGAGGTTTCCAAACCTGGGAAATCAGGTCCTACCAGACGCCCTGAAGAGCAGCCAGACCTACCAACGTCCGCACAGAGGAGCGCAGGAAGCGCGGCTACTTCACACGTCAGACACACACGCACTGACCCCCTGGAGGCTGCCCACTTCCGGAAAACGCCAGGTGGGGGTTAGGACAAGACAGGGCCGGGGCTCCACGCCCTGAGCTGGCAGCAGGGCTCCTGCGGGTCAGTCAGGGAGTGGGGGAGGGGTGGTCACACACACACACACACCCGCCAGGGCTTAGGCGCCGGCTGGCTTTCAACTTCTAGTCGTTACCGACACTCCAGAGGTCTCGGGCTCAGCCAGCTCGGGGGTTTCCTGGAAATCCATCACGCGGAGAACTGCTTGGGACTTGATTCCTTTCAGTGTCTTTTAAGCTAAGAGCTCTCCGGTGCTCACAGACAAGAGCAGCAGATACCCCTCATCAGTGGACCCCGATCAGGCTCCTGACACTCACTGCGGCCTCCTCTCTGAGAGGGAACCCCTGCTGGAGGCCTGCAGTCTGGGCCGAGACCAGCCCGTCAGCACACGCCCGCAGCACACACTCCGAGCTGGAGCCGGCAAAGTCAAGTGAAGGGAGCCCACCCCAGAGGGAACCCTCCCGCCAGGAAGGGAGGAAGCGAGGACCCGAGCAGACAGTCGGGAACGTGCCCTGTGAGAACTGTGGTCAGAATCTGAAAAAGGACACGGGTCCAGGGTGCTGACACGGGAGGGAGACAGCTCTCCACACCAGCCCACGGGCTCCCCACGGGCCTGAGGGAGGAGCGGGAAGGATGCCCCCCCTCCCTCCCTGCGCAAAGCCAGGTGTGGACCCCAAGCCCTTCTCCCCCGGGCAGAACCGCCCCGGCTCCGACGGCTGAAGGAAGGTGCCACTGGGGTTTCAAGTCCAGACTTGCCATCTGTTCTCGCCACCATCTTCTAGAGAAAAAAGACTTTTCTGGAAACCAAGTTAGCTCAGCGGCCTGTCCGCTGGACCTAACATCTGGATTCCTTTCACGTTCGGCCCTTGGCGTGAGGTCTGTTGTAGCGATGTGTCTCACGTCAACGTCTGGTGAACTGGCTCACTCGGAGGAGGGAAGGGCGACTTACCCAGACGAGGAGCCCCTTCTCCACGGGTCCGGCTCCTGCTGTCTGCTTCCTGCACAGACAGGAAACCGTAAGTGAGAATGGACTTTGTCTAAAGTCCACACGGGAGGAACCACCATCTCTAAGCAGGTGCCAGACCACGCGTGGGCATCTGCGGGCTAGGCTCGTTCTCCCCCGGGCGGGCCCACCTGGCAATGCTCTTTTGCTCACACAGACTCCATGATGGTGATGGAGGCAGCCTCATGGTGGAAAGCGAGTGTCAGTGCCGCTCCCAACTCCAGGCACCCCCCTTCCCCCCCCATCCCCCCCGACTTTGGAGCTTCCTAGGCAGACGCCCACGGAAACATCCTGCCAAGTCCAGAGCTTTCTACAGCGGGGCAGGGTGCCCGTCTGGTGCGACCCCCCCTTTCCCCCCCACCCCTCCCCTCACAGGGCAGCCACAGGTGACCGGTCCCACACTCAACAGATCATGCTTTTCCCACACAATCTGCCAGGCTCCTGAGGTCATGACGCCATGGGAGGGCGGGCGAGGGGTCTTTGTTGCTCACACCTCTCCCAAGTGTGAGGCTCCGGGGGCTGTCCCGCCCTTGTTACCCGGGGGATCAGAGCAGTTTTACAGCAGCCGCTCCCTCAGAAGCACCCAGAGAGTGACAACCTGAAGAAATCAGAGCCAATTGGTAGCTGCTGACTGTGGAATTTCACACCTCGGCCCTCACACCAGCAAGGAGGTTAAAAGGTCCTGGAGCTTTCATGCCCACACCTCCCTGCCCTCCCTGCCCTCTCCGCCCTCAGAGTTTCCCAGGGGAGGAGCCCTGGGACTTCCCAACCCTGTGGCCAAAGGGAGACAAAACCCAGCAAAACCGTGCTGGCCGAGTAAAGATGTAATTCAATCAGGTGATTAAACGGGAAAACTGGATTACCTGACCTGGAAAAACATATTCCGGTCACAATACGAGACCGTGTGTGCACGCAAAACACGTTTCACATAGAAACACCTGAAGTTAAAAAACATGGGCACTGCCACACGCAGTGAGCAATGCAACCTCCCGCGTACGTGTCACCTGGGGTGTCTACTTGCACCCCGCGTGCTGCCTGTAGCCACGTCTCCCCAGGCCAGCGTCTAGCCTCACACTTGGCCAGGGAAGGACACGGGACAGTGCTGGCCCAGCTTCGCTGGAGTTGGACTCCTCGTGACCAGCAGCAGGTACCCAGGTCCTACAACACGCACACGGCACCCGCAGGGGGTTGGCACTGAGCATAGTGGGGGCTAAGGGCTGGGCTGAAGGAGTGTCGCGAGGGCAGACGGCTTTCCCAGGTGACGGTGCCGTGGCAGGCTGGGTCCTCATGCAATGCATGGCCTCTACGGGTGGGCAGTGATGGCTAGGGTGACCAGGCCAGCACCATGGTCAGGGTCTGGTTGTTTGCTTTATTGATTTTTTAAAACAGCTTCATTCTGGCTATTTTGGTACAACTGACATTGTTTGCTTTTTAACAGAAAAAACTCTGAGCCCTTGCTGGTATGTCTCAGTGGACAGAGCATCGGCCTGCAGACTGAAGGGTCTCAGGTTCGATTCCTGGTCAAGGGTACATGCCTGGGTTGCAGGCTCGATCCCCAGTAGGGGGTGTGCAGGAGGCAGCCGATCCATGATTCTCTCTCATCACTGATGTTTCTGTCTCTCTCCTTTCTCTCCCTTCTTCTCTGGAAAAAAAAAAACAAACAAAAAAAACCGAACAAAAAACCCTCTATTGAAACAGTTCAGCTTGTAACTATGAAGGGAAAACCCAGGAAACTAACAGTGAAAACACCTCGGGAAAGAGCTGGAGGACATGGTCACTGCGCTAGCGGCACTCCAGGCTCAGGAAGCCGCCCGCGCAGTGCAGGCTGAGCCCGTGTCTGTGGAAAGCCCTGGCTGCCTGGGGAGGAGATGGAATGCCTCCTGTTCTGAGAGGCTGCAAACGCAGCCTGGGCCACATGGAGGTTCACACTCTTTCAGGTTTTATTTCTCGATCACAGCTGATGTTCAAAGGGCTGTTTTCATTCCTGTTTCTTTTCCATCATGAAAGAGCAGAACCAGAGAACCACAGTGTGCCCCAGGCTGGGCACTGAGGGAAGCTGGGCGAATGCAAGGGGGCACGGATGCTGCATGAGTACACGTGGGAACCCCGTGCCCAGAGGTGGTGTCCACGCAGAACACATGGCCTGTCCACTCCGGGCCCGTCCTCGCCCGCAGCCCTCTCCACCCGGACTTGGCGTGATCTCGTCTTCCCTGACGTCCTAAGACCCAGAGGGGAGGGAGACGACAAGCCCAGGCCAGGGTCCCTGTGGCCGCCACCCCTGGCCACGTGTGGGGGACACGGAGCGCGAGACGGAAGGAGAGGTGGGTTCTAGAGGACACATGTGGCCCGTGGCTCCAGGCTGTCCCCAGGTCGGCCTGGGTCTCCCGTTGGGCGCTCAGGCTCTGCTGTCCTGGGCAAGCAGGTGCACTGAGCCTCAGCCAGAGGCCCAGGACCTGGGCTGCCCGACCCCTTCCCTGCAAGGTGCGGGGCCCTGACCAGGTGAATGACACGTGAAAAACAGTGACCAGGAGCAGACAGACCAGCTCGTGCAGGTGAGGACCTGCCCCTGCCTCACTGCGCAGTGAGCGGGGCTCTCGTGTGCCCACCTGCCCGCTCCCTGGCAAGCACACCTGTCTCTGACGCAGGCACCGACACTGGGCGGTGCTGACCGAGCCGTGCGGGCAGCGCCTCTTACCTGGGCCCTGCTCTCTCCAGTGCTGTCCTTGGTCCGAACGGCTGTTTCCGAAGCTCGTCCTATGGGCACCAGATCCCGGTCTTCCCCGCCTCCCTGTGGGGACACCGCCAGCACGTGAGCAGGCACCAATGCCCGACACCGTGACACGCCACGTGCAGGCCTGGAGCAGGGGCAGCAGCGTCCAACTTCTGTGTCTTTACAATCGAAGGGAGAGCCCGTGACAACGCAGACGGGGGCCTGTGCCAGTGCTGGGGGGACGGAGGCCTGTGGTTGGCCATGTGCCCCGGGGCCTGTGCTGGTGACGGGAGCAGATGGAGGGTCCACGCCGGTGAGGACCCGCGTCTGTGAGGACCAGTGCAGGGCCTCGGTCGCCAGACCCAATGACGTACATGTGTGTTAAAACGTGTGGTGTTTCACGAGGACCCACAGAAGGAAGGTGCCTGCTAGCATGACCAGGCTCTGCACACGCAGAGGCCTCCCTAGTGGCCACCTCAGTGGGCAGAGCCCTGCAGTCCCGCCCGGGGCTACCTGCCTGTGCTGGTAGAAGGCTCACCCGGGAGAGGAGGGGGCGGTCAGAGCCTGCCCCTGCCCCCACCGTCCTCGCTGCCCTCACTCCCTTCACTCCCCAGGCTCTGTCCTGCGTCAGATCCCACACGGCACCTGGCAGGAGCTGGACGTGCCCCGGGTGCTGTCCTGACCTCGTAACACAAAGGCTCCCGGAAAGGTGCGTGCGAGGCTATGCCAAGCAGAATGAGGACAGCCCCCTGGGAGGAAGCTGGTGGTCTCTTTTCACCGAGAAAGAAAAGGAGCTGCTCCAGCCACAGGCGTGGATGCTGACCAAACGAGGCCATGAAACCACTGAAATTCGCTGAGAACAAGAGGCCCATGCCACGGGCAGACACGGAGCAGCCAGAGGATGCTCTGCCTCCTTCACCCGTCGGTCAGTGAGGGCACGCGTGGAGCTCTCCATCGCTGCTGGCGGAGGTGGAAGTGACACGCGTTAGTGGCATTTACCCCAATTCCGATTACGTGATCTGTAATTCTGTAAAAACTGTCGTCCTCCATTCTAAGGAAATGACCAGGTGACAGTCCTACGTATAATGAGAACTGAAAGCAACCTCAGCGCTGAGGGGGAGCTAAGTGGGTGGGAGCCAGGTATCCTGCTGGCAATAGGTGCCCACGCTGCTGGTGGTGCTGCCGGGACACCAGACGCAGAGGTGCCGAGAAGAGCACAGCGATGGGAGCGCAGGCACCGCGTGACGCACAACCGTCCACAGCCAACAGCCTCGTGATTCAAGTGACTGTGTTCCCTGTTTAACCGTCTTCTCTACATCTGCTTTTGTTGCGTGCACGCTTAGTGTGAGGAAATATAAGCCCATGTCAAGCACACGCCACCGGCAGGGCCTGTGCCCCAGACCCCAGAAGGGCTCCCACCCAAAGCAGCTCTGAATCACGAATTCACCCAGGAACCCTCCGACGTGCTCTTTCCTAAGGAACCAAAGTTGAAGCCATGTTGTCAGCCCGGCCTTCCTCCCGAGACCCTGCCGCGACCCACCTGAGTGGAGTGGCTGCCAGAGCTGCCGGCTGGCGATGCGCCGGTCCTCCCGCAGGCAGGCCTTGCACACCACGGACTTCAGCTGGTGGAACTGGGTGAGCCGCGCCCTCTGCAAACAGACCAGCGTCAGACACGTGGCTGGGGACACTGCGGGGCGTCCCTCAGGCTCTGACCTGGCCACTCTCCCGAGTCCCAACAGTAACTAGCAGCGATGTCTTCTCTTCTGCAGGTCAGACACACTCTAAACACCTTCACGTCCCATTGTGATACTGGGTCACCACCAGAACCTGACCTAAAAGTCTGCCCGCCGACGCGGTACGACGGCACGTGTGCGAGCAGCCGACGGAGGGAATGAACCCCGGCCTCCCAGCCCACTTCATGAACATCTGGTCCTGCCGCCTGTTCTACCCAGAGGCTGTGTGCACTCAGCCACTCTGCACGGGGTCAAGACGCTGGAGGGAGCAGACAGACCCATGGTCCAGACTCGCAGCTCCGCCCCTCGTCCCTGCTGTGGTAACCAGCCCCGTGGCTCCCTCATGATCCGGCTCCTGTCATCTGCACTTGACGCCCTGGCGGCTTCTAAATTCTGAACTTAAGTGCCCGAGAGGCCCTGCTGTGTGTGAGACGCCCACGGGAGCTCCGAGTCGCCTCCCTGCCAGGTGCACGCGCCCTCCGCACGCGCCATGGGCAGCACGGTGAGCCTGGCCGAGTCTCACTGGAGACCTTCCAGGAATCACGTGCTTTGCACTCATGATGCCAGCCCACAGCCTGTGCCCCGGCCCACCCTCCAGCCTCGGCATCTTTCCCGTTAACAAGTGGCCACGACTCCCGCCTGGAGTCCACAGAGGCACCTCTGCAAGAAACATCTGTTCTCACTCGAAAGGGAGCGGAGGGAAGTGCCTGAGAGTTAAACACGTGGGCCCAGCTCTGCCACCTTGGGACGGGAGGGGCAGCACCAGCACCTCAGGGCACCTTTAATTCTGTTTCCCAGGATGGCTTTCTCTCGCCACTGTAACGAGGGGGGACCCAGTAGGAGCTGTGGGCGCACTGGGGTGTGCTGCTGCCCCCCCCAGACGTCTGGGGTCCTAGGCCACAGAAGCCGGACGCTCTGGCTCCTGAGCGACAGGCAGCGTGTCTGCGGCTCAGGGCCTGAGCCGGGGTCTCTGTGCCCACCATCCACATGAGGGGCGTGAGGACACAGCATTGACCTCCCTGCGCCAGGCCACGGACTTGGACTTTCACGAGCCACTGGCCCAGCCTGTGGGACAACCAGGAACTCACGTTCTGCTCCACGAGGGCCTCCACCGCGTATCCCTTCTCAGTCTGCAGGTACTTCTCATGAAATAGCTTCCCGTCAAAGACGTTCCAAGGCATGAGGTCGCTCGTGCTCCAGGGGAAGCCGCACGCGCTGTTGACCAGCAGCAGCATGGTCAGGCCGCGGACCAGGAGGGAGCCCAGCTGCACGGCTCTGGGGTCCACGTGATCGAGCTGTGGAGACCAGACCACAGAGGGGGTGAAAGGCAGCCCACCTGCGGACAGACCCAAGCCTGTGCTCACAACACAACTGTGCCACTCGGGACCGAGGCACAGAGGCAGGGGCCTGCGGGAGCTGACGCACCCATGTCGCCACCCCGCCCACCCACCCATATGCCCCATGAGCGGCCCCTTCCCCCGCAAAGCTGAAACCTCGGGCAGGCTCTGGGGTGCTCTCTGTGATGGGCTCCCTGTGACGGAGAATGAGTGAGGTCACTAAAAGGATCATTCAATACTTATCACTGAGGATACAATGGCTTACAGGGTTGATGGGCTGACAATTTTTATGAATTAAGACGACCTTTCCAACACAAAGTACTTCTTTGTTGCTGTCGAGTCTCCCTGATGGGCAACATCCTGTCTGCCCTGAGATGGGGCTAACCTGCCACGGGGGGACCTGCTGGGTGACAGCCTTCGCCTCCCAGCAGCGTGAGCGGTACTCTGGCCCGTGTGGCACACAGGTCACCGCCACCCAGCAGGCCAGGTGGGGCAGGGCCACCTCTGCCCAGGTCCGCTGGTCTTGGGAGCTCTCCACAGGCACGCACCAATAAAGGGGGAGACGTCACTGGTTTTTAAACTGGAAAGTTTGCTCTTGAGAAACAACGAACCTAAGTGACAGGCAGTGCTTGCTCTTCGAGATCTTCAGTGAACACCAAGCCTCGGCTAGTCCACAGCAAGCTTTCAGCACCGACCTGGCCAGACGGCACCCGTCAGCTCTGGGACAGGCAGCAGCGCTGGACGCCTTCAGAGCCAGCACCCTCCTCCCTGCAGCAGAGCCACAGCCCCCGCGTGCTCCCGCGGCACGCTCCGCGCTGCCCCAGGAGCCCTGAGTGGGAAAGGGATGCATGATCTGGCCTCAGGCAGCTGTCAGGGCTGCAGGGACGTGGGCCCAGCTCTGCCACCTCGGGACAGGAGGGGCAGCACCAGCACCTCAGGACGCTTTTAATTCCGATTCCTAGCACGGCTTTCTTTCATCACTGTACGTGAGGGGGGGACCTAACAGGAGCGGCGGGCACACTGTGCGTGGGGGACAGGCGGGCGCTGGGCCTGACCCTCGGCTGTCCTCCGGCTCCACACCGGCCACGCCACAGCAGCAGCAATGTGTTCACCCAGAACCACCACGTGTCCAGGGTGCTCTCTGAGCTTCCCGGTGTCTGCAGGCAGAAGATCCCACTCAAAACGGTGTGGTTATATATTCCCATTTCCCAGAATATGTTTTTCCCAGAAAAGTATTTCTCAGCCACGTTGGCCTCGTTTTGTTGTTCTAATTACGACGTCAGGTTTTGGAAAGTAAGCTCTGCTTTCCTCATCGACAAGCCGCTCAGGAAGAGAACCACACCAAATGGCTGACGACGACTGAAACCAGTGGAGAAGCAGAGCTGGTGGGAAGCTGGCTGAGCAGGACCCAGCTCCAGCTGCTTCAGACAGAAAGCTCCTCATCTAAGCCAAGTGGGGACTTTCACAGGCCACAGCGTTCAAGTCGGAGGCTCTGAGGTCACCTTTCTGGTCCGAGGTCGCAGGTCCCACACGGAGCTCCTGCGGCAGGGTCTCCGGGTGGCAGTGGGCACAGCCGTCTAAGACAGCCCTCAGGGAGACTACCCGAGCCTCGCTGGGCGAAGGCCGAGGACAGCGGTCACGGAGGACGGCAGGCCCCAAAGTCAGCGGGTGTGCGTCTGGCCCTTGTGTCCTGGGGCTGCTCCTCAGCTTCCGGGTCTGGCTGCGTTGTCTACAGTGAGCTTGTCAGGAGCGTGTGTGAGGGCAGAGGCTGCCCACCTTCTTACTGCGTCCGTCTGTCCTCTTGATTCTTTCATTCTGAAAGGAGAACTTCCGTCTGGAAGGAGGCTGGAGTCAAAGCCAGTGGTGGGTGAAGGGAGCAGGATGGTCTTGCTGCTTAAAAAGGGGGACCCTGGAAGCTACGAGTGCTCTCTAGTTAAGTTGCTTAGATGACTTTCCCTCCTAACTCTGCATATTCTACCCTAAATCCCATCTCCCTCCGTGTGTCTCCACACGGGTTGCATGAGGCACGGGGGGCCCTTATAGAACAAGGAACATGCTCCGTGCTCTGGAGCTGTCGGCTGAGCACCACGGACAGCTGCAGCTGGGCAGGAACAGCCACGTCCGGAGCACTCAGCACCCCTGCCGTACGCTCAGCTCCTCCCATGCTGTGTCAGTGAGACCAGCGCCTCCTCGCCTGTGTGGCTGCCCTTTCTGCATCACCCCAGAGAGCTGGCTTTTCTTTCTTTAAATGAGAGCACCCTCCCTCACTCACAGCTTCCCTCAGCCTGCTGTCCAGGGCATGCCTCCGAACCTCCTTACTCCTGGGCACAGGGTCTTTCTCATGGAAAGGGAAGAGGCAAGAAGCTGGCGGGACGCAAAGGCCCTGAATCCACTTCAACCCCAACAGCAGGGTGGGAGGTGACCCAGCGTCAACAGCCAAGGAAAGGCCCACTTGGCGCCTCCTGCGTCAATGTCCCCGTCATTTCATGAGAAGTTGTGTCCAGCCTCCACTCCACCTCAGTTCCCCCCTGTAAACAGCAGGAGAGGGCATGAGGCCTGAGCTCCTTCTGCTCTGCTTGGTGTTTAACGTTGCTGGGTCCCCACCACAGCCAGGCATCCTCAGCACTGAGACCGTCACCCGGGCCAGTACCTGTAAGTCTGCGAGCTGCCCAGCTGACTTCCCTGGGAGGCACAGGGCCTGAGCGATGAAAGCATGCAGGTCCTCCAGGGACAGTGTGTCCACCTGCGAGGGAAGGAGAGCTGGTGTTAGCTCTTTCAGACACGGTGGCTCCAGGCACACGGCGTTCAGATCTCAAGCAGCAGAGGAGACGCAGGTGGAAGTGAGCAGGGCCTCTCCCCCCAGGCAAGCTGGACAGAGAGCCTGAGACAGCACAGGGTCCCATGGAGGACATGGCCGCACTGGGTGGCTAGGGCTGGGATGAGAACGCACCCTCAGCAGCCCCAGGGGAAGCTTGGGCCTTCGAATCCCAATTTAAAGGAAATCAGGACCCCCAGAATATGAGTCCCTGCCAAGCCTTCATGGAATGAAAGGTCTAGGAAGAGTATGAGCGAGAAACAAGAAGGCAGAAATGCGGAGAAGAGCCAGGCAGGGAGGCAGGGAGGGGACCCAAGAGCCATGATGGACGCAGACTCCACGGGCCTCCTCAAGGGAGGGGAGGGGCCGGGACCAGCTTGGTGACCCCCTCAGAAGGACCTGGGAGCTCCTCCAAACAGGACGTGCACCCTGTGGGAAGTGCCAGCATGGGGAGACTGACGCTGCTAAGCTCTGAACATTCCGCCCCCCGCACCCCCCAACCCGTCACCTCCCTATTCCATTTTTACTCCACAGTAGTTGTTTGCCTTTGTGTAAATAACAACTTGCTCATCTCAGGGGGAAAACACCATCTACAGAGAAGTGGTACTCGTGACCAAGAAAGAACACCCCCCCCGCCCCCAGACGCGGGTCCCAGCAGAGGAAGTCGTTTTACATCCACAACCCACCTCTGCGTTAACCTGGGTTTGCTGCTACGTGGTGCCACCTCTTCCCTGAGCCACGTCTGAAGAAAGTGGTTAAAAAGGGCCCTTGGGGCACTGTTCCTGCCCTGCTTTCTCACCGCCCACATCCGGCCGCAGTTCCAGCGGACAAGCCTACACTGCAGACTCCTGGTGACACGACACTGCAGTGTCACAGGGAGAGCACGGCGCTGCTAGCGGTTAAGCGCCCTTTCTGGGATGCACGTGCCCTCACGGAGGCTCTTCCCAGACTAGTTTCTCTGCAGTTTGTACACCGAACAGAACGTACTTTTATCCCAAATCACACCCAAAAGCATCTAATTTAAGCACAGCTATATGGACGTGTGAGAATTCTACAAGTGCACCTTCTTAGCAGACTGACCTAGGGCAATAATTACCCCGTGAGTGACAGTCAGGACCTCGCTATTCTAGGGACACCACGGCAGGCACTGAGGCCAGGAAGTGGCGAGGTCCCTGAAATGCAACTCAGCTATTGTGAAGTGAATTCAGATTGAAAACAGAATCACACGACTTCCCACTCCAGGCAAATAAAACGCGTGGTTATGCCCAACAGACCCAAGATCAGACAAAGACAGATGGCCTGGAGGGGGTTATGAGACAGTTCCATGGCTAAAGACACAGGCCGTCTGCTCTTGTAGTTGGGACAACGGAGACAGAAGTGAATGTAAAGTAGGACAGTGGGGGCAGGGAGGTGGGGCTGGGGATGGACACTGCTGTGTGTGTGGAAAACTACCAAAATGGCAACTCTTTTTACTGGCTTTTGTAATTTTCATATGTAAACTAAGTGTAAAATGAATGAGGAAGGAGCTGTCCAGCCCGCTGAAGGGTCTGACAGGGACCCCCGTCCCCCTGCAGCGGGCTGAGGACTGACGGCAATGGGGACGGCGAGCGCAGCCTTCTCACAGGCGCTCCTACAAAGCACCCCCACGCCTTCTACCCCAGGATTGTCCCAGGCCACAGGAGGAAGCTGTTATCTCCTTCTCAGCTGAGAGCATGAGGGACATGCTCGACTTTTAGAGGAATGGCTGGCTGTGACTTAGGAAAGCTGAAGTCACTCTCCCAGCAGCGCAGACCTGCTGAGGAACAGCTGGGCGGTTCAGAGCTGGGCCCCCCCTGCACCCTGTGCCCAGGAAAGGACGGACCACCTAGCAGTCACACAACAGAAGGTCTCCGCGTCCTGAAGCTTTGGAAGCAGAACCAAAGGGCAGCAGGGCTCCAAGCCCGTTACCTGCGTGCTGCTCTAGTCGGGAGGCAGGCCCGGCAGAGCCGGCGCTCAAGGACCAGCCCTGGACAGTGATGCAGCCGCCGCCTGGCTGCACCGAGTGCTGCCTCTCACGTGAGATGGAAGCCAAAAGTGAGAGCAACTGAGCGGCCACAAGGAGCCCAGGTTACCTGCACAAACAGGTAGGCGAGGAGGCAGCACAGCGCTTGGAAGGGGCTCTCCACGGCCTGCAGCTCTTCGCTCGAGGAGGAGAGGTCGAAGCAGGCGAGGAGCACCTCCACACGCCGTGCTTGGGTTCCGGGCTCGTGGTTCAGCCACAGCAGTTTCAAACTAGGCGTTCCCCCTGCACAAAAAGTCCACAGAGTCCATGACATCAGCCTCCGCACCAGCGAGTTTCTCTAGGAAGAAAGTGTGAGAGCAAAGGACACGAGCCTCCCCTCCTGACACCCGGGGCTCTACAGCTTAGAGGGACCAGAGGCAAATGTCAGCAGAGGCCTGGGTTGAAGGCCAGTGCACACGCATTTCCCGGACAACACTGCGCTTCCATGTTCTGAGGGCACAGCTCTCTCCTTCCTGCGTGGTGCCCGCAGGGTTAAGAATGCTTTCTGGAAGACGCTCCCGGGCGCTGTCCTCAGGAGGCTGGGCTGAGACACCAGCTCCTCGTCCCTCTCTCCACTCTGCCCGGCAGCCTCCCAACTCCAGGGAGCAACAGGACCAGCTGCCGAGCCTGACACTGTCCAGCTGTCCACAACGTGCACTGGCTCCCGTGGGCCCCATGCTTTGGGAAGTAAATCCCTGATGTATAACTTTTAGTGCTTCATTCTTGTCAGTTACACATGTATTTACACTATCAACGTCAAAGAAAAGAAAAGCTCATTAACTTGGATCACAGCAATGCATGAGTGCCGAGGAAGACACGGCAGACAGAGGTGCTGCACTGTGTAGGAAGCAAGGATTCGCTTCGGCTCACTGTGGGTGAACGTGCTTTTCCTTCCCTCTCATTATGCTTGAAGATACCTCTCGTAAAAAAGGGAACTTATTCTTTCAGTTAAAATAACTTCCCATGCATTAAAATATGCTCTCAGTAGTGGGAAGAAGAGCTGATTTGTGCAGAGTATCAGGAACCCAGCCCTCAGTGGGTCAGGCGGGGGTCCGGCGGTAATGGGCTCTGAAGCCCTGAGCGGAGCCCAGCAGCAGCTGGCACACAGGCCCGCAGGCCGCCCTCCCTCTGCTGTGAGGAACAGAGGTCCTCCTCGGGCCCACTGAACCGGCCACTCGTGCGTGTGCAGTTCTGGAAAACGTGTCTCCAGGCGAATCCTGCTCTCTACCGCTAGGGGAACAATCAGGGACCTGCTTGACCGAGGCCGTCTGTACCTGGGAGGCTCATCTGCAGAGGCCTGACGAGGTCCGGGTGTGTCAGCGGGTTCCCAGAGTACACAAACCACTCCTGGACGGGCGGGCAGCTGGCGCCATCTGAGGAAAGACAGCGGATCAGTAGATGTGTGAGGGCCAAGTGTTCCCAAACCCAGCTCTGCCAGGGACCCTTCCAAGCGGAGGTAGTACTTCCTCCTGTCTGGAGCCTGATGCCTCCTGCGTTCCCCAGCATCAGACACTCCCTCCACTGTCCTCAGGCGGAGGCAGGGAAAGAGCACCAGGCCCCTCTGTGTATTCTTCTGTGTCACAGGCAACAGGTTAGGTGGCTACACAGACCCTGTGTGCCCCCTGCCACGAGAGGTGAGGGCAGAGGCTGCACTCACCAGGATCGTCTGGCAGTGGGCGGACTGTCCTCACCTACCCTGAACATCCAGATGGCATCATTTCCACTTTTAACCGGAACACCCCTCTTTCAGACAGCCTCAGCCCCACGCCTGATGCAAAGTGTTATCTGAGATCTTCAAGTAACAATAAACCTATTTTCCTGGAAAACCCTAGAGTTTGGCCATTCTCTGTGGCACCACTTCGTTTCAGAGGCTTTGATCTGTCATTACTTTGAAATTATAGCAGACATGTTTGCAAATAATTTGGTTTGTCTGAATTAAGATGAGATCATCCTGATGCCTATACATACAGAGAGAGAGAAGAGCAAACAGCCTGGCAGTCCTAAAGACAAGGCTGCTTCTCCCTGGAACTCGATTGGCTGGGCTCTGAGGTCCATGAGCGAAGGCAGGCCTCTCGGAAAAGCTCTTTGCTGTTTCTCTCTCCCTCCCGCAGGGACCTCGTACGGAGATGGAAGGAGGCCCGATCCTGCTCCCGTCATCCCGACACACGGTGCCGCTGTCAAACCCACGGGCAGCCAAGAGTGTCTCCCTGGGCGCAGCATGGGTGACTGTGCACCCTCCACCTCTCCCCTCAGAAACCTGCCAGGTCACGCCCCCCACCCCCCGCCAGCGCCAACTCCCTCCCAATCTGGGTCTGGGGGCACATTTGGGGCGTATGGGGCAAAAGAGAGCAAGAAGCAATGTGGACTTCAACCTCTCAATTACTGG
This sequence comes from Cnephaeus nilssonii, assembly GCF_951640355.1. Classification (NCBI taxonomy): domain Eukaryota; kingdom Metazoa; phylum Chordata; class Mammalia; order Chiroptera; family Vespertilionidae; genus Cnephaeus; species Cnephaeus nilssonii. Next base: position 145,161 of record NC_137080.1, read on the forward strand.
GATTGTCAAGTTTGTAACAATCTTGTAGGTTTTTTAAAAATATATTTGTCCTATGAAGTACCACCTCACACCTGTCAGAATGGCTACCATCAATAAACCAACAAACAACAAATGCTGGTGAGAAAAGGGAATCCTCGTGCACTGCTGGTGGGAAGGCAGACTGGTGCAGCTACTGTGGAAAACAGTATGGAGTTACCTCAAAATTAAAAAATGGATCTTCTGGCCCTAACTGGTATGGCTCAGTGGATAGAGCGTCGATCTGCGGACTGAAGGGTCCCAGGTTCGATTCCAGTCAAGGGCATGTACCTTGGTTGCGGGCACATCCCCAGTAAGGGGGTGTGCAGGAGGCAGCTGATGGATGTTTCTCTCTCATCGATGTTTCTAACTCTCTATCCCTCTCCCTTCCTCTCTGTAAAAAAAATCAATAAAATCTTCTGTTTGACCAAGTGATCCCATTTCTGGAACTATATCCTAAGAGACCTGAAACACCAATCAGAAAGAATGCATGCACCCCTATGTTCACAGCAGCATTATTTACAGTAGCCAAGATCTGGAAACAGCCCAAGTGCCCATCAATAGATGAGTGGATAAAAAAGCTGTGGTACCTTTATACCATGGAATACTATGCGGCTGTAAAAAAGAATCTCTTACCCTTTGAGACAGCATGGAGGGGCCTGGAGAGGATTATGCTAAGCGAAACAAGCCAGTCAGTCAGAGAAAGACAAGTATCACATGATCTCACTTATAAGTGGATTCTAAAGGAAAAAAACCAAAAACCTGACAAACAAAACAGGTCCAGAGGGATGGATGCATGGAACGGAACAGATCTTGGAGGGAAGGTTAGAGCGGGGGGCGGGGACGGGATGGACAGGAAGAGATTAAACAAAGAACATATCTGTATAAGCCATGGACACAGACAATAGCATGGGAAAGGCCTGGCCTGGGTGGGGAGGAGCAAAAAGGGAGAAACTGGGAGATATCTGTAATACTGACAACAATAAAGTAAAATTAAAAACATATGCATATGTATGTCCTTATAGTTCTGTAACATTTTTATAATGCTGTTTAATCTACAATTGTGTGTGCTTATGGACTTTAAAGAAACAGAATAACTTCCCATTCTTTTTTGTGTATTTTTTTTTATTACCTTTTAGGTCAGTATCTAGGATTTCAAAGAGTGAATGGCCTGCAGGCACTTTGCAAAGGTGCCACGCCTGCTGGACACTGACTATGTACCACAGGGCTGAGTGCCCATCAGACTAGCAGCCCTGCCCAGCCCACTGGGCCAAGTGAGGAGGATGCCCAGCAACAGGACAGCCAACCCCGTCAGAGGCGCTGCCACCTGGGCTCTGCGCCAACACCGGGAGCCACCGGGACGCGGAGGAGCAGCTTCTCCTCCCTCCTCAAGTTTAAAAGGCTTCACAGTGACGTCATCTAAGATGGTCAGTGGGGAGACTGACTCAGAGACAGAGTTAGAATCCGGAAACACCGGCAGAAGGCCAGGGAGGGCTAAGGGGCGAGTGACTGCAGGGCTCTCCCCACATTTGGCACAGCGCTGTCTAGCCATCCAAATACCATGTATTCAACTAGAACATACATGTAGGTGTGACATCAACCAGCCACACCAGCACCATCAGATCTGGAGCGTCCAGCAGGTCATTATCCACATCGTCCCCACAACAAGGGACTCGAAGTGTCAAGGTATCGATTCGGTGCCTGTGACTCCCGGCTCAGCACACCGTGCAGAGCCTGGGCCGAGTGTTCAGTGTGTGCCCTGGAGGTAAGGCACCTGGACTCTAAACCTCTATATTTTATTTTATTTTAATATTTTTACTGATTTCAGAAAGAAGGGTGAGGAACATCAATGATGAGAAAGAACCACTGACTGGCTGCTTCCTGCACACCCCACACTGGGGATTGAGCCTGCAACTCGGGCATGTGCCCTGACAGGGAATTGAACCGTGACCTCCTAGTTCAGGGGTCAACACTCAACCACTGAACCACGCTGGCCAGGCATCTATTTTAACTTCATTTAATAAAATACAGTTGACCCCTGAACAATGAGTTTGAGCGGCGGAGGTCCACTTATATGCAGATTTTAGTAAGTGGACCCCAGGCCGTTCAAACCCCCATTTTTCAAGGAATCTGAGGATGCAGGCCAAGTGTAGTTGTAGGTGAATTTCTGACTCAGTGTGGGGTTGACACCCCTAACAGACTCCTGCATTGTTTTGGTCAAGGGCCAACTGTATTCTAAAAATAATTTGAGGCAAATATTATTCTACAATGTAAATTCTTTTCATGATGAAAATATCTTTTCAAATCATCAATGTGCAATCATTCATGTTCAGAAAGAGCCATATAAGAAAAAAATTTAACAATATTTGTCCCCAAAGCTTATTACATAGGTTCGTTTCTGTTTTTAAATCAGCTTCTTTCTCATCACCTCATGTCAGATATGACGGTGCAGTCGGCCTCTCTCAGGTGAGTGAGATGACAGATACTACCTGCATGCTCTTCTCCTCCCCTCACTCCCCGAAACCATTCCTCAGAGAGGGTTTGGGGTCTGATGAACTCCTCGGTGCTGAAGGTATCCTAGGTTACTGCCCTGGCCACTGATGTCTTCTCCCTATACTCGCTGCTACTGCACAACGGACAGAAAGATGGGGAGACACGTAAACTTATGACAAATACCCTAAAGGAAAATTTTGTTTATGTTTTAAAAGACGATGTACTAGATTTTATATGATATTTTGAGGAACAGTAAGTAGACACTGTCTCCTAATGATAAACACAGCTCCTCTCTGCAGAGGAAAAGGTTTTCACATTCAAAGAAGCACAGTCCTTTAAGGCACAACCACAAACACTTCATAGAAACAGGCTCTTTTTAATGACTGCGGGCCGAGTAGACTCAGAGGCCTGTGGCCTTCACCTCACTTTACGCGGATGTCGGGGTGTCCCACCACAGCCTTCACTGAGGAACAAACCGTTTAATGGCATCTGTGTCTTCAGCGGCCAGTCAGAAGCCGCCTGTGCCTGCACCGTCACGAGGACTCACCTTGGCCATCCGCCAGCAGGAGGGAGTAGACACGCTGCCGCACCGGGCGGTAGACGAAGGCCTGGCTGGGCAGGGCCTGGTCCAGGGCATCCTCCAAGGTGTTGCTGCACTCAATCTCCCCACTGGCCATGATGTTGTACACCAGGTAGCTCTCCGCCTGGACGTGCTGGGCTCTAGCAACCTGCTCAAAGTTGAGACACAATGGAATTCTCCTTGCAAACAAAAGGACATTCAAACAGAAAAAGTCAGCACCTTTAGGTCACACACCAGTGTTTTAAGGCACACAGCAAGGAATAACTATCCCCAAACTCAAACTGGTGTCTGTGTTTCCTGTCTTCTGGGCTTCTGGCTGAGAGCTTTCTTGCTCCCCGTTCTACAGTCCCAAGCACCTGCCAGACTTGCTGACTCGGCAGCATGGTCCTCTGTCCACCTGGGAGCAAGGATGCTGGGAAAGGCTCTGCCCAACCTATCTCAGCCAGTCTCGCTCCTCCCCGCCATCCGCAAGCAGGTCCAACCACTGCCCTCCTCCAAGCAAGTTCTTCACACTAACAGTCAAGGCCCCTTTACAGTAAAGGCCTCAATCCCTTCCCCCCACAAACTGTTTTGGCCTCAGAGAACCTGCCATTCCCAGCCCCAGTGCACACCCGCAGTGCTCCCAGGAATGCTCAACCCTTTCCCACCTGCACCTGAACTACCAGCCCCTCTCCCTTGAGGGCTCACCTCAGTGTCGACCCCTCCTCACGGGACTCGACTCACACTGACCCTGCAGAGGTGACCCTGTCTGATCTCCCCACTAAACTATAAACTCCTTGGGAGGAGATGCTGGTCACATTCATTCCTTTGCTCAATAATCTGATGGCAGGTGAAGAGTGGATGATTTAAATGATTTACTTTCTTATCAAATAAGAACTAAACTCAGAAGGGCTATAAACCTACATACAGGTTTTATTCTCCTGTGAAGAACATTCTTATTACTGCAGGAAAAAAATTCATCTACATTACTACCAAAAATTTAAGTCTAAATAGTCTATAGCTAATGGCACTTAAAACGTGGCATCAGGATAACTTGGAATATAAAAAACTCAGTGAATCGTTGTTTATACACACTAGTAATGTTGATTCATTATTGCAGACTTGAGTCAATCTTTTTATTCCTCACTTTCTTCATATATAAAATATATTTAATAAAAGTGGCAACCTCACAAAACTACTGAGGATTGAGAGAGGTAACACAGGAAACGCACCTGGCTGGCACATCCTGTGTGCTCAGTGAGTGTCAACTGTTATTATAATACTAGTGGCCTGGTGCACGAAATTCGTATCCCTCAGCCCGGCCTGCACCCTCTCCAATCTGGGACCCCTCAGGCGATGTCTGACTGCCGGTTTAGACCGGATCCCTCGGGCCTAAACCGGCAGTCAGACATCCCTCTCACAATCCGGGACCACTGGCTCCTAACTGCTCACCTGCCAGCCTGCCTGCCTGATCGCCCCTAACCACTCTGCCTGCCGACCTGCTCGCCCCCAACTGCCCCCCCCCGCTGACCTGATCGTCCCCAACTGCCCCCGTCTGCCAGCCTGATCACCCCCAACTGGCTTGCTCGCACCCAACTGCCCCTCCTGCTGGCCTGATCACCCCCAACTGCCCTCCCCTCCTGGCCTGATTGCCCCTAACCACCTCTGCCTCGGCCCCGTCACCATGGCTTTGTTCGGAAGGACGTCCGGAAGGTCTTCCGATCTAATAAGCATATTACCCTTTTATTAGTATAGATAAGGCTAGACAGACTACAAAGATGTCCATTTCGTTGCTAAAATGTCTTTTTAAAATTTTTATCTCTATTGTTCAGAGTATTACACATGTCCTCCTTTCCTCCACTTTAATCCCCTTCACCTCACGCCCGCCTCCACTAAAATGTCTTTAAATCACGACAGAGGACAAGCTAGCAGCTTTAAGGTAAGATTAAAAAAAAAAAAGTATTTTAAAGAGCTACTACTTGATACTCTAGCCAACTGAAGATCATCAGAAGTGACCTATTTCCCTATGCGCCCCTTCTGACATAAAATCTATCAGAAATGTTATTTATTTCATGATCCTGTTAAAGCAATAGCTCCCAATTTCCCCCCTTATTTCCTCTTCCACCATTTATAATTCTTTTTATTTCAAACAAATTGGTATTCTGACAAATTAATCTAGAAAGTTATAGTGACCCTACCGAGGAATCTTAAATTTTGGTAACTACACAGTCTTTCCTGCTTGAAACACATCAGCCCCATTGAGGTCTGGCTCCACTCTACCTCTTCTGGGAGCTTCTCTCTATCCCTTAGCCCAGTGGTCGACAAACTCATTAGTCAACAGAGCCAAATATCAACAGTACTAACGAGTAAAATTTCTTTTGAGAGCCAAATTTTTTAAACTTAAACTATATAGGTAGGTACATGTTATTAACTTAATTAGGGTACTCCTAAGCTGGCCTTTGCTAAAAACTCAAGGGGCCAAAGAGCTGCATGTGGCTCGCGAGCCGCAGTTTGCCGACCACTGCCTAAACCCACAGGGATCTCTCTCCTTCAGAGCCCTCTTCTGGAACAGTCATGTGACAATGTCAAATATGGTTTACAATGTGAGTTTTCAGGGCTTATGTCATACCTCCTAACTAAACTCCTGGGTCCTATTCCGCATTCCCAGAGCACCTTAACTACACAGGGGGTCAATATTCACTGACCGGTGCCTGATGGATGCGTTTCTTACATTAGGGCGGGCGTGTCTACCTACCTTTAAGATTTCCATGTCTGAAACCATGGTTACTTGTCGCTGGATTTCAGGCTCCATATTCATGGGGTCTTCCTCCTTGAATTCAGGGTCTGTATACATGGGACTTTCTTGCTTGGATTCCGGGTCTGTACACATGGGAACTTCCTGCTTAGACTCAGGGTCTGTACACATGGGACTTTCTTGCTTGGACTCAGGGTCTGTACACACAGGACTTTCTTGCTTGGATCCAGAATCTGTACTCTCAGGACTTTCTTGCTTGGATCCAGAATCTGTACTCTCAGGACTTTCTTGCTTGGATTCAGGGTCTGAACTCTCAGGACTTTCTTGCTTGGATTCAGGGTCTGAACTCACGGATTCTACCTGCTTGTCCAAAGTTGTTATAGCTTTGGCTTTTGGGGGAATCCATGGAGATTTCTGTCCTGGTAAAAGATATGATGCCATCCCCTTATAAAAAAGAGCTTTGTTTGGTCCCAAAGGTAACATCTCTTCCAGCTTTTTCTCACCCTGATATACGCGAAGGACTTTAGCTATGTGGTCTGCCACAGCTAAGACGACGCTGCCTCTCCTGTCACAGTTCTCTTTCACGGAGGTGTAGAAGGACAAGCACTTGTACCGAAAGGTTTCAAACATGCCTTCTGGGACGACATCGTTGCCCAGCAGGCAGGCCAGAAGGGGAAGGTCTGCCAGGCAGAGGCCAAGGCTTGCACAGAGCTTCTCCCTGCAGAGCATGACGGTGCTGAGGCTGTCCAGGCAGAGCTCGCTGATTGAGAAGTAGGGACAGGAATCATAAATTAAGTAGTCAGTGTCTTCTCCGAGGATCCCGAGACAGTTATTCTGGAGGCCGTAAGAAGCCACCTCATAGTCAGCCTCCTGTAAGGAGCACAGAGTTTCCTGACCCAGTGTCTTCAGAGCAAACCGCGTGAATATGGCCAGCCCCGAGGGGATGAAGAACATGCTCCTGCTGGGCTGCTCCCTGTGCGTCTTGATATAATGGAAAATCCTGGCAATCTCCCTGTTGTTCTTGAGTCTCCGTTTCACCCAAACATCTCTCTTCTCCTTCTCCACCATACCATCAAAGAAGAATACCAACTTGATGCCAACATCTGTAAAAGTTCTCACAAAATCTCGCAAAACAGAAAAGTATTCCTTCCACTGGCCGCCGCAAACCCATGATTCAGGGGTATACCAGTACCTGAGACAGCACATGGCGTCCACCACGATGGTGGGAGTGCATCCGGGATGCTTGCTTTGGTGCTGCTCGGCCAGCTCTTTGAAATTCACTACTGTACATACATGTGGGCAGCTGCTTGCCACAAACCCCTGCAAGCCTCTCACACCCATGACTGACCTCCCAGAAGGATCTGGAAAGGAAAGTAAACCAGTTATTATGGCACCTTACAAAGCCCACAGACAATGGTGAATAGCCATTCTCTATCAGGAGCCTAAAGTTTTCCATAAAAACACGTGAGGAACTTTAGCTAAGTGTAAATTACTTGAGTTGGACTTTTCAAAGACAACACAGTGTAGCTTCTTAAGATTTTAGCTAGGACTATTATTCAAGAGATTTCTCAATTGGATTCAAAACAGGCTAACCGTTTTCAAAAAAGTAATATTTTCCATCTAGGAACCCAAATAGAAGTTAACTCTGAAAACCTAAAAACAAAAATGGATATTTCTCAAAATAATTTTGATGAAAGAAGCCAGATTCAAAAAAATAAAAAAGTACACACTATGATTCCATTTGAATATAATTTTTGGTTCATTGAGAGCTGAGCTCATTTGTAGTGGCAGAGAGCATCTGGGTGGGGGCAGGTGAGAGGCGGGATTTACGAAGGGGACTTTTGGGGTGATGGTTCTATTTATTACCTTGACTGTGGTGATGATATCATGGGTGAACACGTGTTACCTATAAACTCTAAGCCTGTGCAGTTTCCTGTATGTCAACTACACCTCAATATAGGGGTTGAAAAGAGAACTAGCTGACCCTGAACAACACTGGTGTCAAGGGCACTGCCCACCTGCACAGTCAGAAATCCACATACATGTTGTCAGCCTTCTCCAACCGCAGGTAGAAAAAATATAGTAAATAAAAGTTCACTATGGCCCAGCTGGTGTGGCTCAGTAGTTGAGCATTGGCCCATGAACCAGGAGGTCACAGTTCAATTCCTAGTTAAGGCACATGCCTGGGTTGTGGGCTCAGTCCCCTGTAGGGGGCGTGCAGGAGGCAGCTGATCTATGTTTCTCTCTCATCAATGTTTCCATCCCTCTCCCTTCCTCTCTCTAAAATCAATTAAAAAATATATATTTTAAAAAGTTTATAAGGCAAATGTGTATAATATCTGAGATGGTGAATAACTCTGAATGGGAAATTGCCCTTTCTAAAATGTGAAAACACACAATGTAGTTAGTTCAGAGTTAGAATTCAAAATCTAAAAAAAACACACCAAGCAGAGCATTGTGTCCTAAGTTGCCCTTCTATATAATAAAAGTTGGAACATAAGGCATGGCTTGAGGAGGTCAGAAAAACTCCATGATGACGTCTGTATCTTAATGGCCTGTTCTTTTCACTTTGGTTTTCTTTACTTCATCAGGGCTTAGTGTCCTTTGACAAAACAAACAAAAATCCTCATTATGCAAAAGCAACACAAGGACAAGCGGGCCTCTCCGGGGCTTAGGCCTGAGCGCAGTGGCAACCAGTGTCTGCAACCCATCCGCCAGCGATGACTCCTCTCACCAGGAGCTCGCTCCCACCACACAGCTGCGCATGGCACACAAACCTCCATCTCCACAACAACCTGGCAGGTACAAGTCTGACTCCACGTCACAGATAAAGAAGCTGTAAGTAGACTATCAGGGAAAAGGCACGGGCACTGGTGATCGTTTCTGTGGATGGGCAGTGGCCCTATTAGAATCTGAAGTTACCTGTTTAATAGCCATTAAGTGAGAAATACACAACTGAATGGATATAACACACATTGATGTTGAAATGTAGAGAAGTCTTGCTCATTAAGTTATTAAATATAATGGAACACATGCATCCACACACCAAGACCACTGTAGAGCTCTTATTGACTAACAGGCATTTATCTTGGGAGCATTATCAAGTAATTCGACTTTTGATTATTATCTCAATGAGAAGGTGGCTGCAGTTTGGACCTCCAGGCATGGATCCCACATCTAGGAAGGATACACCATATTTCTGAAGCAGAGGGGTTTTTCTTATGACACTCCAGCGGTAGCGAGGTACAAGTCTAGAAAGGGTGTTAAAGGACTTGTCTAATTCCAGGCCATTATTCTATGCCTAGCTTTGAAAAGAGCAGGCTGGTCAGGTTTGTTGACAATGAGGAAGCAAAAGTAAATTACAAACTGTGTGACTAGGTTTCCATACTTTCACCAGGCTCCAGGCTGGGTGATGCCGACCACCCCCTCCCCCGCTCTCCCCCCCCCCCCCCCCCAGGCCCACAGGCAGCCAGGAGCACAGCGGACCCTTCCCTCACCCCCAGCTCCTACAGGCGGGGCCCCCATCTGTGCAGCCGCCCACCATGCTTGGGCTGGCTGCCTTCCCTCACTAACAAAAAGGATTTTTGTTTCAAGCATTTTTCTACTAAAACTGCAAGTGACAACATTGAGTTTCCAAAAACACTCTCCTCTTTATTTTACAGAGTCGGGCTCAGCTCTGCTTTGATTTCATTCAAATGTTTTTCCTCCTTTCTCACCCCAGCAATGAAAAGCTCACTATTTTAATTAAACACGCACTGTTTTTTCCTGTTTTTCACACTGCCAATCTCTCCCATTTTGAATCACAAACTACCTCAGGAATGTTACCTTACAATGTGCTCTTGTGTGGCATTTGCAAAGAAAAATTCGGATACACAAAGATCTGGGAACCTGTGACAGCAGAGGGGCCTTCCATTTTCAGCTCAATATGTTACACACCACACCACCACCTGTCAACACAGGCAGAGTGGTGGGAAATGAAATGCTTCAAGAGGTAATTTTGTGGCCCTGGCCGCCAGGTGGCTTGAGTAGTTGGAGCACAGCCCCATACATCAAAAGGTTGCAGGTGTGATTCCTGGACAGGGCACACACCCAGGTTTTGGGTTCAATCCCTGGTTGGGGCGTATAGGAGGTAACCAAAGGATATTTCTTCCTCTCTCCCTTCTTCTCTTTCTAAAATCAATAAAAAACCTATCGTCTGGTGAAAATTAAAAAATATTTTTTTAAAAGATAGTTTTGCCCTAACTGGTTTGGCTCAGTGGATAGAGCGTCAGCCTACGGACTGAAGGGTCCCGGGTTCGATTCCGGTCAAGGGCATGTGCCTTGGTTGTGGGCACGACCACAGTGGGGGGGGGGTGCAGGAGGCAGCTGATCAATGTTTCTCTCTCATCAATGTTTCTAACTCTCTATTCCTCTCCCTTCCTCTCCGTAAAAATCAATAAAATATATTTTTAAAAAATATTTAAAATAAATAAATAAATCAAAAAATAAAAAGATAATTTTGTGGCCATTACCTTTTTAAACAATTTTTTTTTGTTTTTAAGCCTTTTATTGATAAGAGTAATACTGAGGTTTTTTCATTCTCTACCATTAAAGATTATTTAAATATATATGTGTATATATAATTTATGCTGCCTGTAAACCATAAGGAAATTTTCAATGCCGAGAAAGAAAACAGAAATTATGTCTCCTTTGGTAGGAGTCTTACTGCCCAAAACACAACCTGGGAAACAGTTCTCTCACTGTGAGCCCCTCCAGGGCAGACGTCACTGTCACACCCACACCAGCAGTGTCTGCCATGCCAGGGCCAGTATTTGTGAATGAGTAAATGAAGGCATCAAAGGGCAGGTGTATAAAGAGAGGTCAGGAATCACCAAGTGTACAGACTCCAAATGTGGGCAGAGGGAGAGTAACACGTAGGCCCGTGTCCTCAAGTAGCACCAGTGCCAGACATTTCACGGAAGAGCAGCCGGCAGGCACACAGAGAGCCATCACAGAGGCAGCCTCATTGCCAGGAACGGCCTCCTTGTCCTGACAGGGTTGCAGTAAACGAAGAAATGGACAGAAGACAAGTCCAGAAGCTCCTTTAGTCACAACCTTTCAATGGACAGAGAAATGGAGAGTGGCATGCCTCAGCAAAAACATTTCCACCCGACCTGTACCGACAGGTCCGGAGCCAATCCAGACAGAGGGACAAATGGACTCACAGCCAGACAATGGACACATCCCATGTGCAGAGCAGCATCTGCAGGACATCCAGTCCCAGTGGTTGCAGCTCCTTAAGACATGGCCAGTGCCAGTGCACCCCCCCCCCCCCCCCGCCGCCCCGTGCCAGAGCCCCACTGTGCAGAGGGCATTGGAAGCGCTGGAGTTGATTAAATCAAGTCTTTCAATTTGGAGACAAAGCAGGTTCATGTCCTACAGAGCAACAAAACCATAACCTTGGACTTATCTTTATCAAATAATGTCTCCACAAGCCAAAAATCTACAAACAACCAACACCAGTGTCTGGTCTCTGGGCAGGAGTGAAGAGGAAAGCCAGAGGTACACCCTGGGAGCCGAACAGTGCCAGGTGGATGTTAATCAGTGGCCCGGGATGACTAGGACGAACCAGTCCTTTTCGTTCCACGCTTCGTTTCTGAGCTTCAATGGCCACATGCTGGCTGGGCCTTGGTCCACCTAGGGAGGCCCCTCATGGCTGATGTGGGGTATCTAAAGTCTGCTTTCTTCTCTCCTTTCCTCCCCTCTCGCCCCACCAAAATAAAAGCAAGTTATGGGGAATCCGTACACAGAAGGGTATGAACAGGGATTGAGGGTTCCAAGAGTTTGTCCCAGGACAGCTTGTGGGACAGTGTTGGCTCGATGTCTCCTGAGTATTTATGGATCCACAGACAACCAGGCGAGCAAGTAAGCAAAGGGCAGCTGCCACTCAGGTGGTCTCCACCTGTCCGAGGGCTGCCCACAGGCTCACTCGGCACTGACAGACACTCTCCTGGACCAACATCAAGCAGGCTTCCTGGGCCCTCTTCTCCACAAGGCACGCCCTTAGGCTTCCTGCTGGCCCTGCCCAGTCCAGTTTTAGCAAGAATCCTGCTGAGTCAGTGTAGAGAGAGAATCCCCTGCCTGACTCCTGCTGATCCTTCACTCTGCCCATTGGCAGATGCCTCTGCCCTATTTGAAGTTGAGCCCCACCTCTACCTCCGATGGCAGGTCTGGAATAAAGTCTTCCTTACTTTTCCACGTGTCAGAATAAGCAGCCACTCACACAATGGGAAGCCTAGCGTTACCACGATGTACTCTACTACGCCCAGGTACACATGTCCAGACTCGGGTGCCCCGGAAGACCCCCCACAAGCTGCCATGACCACTGGTGCCAAGAGTGAGACTGGTGCAAAGCGGATGCAGACACTCAGGAGCTGGTGGCAGACGCCTGTGTGCTGAATCCTGGGAAGATGGGGCAGACGCTGGGCAGTACTGAAGACAGAGGAAAAGCTCTGGAATAAAACCACACGGAGTCTAACCTCCACTTCCTTGCAATGAAACTCTGAGCAAGTTATCTTATTCTATAAGCTTCATTTTTCTTTATCTACAAAGTGAGCTCTAAAGACCAACTTCATAAATTGGTGTGATGTGATTTCATTTAGATTATAAATTTATTAATTAAACACTTCTCATTAGTTGCCTCAGGTTTAGTAAAATCTGCCCAGCCCCAAATTATTAAATTATCTTAAAGTTTAAAACAAAGCCATATAAATATTAGTGGGGGTTAATTATACTTATGATTTTTATAAGCTAGATTACTTTTTAATATTGGAAATAAATTTTTTTCTTAAAAAGTAGCCATGAGAAATAAAGTAGCCATGTTCTTTGCAGAAACTCATAGAACAAAGAAAAAAACTACTCATCTTCCAAAAATAGGGACAATAAACATATATTTCTAGCTGTTTTTAAAAATTGGGATCATACTTCTCTGTAACCTATTTTGTGTCTTAATTTATTAGGTGATACATGTTGCCAAGTCAGAAGGTTGACCTGTTATGGTGTAGTTTTTAATGGATGCACAGAGTGGTGTGAAGTGAGATATCAACCCTACTACTGAACATTTATGCCATCTCCTATATTGCATGCCATAAATAAGAACGCCAATCACATCCATGCATAAAAATCTTGGAGCACATGCTGGATCATTTCCTTGGGATGAATCTTAGATGTGAAACTGCTGAGGCGAAGTAAAAGCACATCCTGGTAATTCTTCTCCAACAGGCTGTCAGTCTGTAGTTACAACTCGTTAGCACTCTGCTCTCCTCACCATCACCAGGGCAGTTATCTGAACATAAATCTGGTTTACTCAGTCAGCGAGCAGCTTTTCAGCAAACATGACAGCAGACACGGAACAAGGAGCAAGACAGACAGCCCTGCCCTCCGGCAGCTTACACGCCAGCAGGAAAACGTCCCACAGGCAACAAGCACTTGGCCTAACTGTAGGGCCGACAAGGGCAAAGCATGTGAATGGGGGGAACACGCAGCAGGAAGACCCAGCCCAGGTCCGGGACCCACAATGGCCGTCCTGAGTGTCCTGATGGAGACAGGAGAGCAGGCGAGACCAGAAGTAAGAGTGGTAAGGGATACATTCTTTGAAGTCCTTAAGGTGTCTTTTTTATTATTAAACAGATGTTTCTAAGGTACTTAAAATATCTGTTCTATTAAATAGTTTAACCTGCAACTTTGTTTTTTCCTCAAACATGGAAAATGGGGGAAAAAATAACCCCAAAAGCTAAGTGTGGCTAGAAGCTCTGTTTAAGGGAACAGGAGTGAGCTGAGCTCAGTAGGCAGGGCCAGACAGCAAAGGGGTGCAGACCACACAGGCGCTCATACTTCATCTGAGGGGAAAGCAGATGCCAGTCAAGGCTCTCAAGCACCTGCATCTCAGAAGCACTGCCTGCCAGTGTTGTGGGGGAAGGGATGGAGGCAGGAGGACTGGAGACAAGTGAGGGGCTATTGTGGACGCTGGTGGTACTGGCTGCCCAATATCCCACACCCTATTTTGGAAGAACCCCAAGATTAGAGGGATACAGAATCCTATTTCCTACTGCAAAAGACTAGGGAGGGTAGAGAGACCGTATTCTGGTCCCCCAGATGAACCAAAGTGAGACCCCCTCCAGGCCACGTCTCGGCCTCGTCTCGACCCACATGGGACCCACATTCCCACACATGCTCAGTGTACATTCAGCTCGGGTTGACTGTGCTCTGGGCCATGTGCTAGCAGCTGCGAACAAGGCAGTGAACCAGACAGAGTCCCTGTCTCAGATCTGGATCTTTAAACAGGGAAGCAAAGGCTCAGAGTCGTTCAAGAAAGAAGAAACACGGGTGTGTGTGTACATATGTCAAGATGCATAAAATCATACACTTAAAACATTTCTTTGTTCTATGAATTTTCTGCAAAGAACATGGCTACTTTTTACAATCAGAAAGCCCCATAGCAAACACCCCATTTAGTCCCTCTGGCACTTACCAGTATTGTGCAGACTCTTGAAAAAGGCACTTCTGCCAGCAAAGGCAGGAGAGCGGGGCAGGCCAGCAGTGTGTGCTGCAGTCACCTGCCTGAGTCACAGACAGTGACGGTAAAATGGACTGGAACCCACCTGCCTCCAAAGTCTGTATTCCTTTCACTAGGGCTCTAACACCTAACACTTTGCATGTCAGTCCAGAGATCTGTCCTTCCAGAAGGTTCTCCCAGTCCCTGGGGCCCTGACAGAATGATCATGAGGGCGGGACAACCCAGATTTGGGCCCCTGGGGAGACCGCCCCCCCCCCCCCCCCCCCGAGTTCCCCAATCCCCCTCAAGGGCCAATGAACCACAAACACTGTCACAGAAGAGGAAAATGTGTGCAGACCTGTAAACATGGATGCCTCGTTTATCCAGATTTCAGGATAAGAATCCAATATGAACTTTTAAATTCATGAGTTAAAGCTAAAATAATTTATTCATCAGAGACTTCCTCAGGCTCTGACTTACCATCTAAGGATGAGTTTTCAGTTCTAACAACTCGCTCCTAAGCCCACAGGGAAAGTATGGGAAGGGCACGCGAGGCAGGCACACCTGGCCGAAGGAATGGGGAGCGCTGACCTGGGAGAAGCAAAAGGATAGAAAAACATAAAAAAAAAAAAAAAAAAAGAAAGCTGACAGACATGAAATCTCCGAACACCTGCCAGGGACACAGCGGAGCGAGCCTCTAGAGCTCTGCAGTCCCGCCTCTCCCGGGGAGGGGGGGGGAGCAACTCGCCTCCTGGTTCTTCCCGGTTCTACCCCCGCGACCACCACGTCTTCCTGACAGTGTCCTCGGCCTCAACCTCCGCAAGGCGGGATGGTTTTCCCTTCCCCTCCCCCCGCAACACCGACTATCCACACTCGGCCCAAAGCCCCCTCCCGCACGACGGAGACGCCGCCCTCGTGCAAGTTCCTGGGCGGCGAGCCCGCGTCACCCTTCGGGACCCGAGGGTCCAGGGCTGGAGGGCGGAGGCCCGGGCCCAGGCAGCGCAGGTGACGGGGTGGTGCACCCAGCGGCGGCGCAGAGGGTGACGCGACAGCCGGGCCGCGAGGACACAGGCACCGGTCGCCCGAGGGGCAGGAGCGGCGGCGGGGGTAGGCGACGGACAGACGGGCCGGGAGGGGAACGGCGGGGCCGCGGGAACTTGGACCCGGCCTGGGCCCGCCACTGGGCTCACGGCAGGGACAGCCGCGACGGCGCAGAACCGCGGACGCCGCACGGCGAAGGCCTCGCAGGCCCGGCCCTACCTAGAGATGCGCCAGCTCAGCCGCAGACTGGCCAGCAAAGCCCTGGATCCCGCCGCGGCCGCTCGCGCACTTCCGCTTCCGCTCGGAGGCTTCCGCTCCAGGGACCGCCCGAGCGTGGGGCGGGGCCGAGACGCGGGGGAAGCGAGGTGCGCAGGCGCCGCTCCCGTTGCCTGGGAAACCGCGCGGTGCGGCCGAGAGCGGCGTCCGTCGTCCCGGCTTTCCGCGGGCGCTGCTGGGGCGCCGCGCCTCCCGCTCTGTCCGCAGTCCGGGCCGCCTGCGTGGGCCGCGCTATGGCAGCTCCGGGCGGGGATTGGGGGCTCAGTGACGGGCGGGCTCCGAGGTGAGCGGGACCCCTCGTCCTGCAGCGCTTTGTCTCGAGGGACGGAGTGTGGACTCCAGACCACGTCTCGGCCTCGTTTCACCTTCGGCTGAGCTCCCGGGGCTCCGAGGCCAGGCAGCCTTCGCATTGTGCACAGTTCCCCCCCTCCGCCTGAAACGCCACCCATTTCTCTACAGCCCAGAGAACTTCCTGGTAGCCAAGCGTGATGGCAGAAAAATAGCCTTGAAACCAATCTCATTTATTTTGACAAACCAGCTATCAATAACACCCAGCTAGGGTGCATCCCAAACCCACGCTCATGCACAGTGTCAGGAACGCGAGCCCCAGGGAGCAGGAACCCGTGGAATGTTGCTCCTGTGGAGTCCCAAGCACAGATCGAGCACTCAGGGAACTAGCGAATGGACATGACACCACATGCAGGCATTAAACAGTTTGGGAGGGGACCCTCCATTTGGCATACAGGCTTTCCTTTCCTGTTGATATATTTTTTCTAGGTAAAATCAACAAATCGTGCTCCACAGTTATTACTGGTTGGGTGCCTACGGTTACACCAAGAAGTGTGTGAGGTGGTCTCTAGTCCTAGGGAGCGCACAGGGTGGTTGGGGAGACAAATGTTAAGTTTAGAAAACAAGCGAAGCCTAGAATAAGGCCTATAATGTGTGATGAAGAAGGTGACAAGGAAATAATGTGTGAACTGAGCCAGGAGGAGGGATGGGATCTGAGACGGGATGAGAAGAGGACTTCTAGATAGACAGAGCAAACTTAGGAAAGAGATGGAAGTAGGGATTCCGGTGGTGTGGGGCAGGATCCAGGGACACCCGACTTCAGGAGCAGGAGGTCTGAACTCATAGGCAGTGGAGGCAAGGGAGGTAGGTACCCAAAGCCCCTCATTGCTAAGTGAGCCCTGCCCTTGGGCAGTCCTCATCTACCTTGCAGAGCTTCCAGAAAGCTTTCTGCCTCCCTCCTAAATATACACAGATGACCAAGAATCAACAGACATTCAAGGAAGACAGTGGGAAAAATTGGAAAAAAAAAACTGGAAGAAAAATGTTATAGAAAACTTAATTATCTACAGTCTCTGAAGATAATATTATATCAATAAGTAAAGATATATAAAAGCATTCAGAAAATAAGAGCTCTTGAAAATTCAGGAAGTAACTTAAATGCAAAAGTTGATAAAATTGATATTTCTTAGATAATAAAACAAAAAGAAAAGGCCACAGGAAAAGAGAAAACATAAGAAAATTAGAAGATTAAGAATTTCAACATCTGAAAATAGCAATTACAGGAAAGAGAACAGAGAAAATGAGGAAACTACTCATGAAATAATTCAAGAAAACTTGCCAGACTTAAAGACATGTTCTTATGTGGAAACGGCAAACCAAATGCTCAGCACAACAGACCTGAAAAGGTCGACCCCAGGGAACAGCATCACAAAATGTCGGTGATAAAGGCCTAGAAGTTCCCACAGGAAGAAATAGAAGGGTTGTCCTTAAGGTATTGGAAATCAGAAAGGCATGGAAATTCTCAACAGACTCTCAGGAAGCTGAAATTCAATGAAGCATTTTCTTCAAAATTCTGAAGAAATTAATTCAAACATGGAATTCTACTCTCAATGAGACTATTAGTTAAGTGGGAGGGTAGAATAAAGATGTTTTCAGACATGCAGCTCAAAAATATTACCCACCAAATACTTCATTCCAGAAACATGCTGGAGGATATTCTCCAAAATTAAGAAGTCAAGAAAGAGGACTCTCTGGGGCCTGGAGAGCAGGAACCCAGTGCAGAAGGAGCAGGAAGTCCCAGGATGCAGGCTGAGGACCATCTAGATGGGAGCAGGAGGCCCTGGAGACATAACTCCAGGAAAAGTGTGACCCAGCAAATACTTGATGTGTTTGAATATTTCAAAAGATCTGTAGAGTTTGGTGACAATAAGTAATAGACAGATAAATAGCATAGGTCTCAGTTATCAATAATGATTACACAATTTAATAAGGTAAATAGCGAATGGTAAGTTAATCAAAAGGATGCTATAACTGTTTTTTGAGAAATGGGAGGTGATTTTTATCTGCATTCATAAACGTGTGTTGAGGGGGACCAAAGTTTTGCCACGCCAAAATATGCTTTCTGGGATGTTGATTTTAAGCCTTTTATTAAAAAACAAAAGACTCAGAAAGAACCTCTGGCCCTCCCCTTAGCTGCCTGGAGGAATCCAAATAGAAAAACCTGCTCAGAGCAGGAGAGCATCCCCTCAGCATCCTAATAAAGAATGTGTTTACCACATGTTTGCTCTTTCTCCTCTACCTGTGAATTACCTGCTTTCCCTTTGAAATCCCACACCCCTGCCTCCTCCTTTGTTCAAAATGGCAAATAAACCTCAACTACCCAATGCACCTGTTGGTCTCCTATTCTTATGGCACCCCCACGTCATCTATAGGAAATTCTGGACATGTTCTCTGTGCATTAATCTGCCTCATGCTAATTTGACTATTAGCTCAGCCAGAAGAACTTAGAAGGTGGAGAAAGTGATTTTCCTTTGACCTGACAGTGTCTAGGAAAAGGGGTGGGGGTTAAAACCCTCATCTGCTAGGTTAGGATGTCCACAGACAATCCCCACACTGGAAAAGAAAGACATCACATCAGAAACTTCATAGTTAAATGTAGAGGAAGGAATTTGGGTTGGAATGTGTGGTGTGGGAAGTTGCTATTTTTTCTTAGAAATCTGGAAATACAATTTGAATTTTGAAATTTGTAAGTATGTTATTCTGATAAAAGGAAAACGCTTTAAATGTTAGTTTAAAGAACTGGTTATTAACTAGTACAAGTGATTGTAAGTGGAACAATTGTTACTTTCTAAAGGCTTTTTAATTTGTTTTAATGCTATAATACACTACAGTGAAGGAAAGGAAAACCCAAAAATTGCTTGCAGATTTCTTTCCTGGGAGACTAAAAGATGCACATAGAAATCAGCGTAACAGGAGAAAAAAAATTATGTGTGATTATTCACATATTTTACGACAAACACAGACACTTCCGTGTGCCCTATTGTACACATCAGCTTTACCAGTGGGGAGAAAACCTAAAACAGGGAATTAAGAATTTGTGTAAAAGAGGAAAATAGGCGAGGCAAGAAAGGAAAGGAAAACTGTAGGTTGAAAGTAGGGAGAAGTTGGAACATGGAGAGATGAGGTGACCTGGGGAAAGGGTGGATGTAGGACAGGTTTCTCTAGGTAACAAATTGACCCTTTATTTTTATTTTTTTAAATATATTTTATTGATTTTTTACAGAGAGGAAGGGAGAAGGATAGAGAGTCAGAAACATCGATGAGAGAGAAACATCGATCAGCTGCCTCCTGCACACCCCCTACTGGGGATGTGCCCACAACCAAGGTACATGCCCTTGACCGGAATCGAACCTGGGACCTTTCAGTCCGCAGGCCGATCCACTGAGCCAAACCGGTTTCAGCAAATTGAACCTTTAAATAGCCTTCAAGGTTTATTTGGAATTAGCTTTAAATTTATTTGAATCCTGAACTGAAGTTCTTTGAATGCAGCAACCACATGGGCCCTAGATTTTATTTAAATACTAGCTCACCATCTGAAAATTGTGCGAGGAAAAAAGGCACATAAAAACATACTGACTTCTACATGGTTGATTCATGTCAAATATGACAAGTGTTTTACTGCTGATAAAAAGTGTCATATAGAGCACTAACCGGTTTGGCTCAATGGATAGAGCATTGGCCTTCGGACTGGAGGGTCCCAGGTTTGATTCCGGTCAAGGGCATGTACCTTGGTTGCAAGCACATCCCCAGTAGGGGGTGTGCAGGAGGCAGCTGATGGATGCTTCTCTCTCATCAATGTTTCTAACTCTCTATCCCTCTCCCTCTCTGTAAAAAATCAATAATATATATAAAGTGTCATATAGAGAGAACATGTCCTCTTCCTCTGAGAGCCATCCTCTGTCTGGCTGTGGCTCTAGGCCCCGCAGGCATGGTGGGCGGGAGTGGGCAAAGCCTGAACCCACAACCACAAGTGCAGAGCAGGGGGTGCACCTCCTGTGCCCTGATGATGAGGTGGAACTAAAAGTTACTAAGACCATGCTACCCCTAATGCTGTAAGTTCTAGGGGACAATGTCTTTTCATCACTTGAATGCCAAACTTAACTGCTCTAATAGTTGAGAGGACTGAGTTAGGGTGTTCTGTTCCTTGCAGCTGAAAGTCTGTTTCGGCTTCTGTCCATGAAGGAATAATTCCTACAGAACTCGTTCTTCCATTCTAATCCACTAGAAAACTAGACAAAGTATATGAGTTTACTATTTTCAGATAGGAGACAACAGGGAGTGAAGGAAGCAGATTCTTGAAAGGAAGGAAACCATGGGACGAGCCCAAGGACTGCCCTGATGTTCTGCCCAGGTCAGCAGCAAACATCCAGGACACAGAAGGCTGGGCCCTTTGATACTAGCAAGAGCAGTGAAATGGATAAACCTGCTGCTGTACTGATCGAGATCAAAGCATAGATGACAGACTACCCAGGCTGATCTTGGAAGATGGTGTCGGCTTTCCTCGTCCTGAGGGTAAGGAGGAGACCATTTGAGCAACTGAAGTTGAGACTGAGAAAGTCCTTGAACCTTACCAATGACCAAACCTGACCAAAGAAGAAATAAAAAATCCAAGTAACCCTCTATTTCTTAATGCTATCCTTATTTGTTATATTAAATTTGCAAGTAAAAACTTTTCACAAAGAACACTCCAGACAGTTGGACTCACCAGTGAATTCTCTCAAGCATGTAAGGAAGACATATTAATCCTACGGACACTCTTTCCGAAAATAAAAGAGCAGGCAGACGTCTTTCTCACTTACAATTTAGATAACGATGGAAAATGTTACCCAGCAAGGCTTGCTGCTCTGTTCAGGAGGAAACAGGAGGCGAGGCTCAAATCTGTTTCCTGGATGCAGGGCTTGAGGAAAGACTGAAGGGGTTCCAGCCCTGCGTCTTCCTTGACAGTGGACCTTGGCTCTGAGAGGTGTGCAGAACCCAGGCCTTGGGTTCACGGGTGTTCCTTGTAAGGGGGTACACTTTGTTTCTGGGCTTGGTTAAACACAGGATAGAACCAGTTGGAGCTGGTCCTGCAGTTACCAAAGCAGCTCTCGTTTCTGTTTGGACCTCCAGCCCCCATGACAGTGACTGGACGAGTAACAAGGAGAACATGAAGTGGCCCTCTCGCTGCCAAGCGCAGGGTGCAGCTGGGTCTGACTCCAGCCCCTGCTTGGAAAGGTGACTGTCATTAGGGGCCTGGTTCTCCATTGGCTAGGCTGTGGATGTAGTTCTAGCCACGGAGAAACACTACTGCTGGGCCCTTAGGAACCTGAAAGCAGCCGCATTTCTTGCCTTAATTAACCTGCTACTGTTCACAGGAACAGTTCCAAGTGCCACTAAAGCAAATGGTAGTTTGTGATTGTTCCTAAAAGTCCCTGCTTCCCTAGCAGCAGCCAGATGCGCACAGGTTGAAAGCACTTCAGTCAGTTATTAGTGGTGGTGACTGAGAAACAGCCCCTGCCCCGTTCCCATTTTCCTAAAGAAAATAGCATTTTGAAAACAAATCTTGATGGTGAGCCAGTGCTGTCCACATTCTGTGTCCCCTGGGAGGAGGTGGAGGGGAGGGGTTAAGACCTAAAATTCGGAGAAGGAAGGAAACTGTGGAACTTTATGCAGCGCTAGAGTAGGTCCTGCTTTTGAGATGAAGGAAACGTGTGGATCGGAAGGTGGAAAACATTTGCCTACGTGTGCGCCCTCTTTTTCCTCCAATACTTGGGCTGTTTATTGGGGTCCCTTTCTCTCCAGCCCATTGACTGGAGCAGGGCTTTGCAAAGCCGGTCTCCTAGCAGCGAATGCAGAAGGCCCATTCATATTACAATGGCCGGAGAGGAAAGAAAGAGCGTGGTTTGTTTAAACTGCCTCTGTCTTCATTCACAGCCTGATGTCCGTCGGCTTTGTGACGCCCACAATGGCACTAAAGGACTCATTGTGGCTGAAAACAAATCAAAACAGAAGAAGGGATGCTCAGATAAGAGAGTCATGCAGCAAAATTGCTAAAAAAGTCCAAGTCTTACATCTGAGATTTATGTTACCTCTTGGCTGTGTGGCCTAGAGACCGGGGTTTATAAAAACCTCTAGAGTTTAATAAGCAAAAAGATAAATGGGAACTTGATGTACATTTTTAAAGGCATCCACACAGAAGGGATGGGTCTGCCGGTTTGCTGTGGGAGCTGTTTAATAATTATCGTTTTTTGTTTGCACAACATTTGGGGAGCCACGCTCAGCACTTGGTGTGTACTTTCCCGACAAACATACCCAGGCTCTGCCTATGTGGCCCAACAGCGTCCCCCGCCCAGTGGCCCCCAACCCCCAACGCGGCCCCACCAACATCAGATGTTGCAGGAACCCACGCCCAGTTCAGCGGCAACAGGTGGAAGGTTGAATAGCTTCACACGTTTTTCGGGAGAGGGGGTGGGGAGAGAGAGGAAGAGGGGGCGGAGGGCGGGCTTTTGGGAGCCGATTTAAGGATTAGATCAGATGTTATTGCTGGTGAAAAATTAAACAGCCCGGTGCTCTGGGAGCGCAGATTAATATATTTAGTGACCGCGCACAAAGGCCGCCCATTGTGGCCGCGTCTGAATGCCTGTGAATGGGACAGAGCATATGCAGCCTGTCACCGCAGGTGCCCACATCTGTTCTCCCCGGGCAGATGCTCGCAGGAAGGGGGTGGGGAGGCCAGGGAAGGACGGCGCTGCCGAAGCCCCGCCTCCCCCAGGCTCCCGGGTCCGGCGGGGACACTCCATGGGGAGGGCGGTCCGAGCGCCGCGCGCCGGGTTAGCGCTGGGGGCGCGCGTCTCCCTGGCGACTGCGCTTCAGAGCCCGGGGCGCCGGCGGGTGATTGACGGGCCGCCCGGGGACCGGCGACAGGTGCCCGCGACCTCCCGGGTGGGGCGCGTCCCGGAGAGCGAGGCCTGGGGCAGGCCGGCCGCGGCGCCCTTCCTCTCCCTCCTCCATTGTCTTAGTCACAGGCCTTCTGTGTCCGGGTCCAAGCCGAATGCAGGTGACCCGGCGGTGCGTCCCGGAGTCGGGGTCTGGGGGCGCACGGAGGTTCGGCCGCGCACTAATGGACCCCAAGAGCAGTGCGCACAGCAGCCCTTCGGGTCGCCGTGGGCCGCCCCCAAAGCCCGCGCTCCCCCCCCCCCCCCCCCGCCGCAGGGGTGCGCGGCGTGACACCCGCAAGAGGCCGACAGGGTCCGGGAGGAGGCCCCCACAGTCCCAGCCAACCTGGCCCCTCCCCGCCCAGCAGAGACGCCCTTTCGAGCGGGCGCTCGGTCAGGTGCGCCACCACCTCCAGGAAGCCCTCCGGCGCGCTGCAGTGCAGGGTCGGGGGTACAGCGGCTCCCCCATAATGCCCCCCGCTGGCCCGGCACGTTCTGTCTCGGGAGGGACCGAGGGCCGCGGGGGAGGGTGGGGTGGGGAGCGCGGCCGAGCAGCTGCGCGGTCATCTGATCCCGGACAAAGGCGCGCCGCGGGGCCCGGGCCAGGTAAACACGCGCTTTGTCATGGAGATGGGCGCGCGGCCCCGAGCAGATGATCCGCGGTTTCGGGGAGTGACGGCCGCGGCCGAGGGGTAGGGGACGGGGCTGTGGGGGCTGTGGGGACGCGAGGAGACAGGGCACCCGGGAGGGGAGGGGAGGGGGCCGCGGGGAGGGAGGGGGCGCGGGAGGAGGGGCCGAGCGGTCCTGCCCCGGCCGCGCGGAGCCACGCGACCGGCCCTTTCTCATGCAAATGCGCACATGCCTTTGCTGTGCTCCGCAGCCCCGCGGCCTCCACGCCCGGCTCCGCGCACCCGCTCAGGTGGCGGCGCCCCAAACGCACCGCACCCCAAACAACAAAACAAACCACGTGGGGCTGGGGCCTCCCTCCCTCCCTGGCCTCCGCCGCTGCCCCTTGAGGAAAGGAGAGGTTATGAGACACGCCGGGACCCACTCCACGGGGCAGTCGGGGCCACGGCCCCACGCGCCGGTCTCCGCGGCCCAGCCTGCGGTTATGCGAAAGGAAAAGGCTTCGGAGGAGCTGTCAGGGGATTGTTTTCCCCGGGATTCGGTCCTCCCCCGCCCCCGCCCACACTAACCTGCGCGCAGGGGTCGCCTTTCGGGGTGTGGGTGTGTGTGTGTGTGTGGGCGCCCCTCCCTGGAGGGCGTGCAGCCCGCGGGGCAGAAGGGTCGGCCCGGGTGTGCTGTGTTGTTGACCCCCGGCCAGAGGGAAGCCTCGGTGTCTAACAGACGCTAGATGCGCCCCTTCTCTTTCCGGCTGCGGCTGGCTGGCTGAAGTCAGCAATTTCAACCATATTCATGTCATGGCACATAAACTGATTACTCACATGCTGCAGCACACCAAAAAATATATTTTTTGCCGACCTGACCAAAAAAGATTAATTTGGATTCATTCACACCAGACAGCTATTGTGTTACCTGCTGTCATTTTTATTTTATTTTATTTTATTTGACAATCGAAGGGAAAAGAGAGGTCAGTGCCCCTGACTGAAGAGTGAGGTATTGCATGCTTTACCAATTCCTGGTTGAAAATCGCTGGCGTAGGTTGGAAGGCATCCTCAGCCAGGGCGGTCCAGGCATGATCCACGTGTAACATGCCTCCACTACACTCGGGCCGTGTGCCCCATAGCAGCGCCTGTGCTTCGGGACCTGGTCCTGGAGAAGAAGGGAGGAAGTGCCCATGACATCCACAGGCGCTGACGGGCTCTCACCGGGCTCCATCCTCTGCCGCTGGCACCGCCCGCCTGTGGCGGGAGAAGAGGCAGGGTGTGTGGTGGGATGTGGTGCTCATACTAATTAGCACACATGCTGTGGGCTCCTTCCTTTCCTCCTTCCTTTTCAAGTAAGCTGGCATGTTTGACCAACACCAGATTTGCTTCCTGGAAGTTTTTTATTTTGTTGTTCTGAACAAGGACCCTAATTCTTCTTCGGAATAAGGGAACCTCTCTGTTGGGTATACAGCGTTCACATGGCCTCTGAAAACACAAACCCCACTCCAATCTCCAGACTTGTTTACACAGAACACTGAACCGGTGGCCGGCCTAGAGTGGGAAGCCCAATCCCGGCATTGTGTACGGCAACCTGCCTGGCCGCCCACGCCCACGGCCAGCAGCACACACACCTGAGAAGAGAACCTTCCTTTGGGTGGACAGGGCTTGACCCGAGACCGGGTGGCCACAGGCGCAGGTCCCACTCACCGCTGAGGGTGGGCATGTGTCGCGTGATCACGTGGCCTATAGCACAGCTGGTAAAATAACCAGGGTGTCCAGCAAGCAGAGAGCTCGGCTGTGGTGGTGGTGCCGGGTCCTGCCCTCGCCACTGGGCCATCCGGGCTCTGAGCTGCGTGTGCCTGGTGGGAACAAACCACCCAGCGGGAAGTCCCTCTCCTCTCCTGTCTGATGTATTGGTGCCTTCTCAGCCCTAATGAGCCTCACGTTGTACAGTGAATTTGCTGAGACATCAAAAAGTATTTAAAAGAAAGTTTCCTGCTTTTTCCTAATGAGCAAGGTGAGGATTTATGGTGTGTGGGGAGGGAGACTGGGTGTGAGGGCCGACACAGAGTGAGTCTATTTAACATACGGTAGCCTAAACTCCTGGCTGCATTTGGGGGGTTCGGAGCGCTGGGTTGTGGGAGTATAGAGACATGCAGTTAGGGAGTGAAAAAACGCCATTTGGTTCGGAGCAGATGGCTGGCTAGGGGGCTGATGGCGTCTAAAGGCGTGTCATCCCCTTCAGCCCCAGTCCCCAAGGGCTCCCCTTGTCTTCCCAATCAATGAAAATTAAAGTGCAAAGAAAGGGTGAATAGTTGGACCTCGAGTCTCTCCTTTGTTCATCTCAGCTACTGGTGTGCAGGAGTTAAACTACAACAGGCTCCCATAGAAACACGAAGTTAAACAGTCTCCTCAGCTCAGCTTGGGAAGGGAGGGGGAGCCCACGTGGAGTGGGAGGAGGAGGAGGAGGAGGAGAGAGAAGGGGAAGAAGAAAGGAGGAAAGAAGAGCAGGCGAGGAGGAAGGAGAAAGACCCGTTCTGCTTGATTTCCCCGATACAGAACCGCGTGGCATAAATTAAGTGGGAAAAGAATGAACGCTTTGGGCAGGATTCTGATGGATTTTACGATGCCTTTCAGTTCCGCTTTGCTGCTGTAATCGAGAAATCTGTGCCGTGTCAATTTAACAAATACTTGTGCTGAGGGGGTTTGTTAAAGATTCGGGGCAAGTCGCCCCCCACCCCCCAAGGTTTAAGCCCTTGCGCGTGGAACTTATTTCCAGTTTTCTAAACTGCATTCAAACGGGCCTGTTTCCTATTCCATTCTCTAATTAAAAGGTTCCTGATATTTCATTTTTGACGGAGTCTACTCCCAGCCTCTGAGCACAGAGCATTCAGAGTCCACACGCCACTCTTCCTCTGTCTCTCCTGCGAGCCTCTACTTCCCCACCCCCCACACCCCCCACACACATGCACACCCCATCCCCACACACCACACACCCACACACCCACCTCCTTCCACATGCACACGCACACACCCCCCCACACCCGCACCACACCCACATGCACCTCCCCCCGCCTCCCCCCCCCCCCCAGTACACCAGTTCCCCTGCTGTGGGGCGCAGAGTTGCAGAGGGAACATGGATGTCCTGAAAAAAGGATGCTGACACTAGGTGGCAAGATTAAATTAGGATTGGCCAGCGCGCCAGGGTGGTGAGTCCTTGCAAAGTCCCCCAGGGCGGCTGGGCTGGGAGTGCCCTCTGTCCGTCTCTGGCACTTTTGAAGCTTCCATTTGTTCGGAACCAAACAGTAGGGGGTTCTGGTGGGGTCCTAGCCTGCCTTTCTCACCTCAGCCTGAAACGTGACTTCCGATGAACGCTGCTCCTCTAACAGGCAGCAGTGGGGAACCGAGTGGAAAAAGTCACAAGAGACTCTCAGGTTGCTGTGCACAGCGGTCCGACTTAGGATCCGAAACTTCGTGATCTTGACGTCGGCTGCAGTGAAAGCCCATTTGGCCAGGACGAGCGTGCGGTTCCCACCAACAAGGCGGCTGGAGCAAGGCCACCGCGGCTGCTCCTGTCCTCCAGAGCTCACACCTTGTGGCCGGAGGAAGCTGCTGTGTGTGTGTGTGTGTGTGTGTGTGTGTGTGTGTGTGTGGGATGTGAAGGCGGAGCAGCGGTGGAGAAGGGACCTCGGAGTGCGGCCCGCACAAAGCTGGGTGCCAGGGCAGGAGTGTGCGCCCCACCTTCCTTCTAGCTCACGCCCGCGAGCAGGAGAGCCATTTAGAGAATTCATTGTGTGATACGTGTGCTCTCGGCCCTCCCAATAAACTCATTTCCCTTTTAAAAAATGAAAACAAAAGTTCCAGTGTTTGATGGACATGTAAAAACCTCGTAAGGTGATGGTTGCGCAGAGGTTGCGGGTGGGGGCCGGCCGAGGTCCCCGGAGCATGTGCCGGACATTGTTGCCGCGGCCGGGCGCGCGGAGGGAGCTCTCCCGCATTGTGCGAGCAGGTGCGGCCGCATTACCATACAGCTGAGCGCA
Source organism: Cnephaeus nilssonii (assembly GCF_951640355.1). Classification (NCBI taxonomy): domain Eukaryota; kingdom Metazoa; phylum Chordata; class Mammalia; order Chiroptera; family Vespertilionidae; genus Cnephaeus; species Cnephaeus nilssonii. The sequence continues at coordinate 172,743 of NC_137080.1, forward strand.
CAAAGAGCCACTGATTCGGCTGCACAATAACAGGCTGCCCTAATGACAGCCACGCGAGCGACACACACCGAACTCACTTTTTACTGGGCGGAGGGAGGCCGAGGGGGAGACACCGGGAGAGAGGGCCGGAGACCCCCGGAAAGGCGGCGTGGCCCGGGAAGCGCGCGAGGAGGGTGTGCGTGAGCACCGGGGCGCAGGGGCTGTCGTTGGCGGCGTCGATATCTCTGGGCGGGGGCGGGGGGGGGGGGACGCGCTACCGGACCCCGCCCCTCCAGCGGCCGCGGGGATCCCGGGTCCCCGGGCCACCGCGCTCGCCCCCGGCCCCCCTTCGCGCGGGCCCTGCGTCCCCGGACGCAAAGTCGCCGTCGGCCGGGAGGTGGATGAGGTCAGACCTTCCCAAACTTCTCGAAACTGCCCTGTGCTCCCGCCACCCTCTGCCGCGGTGCCCGCTCCTGTCCTGCGGTGCCCCCGAACCCCTCCCCGGAGACTCCGCCTTCGGAAGAGGCCGCCCAGGGAGGGCGGCCCGCTGGGAGCGGGGCCTCTAACTTCGGCCCCCCTCCCTCCCCCGGAGCTCCGGCCGCGGCCGCGCGGGGAGACGGGGGCGGGCGCTGCGGCAGGGACTGTCTCTCCGGCTGCGTCCAGCGCACAAGGCCGGTTGCGCTCGGCGGGCGGGAGGCGCGCGCCCCGCTGTCTCCGGGGCCTCCGCGCGCCCGTGGCCAGGAGGCAGCCGCGGAGGCCGGGCCGCGGCACCGGCGCCGGATCCGAGGGGATCCTCGCGGCGAGCGTTTCGCCGGAATGTAAATGAGCGCCCTGCGCGGAGGGCGGGGGCGGACTCGGGAGGCCGGGAGGGCGGAGGGAGTTGCACATTTTACAGCTCACTGACCATTTGGCGAGCCATTGAGAGGAGGGTTTGGAAAAGTGGCTCCTTTGTGACAGCTCTCGACAGATTGGGGGGCCGCTCATTTGCATCTCATTAGCCATGCGGACGGACGGCGGGATATAAGGGCGCGGCGCCGGCGGAGCCAGACCCTCGGCGCGCACCCGCGGGACCGGCGGCCGGCGGCTCGGGTCGCTGCGAGGACGGGCTGCGGCGCGGAGCCTCCTCCCACGGCCTCCCCGCCCCACGCGTGTTTACTCGGATGGCACCGGCTGGGCTCCTCGGAGCGACGCGACTCTCCGCGGCGGCACTGGGGGCCCGGGCTGCTTCCCGAGCGCCCGCCGCAGCCAAGTGACCGGCTCGGCCCGGATCAGCGACGCGCCGTGGATTCCCGGACCGCGCCTCCCACCGGGCTCGGAGCAGCCCCCGCCGTTCCCGGGGAGCTGAACCGACCGACTGGACGCGTCCTCCCTCCCTCCCTCTCGCCTTTTTCCTGCGAAGACGCCTGAGACAAAACCAGGAAGCGGGCGACCCTCGCCCACTCGTGGATTGAAAGCACGAGGAGGAAACCGAAAGTTGCCGCTGCAGGAGCGACCTCCCCCGAGCGAACCCTGTCCTCGCGCGTCGCTCGGGGCCGCAGCCGCAGGGCGACCCGGGAGCCGCGGCCTGGACCCAGCCGGGCCGGACCCGGGGGAGTCCGGGTCTCCCGGCAGGCGAGGCGGCCTCCCTGCCACGCCGCTTGGCGCGCACTCGGCCTCGCACCCCCGCCGCCGCTTGGAGGGGAGAACCGGCGGGACGCCAGGGGGGCCGGCGAGTCGGGCGGTGCGCCATGGGCCGCCGGGGCGCCCTGGCCCTCGCCGTGGTCGCGGCCCTGCTGTGCCAGGTGAGTGCCCGGAGCGCGCGGGGCCAGGGGGCAGGACGCGCGGCGCGGACTGGAGCGAAGGCGAGCCCGGAGGGACGCCCCGCGCCCCAGGCGCCGCGCTCACGCCGCTCCCCCCGCAGGTCTGGAGCTCGGGGGTGTTCGAGCTGAAGCTGCAGGAGTTCATCAACCGGAAGGGGCTGCCGGGCGACCGCAGCTGCTGCCGCGGGGCCGCGGGCCCGCCGTGCGCCTGCAGGACCTTCTTCCGCGTGTGCCTCAAGCACTACCAGGCCAGCGTGTCGCCCGAGCCGCCCTGCACCTACGGCAGCGCCGTCACGCCCGTGCTGGGCGTCGGCTCCTTCAGCCTCCCCGACGGCGCGGGCGCCCACCCCGCCTTCAGCAACCCCATCCGCTTCCCGCTGGGCTTCACCTGGCCGGTGAGCGCACCTGCGCGGGCTGGGCGCGGGCCTGGGCCGGCGGCGGTGACAGCGGGGGCGGGTGAGGCCAAGACAGGGGCGGACCCTCCCTTGTCCGGACGCTGTGCCCAGCCCCGGTCCCACGGTCCCACGAGCCCTTCCGTGGAAAGGCACTAGGCCCCTGCGGAGGTGGGCTGGTCGCGCGGCCAGACTTGCGAGGGCACCCCAGCCCCTCCGCGGGCCCATCCCCTGCAGACCGAGGACAGCCCCGCCTGCTCCGCGCAGTCTTTTTCTTTCCTTTTTTTTTTTTTTTTTACGTGATATCCTGTACTAACAGGCTGTAAAAACACGCCAGGAAATCACTCTTTAAAAAGTTCTTCCATTTCCTTGAGGAAAGTGAAAACACCGCCCAGGTCGCTAGCAGCCACAGGCCTCCTGATGTGTACCCACAGCTAAGAGTTTGAGAGAAGGTTCTAGTTTCCCTGTCTCCTCCTTCTCCCAGGGCACCTTCTCTCTGATCATCGAGGCTCTGCACACAGATTCTCCCGACGACCTCGCCACAGGTAAACACAACCCCCCAGACCCCAGAACTCTGCGAACCCCTGTGCCTTGGCTGAGCCCTGTGCCCTTACCCTGCAGAGCCACGGGGCAGAGGGTCTGGTCCCCCTGCAGGGTGGTCCTCCCTGCCCTGGCCCAGCCTCCAGGTGCAGAGTCCGCACTCACAGGCACCTCTCCCGCAGAAAACCCCGAGCGGCTCATCAGCCGGCTGGCCACACAGAGGCACCTGACGGTGGGTGAGGAGTGGTCCCAGGACCTGCACAGCAGCGGCCGTGCTGACCTCAAGTACTCCTACCGCTTCGTGTGCGACGAGCACTACTACGGGGAGGGCTGTTCCGTCTTCTGCCGGCCCCGGGATGATGCCTTCGGCCACTTCACCTGCGGGGAGCGGGGCGAGAAGGTGTGCAACCCTGGCTGGAGGGGCCAGTACTGCACCGAAGGTGGGTCCAGGGTCCGAGGGCTGCTCCCCTCAGCTTACTCCCTTCCCAGGGAGCGGAGGGGCATTCTGCGGGCCCAGATCCAGGCTATTAGCACTAGAGAGGGGTTCCGTGGGGAAACCGAGTCTGGGGAGCCCTGGAGACTTGCCAAAACTTCAGTCAGCTGGTCGCGGGGTTGGGTCAACTCAGACATTTTAACTTCCGCTATGGGAAGCTGCCCTTCTTAATCAGGGAGGATTTTGGAGACGGGCCAGGGGTCAGGAAGTCAGTGAGGGAGAGGGGGAAGGAAGGAAGGGAGGAACGGAGGGCAGCATGGGGTGTTGGCGTTGGTGTGTTGGCCGCTGTGAGCCAGTACTTCTTGCTGGGACAGCATCTCAGTGCAAAGTGCTTAATTCTTCTCTGAAGTTGGGGCACTTGGCCTCTTCCCAGAGCTCGCGTGTTTGCAAACACCAGTGTGATGTGCACAGGCTGCCTGACGTTGTCACCCGTGGGGGTGGGTGCATGTGGAGGCCGGGGGTACCAGGCCTGCATGGGGGGGGGGGAACCCCGGCACCTTGTCTGGGAAAGAAATGCCTTTACGAGGGACCTAGGCCTTCCTGCCCCGTCTTCGGTACTCCTGGCAGCCAGGGCAGACCAGCAGCTGCTCTGCAGCCGCAGGGAACCAGAGCTGGGGAGTGGGGGCTGTGAGGACCCTGTAGGCTCCTGGGCCTGGTTCAGGTGGACCCCCGCAGGCCTCTCCCCAGCCTGCTACGTACCCCCTGCCGCCTGCACAGCCAGGGATCGGGCTTCCCTGCAGTCAGGGTGGGTCCCGGAGCTCCCAGACACCACGGAACCTTCCTTCTCCTGCCCTGGGGCAGGCAGCCTTCCGGGAGGGGCACTCTGGGGTGGGCCTATGCCTGGGGCGTGGTGCCCTTCACTCCACGCCCTTCGCTCAGCTCTCCACCAGCTCCTTAAGCACTTGGAGTTCCTCTCTGGCCTGAGCGGCTCTGTTGTCCTAAAAACTTGTGGAGCGGCTTGTTAATGAGTTTCATAACCAGGCATAACCAGACTAGGAAGCCAGCCAGGCCCCCCCTCTCCCCCCGGGCCAGGCCTGCTGCTCCCTTCCTCACTGTCCTCTCTTCTTCACTGTGGGGTAGCCACAGACTCAAACTTTTTTCTTCTTATTCAAACACTGGAGTCTCTCCCCGCCCCCAGCCCGCGCGTGCCATCCATTAGATGCCGGCAGGGATAGGCGCAGGGACGCACGCCGGCTCCCATTGGCGGAAAGGGCGCGCGTGCACGTGTGTGTGTGTGTGTGTGTGTGTGTGTGTGTGTGTGTGTGTGGTGTGTACACGCCGGGGTGTGTGGGGTGGGGGCCGGGGTGAGGGCCGTATTGTTGCACGGGGCAGCTGCTGGGAGAGAGCAGACAATGGAGCAGCTGTCTTGCCCTGGTCTCTGCAGACCAGCTGTCCACCCTTATCTACACACACACTTTCTGGGTATTAAGAGGTGGAGCTTTGTGCATAGAATTGGGAAGTGGGGGAGGAGGTGGGGAAGGACTTCTGACCCTCTCTCAGAAGAAAAGGGGATGGGGAGGGGGTGGGGGCTTCCTCCATCTTTTGTCCCCGAGCGGCTGTGTTAAGAAGAATGCTCGCCCGCCCGGCTGAGTAAAGTCCACGGTTACCAGGCAGGACGGAGATTAGTTCAGGGGCTGGAGGGAGCCCTGCGAGTGCGGCCAGCGGCCCCGTGGCCCCGGGAGCGCGGCTTGACCCCGGTATTTTCTTTGCTGCAGCAATCTGCCTGCCCGGATGCGATGAGCAGCATGGGTTTTGTGACAAGCCAGGGGAATGCAAGTAAGTTTGCAAAAGCCGCTTTTTCTGTCTGGTCGTCCTTGTACAGCGTGTGTGTGTGTGAGCCCTCCAGGTGATCATTTGTAGAACTGGTGTGAGACTAGCTGGTGGGCTGTGATTCGGGTGTTTTTACTCCATACGTGTATGGAAATGTGTAAGGTCACGGCTTGTCAGTCTGCTCAGCTCCCTGGTTGTGGGAACTCACAGACAGCAGTTGAAAAATGACAGTTTACTTGGGGTCAGACTTGGGGTGCTTTAGAATCCCCTGGGGAGCTGCCAGACGACCCCAGGAGGCAGACCCTGGGCATGCTAGGAGATTCCCCATCTTGCCTGTTTGAGAACCAGGTGCAGGTGCTGCTGGGAAGCAGTTTCCTGTGAGCGGGCAATGCTTTGTCACCCTGGGCAAAGGCCGATGCCCCCCTGACCCTGTCCTCTCTCCCCTCAGGTGCCGAGTGGGCTGGCAGGGCCGCTACTGTGACCAGTGCATTCGGTACCCGGGCTGTCTCCACGGCACCTGCCAGCAGCCCTGGCAGTGCACCTGCCAGGAGGGCTGGGGGGGCCTCTTCTGCAACCAGGGTGAGCCTCCCGTCCCCCGCAGGCGGCCAGGGCTCCAGCTCCTCCCTGGGAAGGTGCAGACTTCCCGGCCTGACCTCGGGCTTCCCTCCTCTTCCTTCCCCACCCCTCTCAGACCTCAACTACTGCACACACCACAGGCCCTGCAGGAACGGGGCCACCTGCACCAACACGGGCCAGGGGAGCTACACCTGCTCCTGCCGGCCCGGGTTCACCGGGGCCACCTGTGAGGACGAGGTGGACGAGTGCGGCCCCAGCCCCTGCAGGAACGGCGGCAGCTGCACGGTGAGTGCCGCGCCGGGTGCCGCGTGGGCCCTGTCTGGACACGGGCCCCACGGGTCTGAGGAGAAGCTTTAAGGAGCTTTGCATCGTCCCCGTCACGTAGGATCTCGAGAACGGCTTCTCCTGCACCTGTGCACCCGGCTTCTACGGCAGCGTCTGCGAGCTGAGCGCCATGGCCTGTGCGGACGGGCCTTGCTTCAACGGGGGACGCTGCTCCGACAACCCTGAGGGAGGTTACACCTGCCGCTGCCCCGCAGGCTTCTCCGGCTTCAACTGCGAGAAGAAGGTGGACGCCTGCAGTTCCTCGCCCTGTGCCAACGGTAAGGGCGGCCCGGCCACGCCGACGAGGGCGTCGGGAGCTCACGTCTGACTTCAGGCCAGGCCCGTGGCTTTGCGAGCCACTTGGAGCTTACGGAGCCCTGTAATCTGAACACAGAGACACTCTGTAGGGATGTTGCAGGGGGAATCTGGGGGAGGGCACAGCTCGCTTGGGTCCCACGCCCCAGCGTGCCTGGGAACAGGCCCCGATGCCCAGGCAGGGTGCCACCCTCCAGCCAGCCACCTGGTTTGGAGGGAAGCCCAGCCCTGCACGGTCACCCAAGTAGCCGTCTGGTGCGTCTGTGGGGAAGTGTGGGTGGGACACCCTCAGCACCGCGCAGGGAGGGCAGCAGGCCCCAGACGGGCCGGCCTCTGCGGAAGCTTCCAGAGCTTCACCCGTAGGCCAGCCCAGGAGCCTCCCGATGGAGGGGGCGTGTCAGTCGCTCGGATGGTGAGCGGCCGCGCCCTCGTCCTGTGGACCCGGGAGGCCCGATGCCCCGCTCTCAGCCGCGGGCTCTGTGAGGACACAGCCCTGCTTCCTCCCGCTCACCCTGCCCCTCCCGGGCTCCTCGCTGGACTGCCATTGTCCCTGTGACCTGGTCCCTCGTGGGTGGCTGTTGGGCCGCAGGGAGGCAGGCGGGGTTGTGCACCCGCCCGTCACAGCGTAGCCGCTGTGGGGCCACGAGGGGCGGCGCCATCAGTCACGGAGCCGCCGGCTCCCCCGTGGGCGTGAGGGAGGCACAGGGTCCCTTGCCTTGAGCTGCAGCCCCTTCAGGCCACAGGCTGTCTGCCCTGGTCTCTCCCGTGGGTCCCGCAGCGGACACACAAGCACGTGCCCCTGTGTTTCAGGTGCACAGTGCGTGGACCTGGGCGACGCCTACATGTGCCGCTGCCGGGCCGGTTTCTCGGGGCGGCACTGCCAGGACAACGTGGACGACTGCGCCTCCTCGCCATGTGCCAACGGCGGCACCTGCCGGGATGGCGTGAACGAGTTCTCGTGCACCTGCCCGCCCGGCTACAGCGGCAGGAACTGCAGCACGCCCGTCAGCCGGTGTGAGCACGCGCCCTGCCACAACGGCGCCACCTGCCACGAGAGGGCCCGCCGCTACCTGTGCGAGTGCGCCCGGGGCTACGGGGGCCCCAACTGCCAGTTCCTGCTCCCCGAGCCGCCCCCCGCCCCCGTGGTGGACCCGGCCGGGCCCTTCCCCTGGGTAGCCGTCTGCGCGGGCGCGGTCCTGGTGCTCGTGCTGCTGCTGGGCTGTGCTGCCACGGGGGTCTGCGTGCGGCTGAGGCTGCAGAAGGGCCCGCCCCCTGCCGACCCCTGCCACGGGGAGACGGAGACCATGAACAATCTGGCCAGCTGCCAGCGGGAGAAGGACGTGTCCGTCAGCGTCATCGGGGCCACGCAGATCAAGAACACCAACAAGAAGGTGGACTTCCACGGGGACCACGGCAGCGACAAGAACGGCCCCAAGGCCCGCTACCCCGGTGTGGACTATAACCTGGTGCCCGAGCCCAAGGGCGAGGACGCCGCCTCCAGGGACCCCCACAGCAAGCGCGATGCCAAGTGCCAGCTGCAGGGCTCTCCCGGGGAGGAGAAGGGCGCCCCGACACTCAGGGGGTGAGTGCTGTGCGTCAGGAAGGCCGTCTGGGAGGCCCCCTGGGGAGGGCACCCCAACACTCGGGTGCTTTGAGCCGAGCTGGGCAAGAGGGTGTTCTCTGAGCTCTGGTCATTTCCCCGTTCAAACATGTTTGCCCAGCTGGTGTGGCTCAGTGGATTGAGCATCGACCTATGAACCAGGAGGTCACGGTTTGATTCCCGGTCAGGGCACATACCCGGATTGTGGGCTCCATCCCCAGGGTGGGTCATTGCAGGAGCTGATTCATGATTCTCTCTCATCATTGATGCTTCTCTCTCTCTCTCCCTTCCATTCTCACTTCCTCTCTGAAACCAGGAGGAATACGTTGAGAAGCAAGTGTTGGCACATGCTTATTGTGGTTCTGTTTTTCTTTCCTTTGAGCAGGGAAGCACCTGAAAGGAAAAGGCGGGACTCGGTGTACTCCACGTCAAAAGACACCAAGTACCAGTCGGTGTTCGTCATATCGGAGAAGGACGAGTGTGTCATAGCCACTGAGGTGGGTGTGCGTGGGGACGGCCCTCGAAGGCAGGTGCGGGACATCAATCTGGACTTTGAGCTAACTTCCCGTTCTGTCTCGTTGGCCCCTCTAGGTGTAAAATTGAGGTGATATGGCAAAATTCCCGTTTCTCTTAAACTACATAGAATTCCAAGGATCTATGCCCCAACGGATGCTGCTGAGAGGGAAAAGGAGGCCTTTGCGACGGCGGTGGGACGAGGTCCCTGAGGTCAGCCGGCGGTGCGGCTGCGGCTCGGGCTGTTCCAGGACGCCGGTTGCACTCTGCCTTTTCGCGACGTCTCCATTGCACTATGGACAGTTGCTTTTAAGAAATATATATTTAAATGAGTGGACTGAATGACGACATGAGACGCATGCACTGCCCGGAGTGTATATTTTGGATTCTTATGAGCCAGTCTTTCTTGAATTAGAATCACAAACACTGCCTTTATCGTCCTTTTTGATACTAAAATGTGTTTTTTTTTTCTAGGTGGGAAAAGATGTGTGTTATTTTTTGGACTTGTAAAAATATTTTTCATGATATCTGTAAAGCTTGAGTATTTTGTGATGTTCATTTTTTTATAATTTAAATTTTTGGTAAATATGTACAAAGGCACTTCGGGTCTATGTGACTATATTTTTTGTATATAAATGTATTTATGGAATATTGTGCAAATGTTATTTGAGTTTTTTACTGTTTTGTTAATGAAGAAATTCCTTTTTAAAATATTTTTCCAAAATAAATATTATGAATGGCGGCCTGTGGTGTGCTGGCTTTCTGCGCGAGGCCCCGAGAACAGACATAGCAGGGCCCTGGTTTTCCATTTTTAACATCTTTCCTGGTTCCCTTGGATCGAGTAAAAGCAACCTTCCTGGCTCCTGGGCCCATTCAGAGAACCTTCCCGCCGTCACTGTGGGGACAGCCCGACCCCGGAGCAGCCCCGCTACGTGGCGACCGGCCACCCTCCTTCCCGCCTTCCTGCCTAAGGACGGGACAGACCCCCATGAGGACGTCACGGCAAAGACTCTGACTTAGAGTGATGCTGATTCTCGGTTGGTTTGTGGGTTTATTTCCAGTTAATTCAAAATAGTTAGTTGCCTTCTAATTCAACTCGAGTTGTGGTGGGTTAGCCGACAGTAATGGTAAGATTACCAGTGCTTGCTGCAGGCCAGGCCCCTGGTCACGCCCTCTGCGAGCCATCTCGCTGGTCCTGGTGGTCCCGAGAGTGATGTCATTGCTGAGTCAGGCGGAGGGAGCGGGCATGCGGAGTGAAGCGACTTGTGCAGGTTCCCCTCCTCCCCAAATATGTTTTTATTGATTTCAGAGATGAGGGGAGGGACAGGGAGAGAGAGAAACATCAATGATGAGAGAATCATTGATCAGCTGCCTCCTGCATGCCCCACACTGGGGATCAAGCTGGCAACCTGGGCATGTGCCCTGACCGGGAGTTGAATCAGGGACCTCTTGGTTCATAGATGGATGCTCAACCACTGAGCCATGACAGCCAGGCTTGTGCAGGGTTTGTAAGGGGCAGTGTCAACCTTGAAGTCTGGGAAGCTGGCTCCATGCGCCAGAGTGATCCTTAGTCATTGTCAGAAACGCCGCTGCGTCGGGAGCGAGACCCATCGCTGGTGTCTTAGGTGGTTCCAAGGACGGGTGCAGGTGTCGGCCCTCGGACTCGGGTGTGTTTCTGGGTTGGAGGGAACAGGCCGGCAGACTTCCTGGCCCCAGGGACAGGAGGTCTTTGCACTGTCCTGACTGTGATGTCAGAAGTCCTGGGATCTTCCTGAGGAGGAGGAGAGGCGTGTGTGTGTGCGTGTGTGTGTGTGGTGTGTGAATGGTGGAGACGGTAGACTGAGACCAACAGAACTCCTGCACACCAGGGTCAGAGGGCACACGTGGCCGGTGCTTCTGTATCTGAAGCAGAACCTGACCCTCCAGCTGCCCGGCTTCGGCTTTGAATAAGCTCCTAGGTCAAGGACTCTGTGGACGGCTCGGCCACGGGAGGAAGGACCACGGGAGGAAGGACGTCGGCGGCAGGCTCCCAGCCCTCCTCCCCACCTGCCCCGCGCTGACCCGGGTTCTCTGTCGTCTGCGGCTCTGGCGAAGGGTGGGAGAGGTCGTTGATGACCGTTAACCTGGAGCAATGGTTAAGCACTTCCTTTTACTTTCAGAAGTGGCAGATATGGGAAATAAAGTAAGTGGCTCATCTCTTTCCAAGACTATGGGCATGCTGGGACTCCTGTCACGTCCATTCTGGGAAAGAGGAAGAACCTCCGCGTTCTGTCAGGTAACCTCCCTTGCATCCTCCCGCCTCCTGCCAATCGGGGATACGCTTGTCTCTCCTCCAGGGCCAGCAAGGAACCTGCCTGAGGAGCAAAGCGAGACCCCCCTGGCAGCGGGGGGGGGGGGGTCCCCACTGCTCAGTGGACGAGGCTCCACGTCCTTCTGGCAACGACGCTTTAACTGGACGTGGAATCAGTTGGTCCCTCAGTTTCTGGGTTTATGTCATTTGTGGCAGGAAGTCCAGGTACCAGCGTGTAAACGCACGGGCATGACGGACCAGCCGTGCCCATCACGCCAGGCAGTGCGCAGCACGGGCAGCCTTGGGTCGTGTGTCCCCAGTGCCAAGTGTGCCACCAGGAGTGAGGAGGAAGGCACAGCCACGCGCTCTCAGCCCTGAGTTAAAAATAGCCCAGGAGCCGGCCGAGCTCCGGGTCCAGTTCTGGGAAGTGGCCGGCCCCTCCCAGCTGCCTGGCTCCGCGCTCCGGGCTCCACGGCCGGGACGTTGGGGGAACCAGTGGGGAAGGTGAAGCTCCTTTTCCGTGTTTTTTTCTTCTTTAACTTTTCACTTGGGTGTACTTTGGAACTTCCAGAAGTGTTGCGAGAATACTACGAAGAATTCTCGCCATCACCACGGCTGTCCATCGTCACCCCGGGTCTGTCGGCTTTCTGCGGCTAGGATGCTGAGCCGCCAGCGTGGACAACTGAACCACTTTTAATCACGTGTCCCGACGGGCTATCGAACCCTCAACCTTTTGGCGTACGGGTCACCGTTCCAACCCACCGAGCCCACGGCCGAGGCCGGCACTTCTCGCGGGGGTCACCGTCGCTGCCTGCCCTCTGCGCTGCCTGACCGCCCCGAGCGCCTCCCTCTCAGGCCGCCGCCGTGCTCTGCCTGCGAAGCTGTCCTCTCAGCGGTGGCGGCAGCAACTGCGTTTCTAACTTTGTGGCTCTGTGAAGCTCGACGCCATGAGCAGTTCCCGAGATGTACATGGGATGACCTATGTTGGGGCCGCAGAGAGAGGCTCCGTGTCAATCACGCATTCTGACGCGCCTCCACACGTGTGCTTCCCATGGTGGATTCCGGGCACATTGAACAGACAGGCCCACAGAACTACTGAGGAGAGAGTTTTGCAAAGAAAATGGAACTTGAATCTGATCAGACCGGCCAATCTGGTTCCTAGTTTACAGAAGGACAGCGGACAGGGGACACGGTCAGGACACTGCTGGGGTCTGCCCAGCGAGTCCAGGGAGCGGTGCGAGGAGGAAAGGCCTGGGGACTCACAGACCAGGAGACGTGGTGATTAAAAACAGTTAAAGAAAACCCTTCGAGCCAATTGGAGAAACGTGAGCTGGAAGTATTTTATTAAAGTATATTTAAATGTTTTAGATGTGAAGTTATTACTGTTGAGCTAAACAAAAAAGAGTCCTTCACCTTTAGAGAAAATTTCTGAAATACATATGGATGAAACATTGCCGTGTCTGGATTTGCTTTGAAGTAGCCTGAGATGGGGTGTTGGCTTCAGATGAGCTGCGGGTGACGGTCGTGGAGCCGGCATGAAAAGAACGTACCTCGGAGAGACACTCAAACACGTGCCAGGAGTTACTGCTCTGTCCGATAGCGATTTGGGGAGTTTCCATCTTGGCACATGCATTCTCAGATCAGAAATCTTGCAAGACCAAAACCAAACAAATCAAATGGTTGAGAGGCAGGGGTTTGGATCAGACCCAGGCTCTGTCCGCGTGGCCGCACTGGTGACTGCCCACTCTCCTGGCTGCCACCAAAGACTCCCCGAGCCCAGCCTGAGGGAGCCATTCCCAGCTCAACACCAGCCAACAGCTTCCCACGGCTTTGAGCGCAGAGTTCAAGACCCTTCATGTGGTGGGCAGGCCTTCGGCGACGCGGCTCCTGTCTCTGTGTTTCATGTTATCCCCTCACTGCCCCGTGAGCCACCAGCGGCAGCCACATGGATGCTGGCACGTGGCTCTCCACCCTCCCAGTCCTGAGACTCCCACGTGGCCTTCCATCCACTGTGCTCTCACTTGGAGATGCCGGCCCCAGGGAAGCCCTGGCTGGACCTCCCAGACCCGGTACCTGCCCTGCCGTCCGATGCCCCCCGGCCAGATCAGCAGGTTATTCGTTCTAGGGCTGTGTCCCGGGAGACGGCTGAGCAGGGCCAGCAGCTTGTTAGCTGCACCCAGTCCCAGCTGTGTGCCTGAGCCAGAGAGGGCTAACCCCCAGGAGCATATGCGCACGCACGCACACACACACACACACACACACACTCGCACATGCACACATACCCACTCACACACTTGCACACACACACACTCGCACACGCACACACACTCACAATACTCTCACGCACACACTCTCATACACACTCTCACACACATACACATACACACGGGGGGACATGTGTAAAAGTGTGCAAGAACGCTGATCACAAAGGAAGTTTTATTCTGTGTTCATGCTTCTCAATGTCACTCCTAGTTTGGGGTCATGACATGAAGCCGGATACTGGCATCATCTGAGGGGAGGACTATGTCACTTTGCTATTATTCTAATAAACACACGGTCACCTGGACGCAGTGTAGGCCGTGACGGCGTTTGCTTGGCCTCCAGCAAACAAAGTGACGTGCCGCCCGCATTTCCTCAACGTGAATGTTTCATAGAGAAGCTACGAGGAAGTTAAACGATGTTTCTGTCGAGCTGAGCATCTGCAGAAGGTCGAAGTGGAGGCCAGCACTTCGAGGGACCTGAGAGCAGGTGTGGGGCCGGGCCTCGGCGCCTGTGGGCAGGGGCGTGAATATTCCCATTTCAGGGAACCTCTCTGACCCGCGTCACTTTCCTGCTGGGAGGTGGGAAGTTGTCCTCCGTGACTTCTTGGCAAGAAGCCTTGAAAAACAATACGCCCTCCTTCTCATCCTTCTTGTTTATGAAGGAAACATCAACTGCTCCGGCAAACGTGGCGTGGTAACTCCGGCCGACGCGAGCACGAGGACCTGGACGTTAAGCCATCTCGTTGGGGTCTCTGACACCTCCTTCCTCTTGGACAGCCAGGTCTGTGCCGTGGGCACTGGCTTTACCGCTATCACAGCGAATCGGTGTTAACCGAAGATCTGTTTCTACGTTACCTGGAACTTTGAAGGGAGTGGAGCAGAGGAACAACGTGTCTGCTTGCCGCCCCGGGCACTACGAGGCCCTCGCTGAGCCTGGTGAGCACTCGTCTGTGCAGACAGAACTGGGCCTGAGGCTTCCTGCCGTTTGGTCTGACACTGAACCCAGCGACCACCAACAGGGGATGGGACAGGGGGGCACACTGTGAGGTCTGTGACTGGGGTGACGGCAGGTCCTTTAGGACCGAGAATGAGTTTGTTTCACTGAATTTCAGCCCTTTCTTAGGAAAAAGCTTGGTCATAAAAAATCAAGTTATATGCAATATTAAAAGGGGCACATTTATAAGGGAAAAACATCCTCTATTTGGGTCTTTCACTTAAGATGAAAAAACAATGCAAGGTGCCTTTCTGTTTCTCAAAGTTAAGTTCTTTTTTTTTTTTTTTTAAAAGTATACTTTTATTGACTTTAGAGAGAAAGGAAGGGGAAGGGATAGAGAGATAGAAACATCAATGAGAGAGAAACATCGATCGGCTGCCTCCTGCATGCCCCATACAAGGGATTGAGCCCACAACCCAGGCATGTGCCCTAGAACCAGTGACCTCTTGATTCATAGGTCGACGCTCAGCCACTGAGCCACACCAGCCGGGCTAAGGTCAAGTTCTTTTGACCCAGGATGTGGCTTGTCCAGCCGCCCAACACCTGGTCGCTCCTTCTGTGGCTGGAAGGAGCTGCTCTGTGGTCCTCACTGGTCCCCATAGCAGTGCCGGGGCGGGAGTGGGGGCAGGCCAGCATGACCCTGCGGTGGACGCTGAGACTGCCCGCAGCTCAGCGGCGCTGGAGGAGCAGGCCAAGGCGGGCGTGGTGGGCCCACGGGAGGCCCGCATTGTGCTTCCCCTTGTGGCCAGTAGCCATGGTCCCTCTCCCCAGGGCAGCTCGAGTCAGGGCAGCCGGCCCTGTGGCATCACCCCAAACCCAACACCTGTTCTCAAGCAATTTCCACCTGACCGAGGCGAGACAGGCCTGGAGCAAGTGTCCAGTTAATTGGGAACATTTTAAAGTAATTCAGACCCTAAACTCAATATTCTGGCTCAAAGACCAGGTCACCTGGGTTAAATGAACCTGTTATTGAAGCCAACTTGGTCCTGTGAAGGAGACTCCCATCGTAAAGACATTGTTACCCCAAAAATAGAAGGTCAGGACTGGACCTGGGCCGCGTGGTCTTGTGGCCCTGACACCTGTCCCAGCCACAGGAGGTGGAGCCAGACCCCAACTGCTGGTCCCATCACGGCTGAGTCAGCGCGAGGCGGGCCTAGCCCACAGCTGCTCAGGAGCCGTCTCCTTCCTTCAGCTCCCAGGACCCCCACCACCCAGACGGCCAGAGGCTGAGGCTGGGACCCCCTTTGGGAGAAAGCCCCCTCCTCTGAGCTCTTCTTGCGGGAGAGGCAGCGTCACCCTGCCCTCGGAGGCCTGCTCTGCCGGCTCCCACCACTTCCGCCTCATGCAGTCCTTGTTCCCAGACGTGAGGTTGAAGCCCAAGGTCACACGGCAACACAGACTGACCCCCAGGATGTCGGACGTTTCTCCCACCTGGCAGGGCTCCAAAACGGTTTCTAACGCGTGACGATGATTTAGTCTCTGTGCTTGTGAGACTCTTGGATCTAGGACCTAGATTCTAGGTGGAAGGTACGTTCCCGTTCTATCGCCAGGGGAGCTGGGCCTGTGGTGGCTCTGTGTGCAGGCTCCATGCATCTGCTGCCTCATTCCGTCCAGAGTCTTCCGGAACCGTCCCAGCAGGGGCTGCGGCCCTGTAACTGCCCCGCGGCGGCCTCCCTCCTGGGCCGAGCTCCCTGCAGACTCTGCTCCTTTCCCATCTCCGGTGCCTTCTCTCCTGGGACCCGATCCTGGGGTGGGGGGCAAAGGGGGGGGGGGACGGAAAGCGTTGTCCTCCCAGGGTGTCCGCAGCGCCCTGAGGACACCCGAGAGTATTCCATGAGGCCGAGTCACAGCGGCTCCCGTGTCCCGGCAGAGATGGGCCCTCGGGCTGGGGTGAGGGGGCAAGAGAGGATGACGGGTGGCTCTCAGCGGTGTGGGGGGCTGTCTCCCGGTGGTTTGGGAGGCTGGCTCTGTTCTGCAG
The DNA here is from genome assembly GCF_951640355.1 of Cnephaeus nilssonii. NCBI lineage: Eukaryota > Metazoa > Chordata > Mammalia > Chiroptera > Vespertilionidae > Cnephaeus > Cnephaeus nilssonii. The sequence goes on from NC_137080.1 coordinate 188,567, forward strand.
ACCACCTCCCAGGCACATTGTTTCAGCCAACAATGGTGCCGCCAACGTGTCCGCAGAACCGGAGGATTTCTGCAGGAAAAGCGCCCGTTCTCCCCTCCAGGCGAGAATCGGAACAGGTGCGGGGCAGCTGCCCTGACTCACGGCTCTCCTGCTTTCCTCTGTGTTTCTGGGGGGAACCCAGGGCTTTCAGGGCATTTTGCTCTGAAATATTCAAAGAATGTTTCTTGCTTTTTCCAGTTACAGCCACGGTCTCATGGAATATTTCTTATAAAGACGGAGTCCTGAGACCTGCAGCAAACCAGAGTGGTACCAGCGAGGAAAGTGAAAGCCTAAGGCACGAGCCCGCAGCTGCTTTGAAGTAGCAGTTGGCCGTGGCCGGTTGCTCAGTGGTTAGAGCACCGGCCCGCATACCGAAGGGTCACTGGTTTGATTCCCAGTCGAGGACCTGAGCTGCAGGTTTCAACCCCCACCCTGGTCCGGGCAGGTGCAGGAGGCAACCAATCGATGTGTCTCTCATGATGATATTTCTCTCTCTCTCTCCCCACTGCCTCCCTTCCACTCTCTAAAAAATAAATGGGAAAACTATCCTCGGATGAGGATGAACAAAAACAGCAAGAGAAATAGCATTCTCCCTGGGACCTTTCTTCAGGAGCCGAGGCTGTATGTCCCCGCAGACGGGGAAATGGTGCCGACTTCGCCACAGGCTGGGTGGTGCCGACCGCTGCCTCTGAGGCCGGCGAGGGCACGCTCACACCGACGGCGTTTGCGCTGGGCCTGCGCTGGCGAGCAGAGCAAACAGGATTCTGTGCTCCGGGTCGGCTTTTATGGTCAGGAGACAGATGTGCAATGTGTTCTCTGGACAGGAGATAAAGCCAGGTTAGTGTTTGCCAAACCGGGGTCCCTGTTATCACAGGCTCCAGGGGCACCCACGCCACCCGGCCTGGACTTTGAGCTGCACAAATACCAAGACTTTCTACTTGACTTGTGTGCGTTGTCTGCAGGTCCTGACGGTGTGACTCAGTCACGTACGCTGTTTCGTTACTTGCTGACTGCATGCCCCAGGCCCAGGGCTGGGTGCAGGGCCAGAGGCAGACACTGTTGGCAGAGCTGGGCCCGTGGAGGCGGTGCCCGGGCTCTGCCTGTTTGTGGTGTGTCCTAACCTGCGGGCGAACGCCTGCTCTGTGCCTGAGGCCCGGCGTGTGGGGTTAGGAACCTGGAGCTAGCTAACCCCGCCAGCACCTCCCTCTTCACACCCGGGGGCCCTTCGGCTGCTGGTTCTGAGCAAGCTGGCGGGTTGGGCTCTGCGTCGTGCAGATACCAAATGGCCACCAGCCGGGTCCTGACTTTGGGCGGATCTGCAGGCGCTGCTGTGGAGAATGAGCGCTGGGCTTTCGTCTTTTTGCTGGTTATCAGCTCCCAGCGCAACGGGAAACGCCACGGTCCCCAGACTGCGCCAAGGATGCTCACGGGGCACAAGGCAGTCGCGTGCCTGGCTCTCCCCGAGCTGTTGGCGGCAGCGAGGTCACCCCCAGGGCCTGGGCGCAGGTGCTGCCTCCCCGGGTGGAGTCCGTGTGCAGAGAGGGTGCGGCTGGGCTGTGGGGCGGGTACTGCTCTCTCACCCAGCCCTGGGGCAGGCGGCCAGGTTGCCCGTGGAGCTCAGAACAAGCCTTTCGGCCACCTCACGGCGCAGCCAGGTCCCTCGGGAGGCTGGCTTCGCAGGCTCTTGTCTGGGGTGGCGGCTCCCTCAGAGCCGCTGGGAGCTTTCTGTTTCTCAGGTGCCGCGTTAGTGTCCTGGGGCCGCGTGACTTCGAGCCACGGCAACGTTCTCTCGCAGTCCACGTCCAGGTGTGAGCAGGGGCTCCTCCGGAGGCTGAGGTCACACGGTACCCCGCTCTCCTGGTGGTTGGCGGCGGCAGGCCTGGCTGCTCTCTGGGTCGTGGCTACGTCACCGTCTTTGGCTCCGTGTTCCCGTGGCCGACTCCCTGTGGCTCTTTCCTCCTCCTGTTATGAGGACATAGTCATGGGTTTAGGGCCCACATGCACCAGTACCCTCTCATCTCCGTCCTAACTGTCTACAAAGACCCCATTTCCAAACAAGGTCACATTCTGGGCTGTGGGCTTGGGGGACGCCATGTACCCTACTCCAGATACTCTCGTTGTTTCTGAAGCACCTCTGTCGTACCTTTTCCTCCACAAGTGCTTTCCTGGGGCCCACTGTTCCCGCACGAGGGATGTAAGTAACGCACTGGCAGCCCAGGGTGGCGCTGCCACGGAACCAGCGGACCCTACGGCAGTCCGCGTGCGTGGACACGGATGGACATTCTAGAGGAGATGCCGGGCTCCCGTGGACACAGCAGGGCGGTGGGACTGGTGCTGTGCCTGTTCACACAGGACCGAGGGGACGGGAGGGACAGTCCCCTTCCCCAGACAGGTGACCGAGATTCTGGGACCTGCCGCGAGCGTGCGGGGCGGGGCTGCGCCTGGACACAGAGCTGGCGCCGACTCTCAGAGCTCCCCCGAGTCTCCAGGCGGCAGCGGGAAGAGGGGAAGTCTTTCTTTTGGTTAGAAATATCCATCCCACAGTTTTTACCAACCCTTCCTGACGAATAAGATTTCTTTCTTTCTTTTTTTAAAAAAATATATTTTATTGATATTTTTTACAGAGAGGAAGGGAGAGGGATAGAGAGTTAGAAACATCGATGAGAGAGAAACATCGATCAGCCGCCTCCTGCACACCTCCTACTGGGGATGTGCCCGCAACCAAGGTACATGCCCTCGACTGGAATCGAACCTGGGACCCTTCAGTCCACAGGAGGATGCTCTATCCACTGAGCCAAACCAGTCAGGGTGTAGGATTTCCAATCCCTTTCTCTGGAGGTAAGTGGAAAGTGTGTTGTGGTGAATAATTTGAGCTGATATTCTCGCCAGCTGTTGGGGGACACATGCAATAAATGAATGAATGAATGAATGAATGAATGAATGCAGTGGCGTCTGGCCAGCATCGATGTTCTGTGACAGAAGCATTTTCTCCGGGGGTTTGGCAAGCACATCTCTGCACCCCGGTCTCCTGGTCCCACCCCGCTAGCCCCCAACCTTTGACCTCTTTGAAAAATAAAACAGAAAGTGATGCTATTGACCAAAGCATAAATGGGCAGGGACTCAAGCTCAGATTAAATGATGGGGGAGCGGGGGCCCTGAGGGCAGACCAGCAGGAGCCCGCACAGCCCTGGTCCCCCATGCTGGGCTGTGGTCACCCACGCCCTACGCCCCACACTCTCTCCCGCCTCCTCTTCCCCCGCCACGTACCTTCACTTCTAAAAACTAAACAATGACAAGTGGCTGCACCAATCACCCCTGCGAATCCCCCCCCCCCCCCCCCCCCCGGGATTGTCTTCTTTGCCGGGTTTCCCCTCGAATGCGCATGACGGGCCGGTTACAGGGACGGCCCGGAGTGTGACGTCCCTCCTAAGGGGAGTGGGCGTGGGGGATAGTCCTTCTCCCCAGCTGTCTGCGGCCCTCGGGCGGCCGCTGTGGGCGGTGAGCCTGCTCCGGGTCTGCAGGGACAGCCCCCAGGTTCGGAGAGCAGCACACCCTCACACACGCGGACTGGGGGGCCCCTGGCTTTGCTCCATTCACGGCTCCGTCTCCCCGAGGTGACCGACTCGCCCGGCGTGTGGAGCCCGCCCGGGACTCAGCCCTGAGGCTTCCCGGCGACACAGGCGGGTTGAGGTCTGTCTCTGGGGGCGAGGGGCCGTTTCGGTGGGCTCAGGGGGTTCTGTGTGGCTAGGACGAGACCCTCCATGACGGTGCTGATAGTCGTGAAGACTGCAGCCGTCGCGTCATCTCGATTTGCCTCCCATGACTCACTGAGGCCGATTGTATCTCGATAACCTCAGGAAACCAGGGTCTTCACGCCCTGAAAGCCAGCAGAGGAGGTCATCGAGGTGCAAGCTTGGAAACACACGCGAAGGGCCCATCTTCAGAAAGATGGCTCGTGAACGCTGGGAAGGAAGTACAGGAAAAGGCCATGCATGTTTGATGCTTGTGATTGTCTCTATGAAAATGTTGCTGTTTCACGGAGTGATTTTTTCAGTGATCTGAGCCAAAACATTTGAAAAGATTGTTATGTTGAAGAAGAGAGATGCAGCTCTGAGTTGTACATCAAATGCCGTTCCACCTGCTGGAGTGGGGGGTGGGCAGTTATCCGCAAGGTAACTGCCTGTTATGAGCCTCGAAGCTTCACGCAGGTCCGCGTGGACCACGCTCGTGTGGGCGTGAGCTAGGCACGGTGCTTGTGCTTTGCAACATGTACTTTCTGTTGTGACGTTGTGGTGGAAAGTCTTGATTATGCTGATCCTCAACCAGAAGAGTTCCGCCCTGGAGCTGGCTGGGTGCCGGCTGGGGTAGGTGGGTGGGGGGCTGCCCCCTGGGGTCCCGTCCCCGTCCCCGCCCCCGCCCCTAGCCTACGCACTGTATTGGCTTGCAGCCATCTCTTAATACTCCCAAGAGGGGAAAGCCCCAAACTCTTTGTTGGAAGAAGTACTTTTAAACCTAAATTGATGAAGCCGTGGTGCAGAAAGTGGGGAAAACCGAGTCTCAGCCTGGAGTTCGTACCCGCACCCACGTCACGTGCTGGGTTTCCTGGCGTCTCGTCTTCCCACGTGCCAATCAGTCTACGAGCAATTCCACATCCTTCCATCGCTTCACCAACATGATCTTGTTAGCTTTTCCACGTGGCCGCCGTCTTCAGACGTCCCCTCTGCACATTGACGGCCTTGCTCTCAGGGGTTGATCTGGTCAGGAGAGCTGCCCCCAGCGCTGCTGGGAACCTTCGGCCCCTCGGGGCTGTCAGATTCGGCAAGAACAGGAGAGCCTCAGTCTTTTCTCACCAGAAACCCTTTGTTATTTCCCATGAAGCCGTGTTCACGTTTGCTTCGATATGTGTTACCTTTCTTGGATCAAAGGCATATTTAATCGCCAAAGAGGGCGGGACGACCGGTGCACCAATCTCCTTTGACCTAATTCCAGCCCAAAGTACAGACCTCATGTTAGCCAATCTGTGCAGGTTCCCACGGCAACGTCCCCTCCCCAGGTGACTGGAGTCCTGTGCCCCTCCTGCGTTTTCTTGGGGTGCAGTTGCAGGCGGTGGAGCCATGCCCGGGCTTTGGGTGGTGGAGAGTGGGCAGGAGACTCCGTCCTCTTCCATCTGCCCCGGGGCCACAGAGCGACAGGGAGGTGAACCTGGGGTGCCCAGAATTTGCTTTTTTACAGTCACGTTAGGACCCAGCGCTTAGGGGGACTCTTAGAAATTCCCTGAATGCTCTCTCTGCCCCCAAAGCCCTGAAAAAGCTGGATCCGTGGAAACCGCCGCTGGCCCCTGAGAGCCCTGTGTGCAGCACTGCTCCAGGCACTCCGTCGGCCGTCCTGTGCTCACACGAGTCCCAGACCCGCCCCTGCCTGCCCTCCAGGCAGACCCGTGGCTCCTCAGGGGAAACCTCTCTCGGGGGCAGGCAGTGGGCCCCACGCACCTGTTTGACGGCAGTTCATGCCCTGGCCACTGGGTCCACGGCTCTCGGCCAGGTGTGGTCTTTGCAAGGTTCAGACAAGATGCCTAGAGATTCTTTTTTTTTTTTTTTTTGTAAGTAAAAGAGTTTCAACTATAGCTGTGTCTCAGAAGCACAGGGAATTCTTTCAACATCCCTGCGAAGCAGGTGCTTCGCTCATGAAGCCGTGGGCCCGGGCAGGAGGAACGGCTTCTCCCGAGGAAGCCACTATCGACGCGATGGGTGGAATGACCGGCCACGTCCCCCTGGTGGTGGCCAGTTTCCCACAGCAGGGCCAGGCGCCTGGGAGCCTGAAACCACTTTGGTTTTGTGATGTTCACGTGGTTCAAGGGCTTCATTTCTCCTAGGTCTTGGGCCTGGGCCCTGAGAGCCGGCCTTGCAGGCCAGTGGGGGCAGCGGGCCCTGCTCTGAGCAGGCTCTTTGCGCCGGGTCCCCTTCACGAAGTTCCTAGATTCTCTGAGCCTCAGTTTCCCCATCTCAAGAAGGGGTGACAGTCCTCCTCCGCCGTGAATTTCAGTGAAATATACACACGCCCCACGTTCAGTAGAAACACACGATAGAATTCCAGGCGCTTCATTTCTTCCATCCAGAAAAAAGAGCTCCCCACGCACACTTCCACCCGCTTTTCAAGGCTCAGGCCTGACCCACGCGGTGAGTGAGCCCCCAGCACAGCGCGGACGCCCGGACACCCCGACAGGTACGCTCTCACTGTTAGGGCGCTCGGTGGGCCAGTCCTCTTAGGCAGCGAGTGGGCAGGGCCGGCCTGGCTGTGTGCCAGGCGAGACGCTCTTGGAGGCGAGCATCTCGGGACCTTGTGGTGCTTCACAACGGGCCAGGCTCCTGCAGACGCCTGGGTGTCCACTCAGCCGGGGAGCAGGCCTGGCAACAGCAGGCGCCTTGGGACTGAGGGGACCCGAAGGACTGCTGGTCAAGATATTGATTTTAAGCTGCTGATTAACCAAAGACTCAGAGAGGACTTTGGACCCGCCCCCCCCTTCCTGCCTGAGACTCGGGGAAAGACCTGCCCCGGACCCCACCTGGGCAGCCCCGTTTGGATTGAGCGGTGGGTTGGGAGGGTGGCAACTGGGCCTGTTTACTTATTTATTTTTTATATACTTTTATTGATTTCAGAGAGGACGGGAGAGGGAGAGAGAAACATCCACGATGAGAGAGAATCATCGATCGGCTGCCTCCTGCACGCCCCCGCTGGGGATGGAGCCTGCAATCTAAGCAGGTGCCCTGCCTGGGAATCCAACTGGAGTCTCCTGCTCCCCAGGGCAACTGAGCGCCCCTGAGCCACGCAGCCGGGCTGCATGGGCCTGGGCACGAGGCACCTGGTCCCATCGTTTCTGAGTCGCCCGCAGGGGCCTCTGCCATGTGTCCCGTTCTCCCTCGGCTCCCGGACCCTGGCTCTTCTGTCTCCCACCTGACGCTGCCCCAGCCCTTGGAATTGACATGCTCCTGGGAAGTCCCCACGGGTGTGTGTTAAAATTAGGGTTTCTCCCGAGAATCCGCCTCTGTGAACGGGACTGTTAGCCCGCTGGAGGAACTCAGAAGGGGAGGACACGGGTTACTTTTAGCCCCAGGAAGGCGGTGGGTCCCCACTGGCCGACAGGGCACAGGCTGCGGGTGGCCTTTCGTTCCCCGGTCGCTCAGGGGCCACGTGAGGGTGGCGTGAAGCTCTGGGCGTGGCTCTCGGGGGCTCTGTGTGGCAGCAAAGAACCCAGAAAAGAAGTTCTGTCTGGTTCGGTCACGTGTTGGCGGGAGGCTGCATTTTGCCACGTGTGGTGAGGCAGACCCGGGCCTGTGTGACGGGCCCTTCGCGGCCTGACTCGGAGCTGCGCTTTGGTGTCTGTCGGGTGGAGTCACCACCAACAAGCACCTCACGGCCGACTGCTGGCCACCAGGCCCTCAGGGCGTTGGAAGGAGCCTTTAGGGAAGGGTGGGCAGGGAGGGCCCGGGGGAGGGCGAGGTGATGGCTCGCACACCTGTTCCCACAAAGAGAAACGCAGAAGGAAGAAAGATGGAGGGGGCGGGGAGGAGGAGCTGCTAACTGCTCTCTCACACACCTGGGCGGGTGGTCCTCGGGGCCAGGTGTTGGTGAACGGGACTAGCGGTTCTAGAACAGCATAGATTTCCAACTACAACGTCCGTTTGTCTGTCTTTCAACGTGTTTAAAGTGTCCACAGGCCACCTGGGTCCGGGTGAGGCCACGTGCCCCGGGGCCCGGGTGATGCTGGGTCCCAGGTCCGGGTGAGGCCGAGCGCCCCTGAGTCCGGGTGAAGCTGCGCCCCTGGGTCCGGGCGAGACCAAACCAGAGGGAGTCGGACCTGCATTACCACCGTTTGTCCACCATCCAGAGCTGAAAAGTCAGTGCCGACATGTACACATAAGGAACTGGTGGACATTGAAATTGGGTCTCAAAAGAACTGTTGGTCCAGAAAGAAACTTACTACAGACTGATTCATTTGCCTGTTAGCATAACTATTATTGCTCGTCTCACATTCGGTTCTTATAAGTATATCTCTAGTGACACATGATCTCACTCATCTAGGGGAAATGATGAACAACATAGACTGATGAACAAGAACAGACCCAGAAACAAGGAGGCATCGATCGGACTGTCGGGCCTCAGAGGGAGGGTAGGGGAGGGTGGGGGTAAGGGGGAGAGATCAACCAAAGGACTGTGTGCATGCTTATGAGCCTAACCAATGGTTAAGGACAACAGGGGGGTGGGGTGGGGGATGGGAATGGGGGGATGAGGACAAATATGTGACACCTTAATCAATAAAGAAATAAAAAAAAAATAAAGTGTCCACAGGCTGTATCAGGTCAGTGCTCCTGACACCCAGGTGAGGGCATTACTGTCCCGTTCCGGGTATCTGAGGGGTGAGGGCGTGCAAGTCGGGAGCTGGTCCCGCTGTGTGTGACCCGTGTCGTGCCCGGGGGGCGGGGGGAGGGCGAACCTCCAGGCCTGACGGAGGGCAGGCGTCCCGCTCAGGGGCCAGCAGCTTGTCCAGGTGCCCGCTGGGCCCACAGAGGGCAGGGCTCCAGGTGGGAAGTGCAGGCTCCTCCCGAAAGGCGCTCATCGTGGAGGCAGGACCCTGGGCCTGCAGCCTCGGAAAGGCGGGGGCGGGGCTGGGCCACGTCGGAAGGGTCTCGTCGAGCCCGCAGGCAACACCTCTTACTGGGAAAGGGCTGTGCGTGTGGCCTTCGGTCGGTTGATGTCACTGAAGCAAATGGGCCCCTTCCGATGACCCCCCCAGACTGGGGCCTCAGCAGGGCCGTTTAGGGGTGCCCCCTCACCCAGCCTCAAGACACCCCGCTGCGGGGCATCTGCTGTGGTCTGGGTCCTTCCGGTGACCCTCTTGGCCACGAGCTGTGCCCTCTCCGGCTGGGCAGCATCGACGTTGGTGAAGGAGAGCAAGTCTTCGGGCCCCGGCCTGTGAGACCCCCCGCCTCCCCCGGGGACCAGGCCTATTCACAAAGGCCTCTGGGCGGGGGGTCGGGCAGAGACTCAAACTTCAGATAAACCACCCATTCCTCCCTGTAAGTGCCACCGCGTTATGACGACACGCTCATGGCTTATTCTAATGGAGTTGGGGGCCTGCATTTTTGTTGGCTGCTTCTGGCCAGGACACCCCGCCTGCCGCTGACCCCCAGGGCCAGGGGAGGGCCCGGGGGGCTGAGGGGGGGCCTGTGACAGGTGACAGAGAGCGCACAGCTCGAGGGGCTGGGGTCTGATTTATAGCGACACAAGGTGAGGTATTTTAGGCAGCCGGCACCGGCCCGAGCTTAGTTCGAGCCTCAGAAGTGTCTTCTCTCCGAAACAGCTGATCTATTTCTAGGGAGGGAGGCCCATCCCTCCGTCCGTCTGTGCTTTTAAGGGACTCAAAGCCCTGGCTGTGGTCAGAGCTCATTTCTGGAGAATAATTGGAGGTCCGGGCGGCTGCCGGCTGCGCAGGGGACGTGGGCGCACGAGGCCAGTCCCTCCTGGGAGACAAGAGCCTGGCTCTCAGGCCCGGGACTCGGGTTCCTGCCTTCGTCTCCAACAGCAGCTTCCGAGAGACGTGAACTGTAATTATGATCACGGACGTGGCGTTTACGAGCAGAGCACTTTCGATATGCAAATGCGCTCCGACCTCACACCAAACAAGGAGGTTTCACACAGCAGACAACTAGGACACAAGTTAGGAATCTGCCCAGACACGTGGCAGCGATAGCAGCTCCCGGCTCGGCCAGCAGTGACTTCCTGCTCCAGAGCAGGGACAGGGACAGAGACAGAGACACACAGAGACAGAGACAGAGAGATGGAGAGAGACAGAGACAAAGACTAAGAGAGACAGAGACACACAGACAGAGACAGACAGATGGAGAGAGACAGAGACAAAGACAGACAGAGACAGAGAGACAGAGACAGAGAGACAGAGACAGAGAGACAGAGACAGAGAGATGGAGAGAGACAAAGACAAAGACAGAGACAGAGACAAAACAGAGAGACAGATACAGAGAGAGACTGAAAGTTGAGAAGGAAGCTCTGCCCAGAACCCTGCAGGGCTCACAGCTGTTGCCTCCCAGGGGGCAGGTCTCCTGCTGTTGGTGGGAACCTGGGGTCTGGGGGTCACAGTGGAGCCTCCCAAAGTGCTCAGCCCAGCCCTCAGCTGTGGGGACCCCATGCGAGAGCCCTGCCCAGCTAGACACCCACCTCTGCTGGTCCTTCCCTGGAGGGACCCTCCCACCCGTCCCTCCTCTCGAGCCCCTCGGCTCAGGGGGTCCGGCCTCCTGTACCCCCACTTGCTCCCCCCTCGCTCGCCCCCACGTCTTCTGTGTCTTTGGTTTAGAACGTGCTGTGGAGGGGTCTGTGGGAAAAGCCCGAGACTGCTTATCTGAGGCTCATGTGGTTCAGACCCACCTGGACCCTCTGGGTCTTCGTTGGCCCTGAGGTCAGGGTGGGGCTGGTTCCTGCCACTTGGACGAGGGAGGCCCAGCACCAGGCAGTCTCCTCGGGGGCCTGGCAGCTCGGGGCTGCCCCCCAGAGACGCCGGCTCCCCGGGGTGGGGGGGGGCTGCTTTATTGGTTTTGCATTTTCTCTTCAGGGTTCGCCCGAGGCTGCGGAGCGAATGCCTTGCACAGTGACCCTGTGGCCGGGGCTGAGGATGCCCAGGACCCAGGTGGGTCAGTCCCACGCCTCCTCCTGTGAGGAAGGCGGCCACTGCGAAGCTCAACCTGGGACCTGGTGCCAGCTCTGCCGTCTGGGGAGGCGTGTGAGGGTGACGACGGGCAGGGTGACCCTCTGTGTCCCCGCCCTGGATCCTGGGGTTCTGGGGGAGGCGTGAGCTGTGCACCCACCTCACGCCTGCCCAAACGGTGTTTCTCTGCTCACCCATGTTCTTCCCAGTCCCTGTGAGCTCAGACGGAGGTGACGCACGGCCTCTTCCCAGGGACCGAAACCTCCCGGCACCGATGCTGAGTTTTATGCGGCAATGAAATGCTAATTGGGACTGGACGCGTTGTAATTAATAGCAGGATAATGGGTGGTCACATAAACTGGTCAGTGAGGCAAACAACCAAACCTATAAAACCTGGTTTCCCACGACACACCCGTCAGGAAAACAGCCCCTTTCACCCGCGGGGCTCCCCGGGGCCTGGCTGGCCACTGGGAGAGAGAGCCACATGGGAGGACACGCCAAGGCCACGGGAGAGGCCCTCAGGCCCTCGCTGCATCCTCTCCATCTCACACCACGTTCCCTTGTCCCAGGACACGCCAAGTTCTTAACACCCTGAGACCCAGCCGCACTCCCTGCATTTCGTCAATTTACCGTCCCCGTTCCCCGGCAGCAGAGGCTGTGGGTGAGCTCCGGGCGGACGACCTGGCCTGCCCGGCCCGGCCCGGCCCGGCCCTCCAGGGCGTCTCTGGTCTGTCACCGGGCAGCCACCTGCCTCCCAGGTGCTGGCACGCGTGGGAAACGTGCTGACTGTTCATGTATACCAGGTCCTCAGTGGGCACCCGCTAAATGTCCGCCACTCTTTAAAAATTGCCAATTACTTACAAATTAAAAATGTGCAGGATTACCGAGCTGACCCTCAGCATTGTCTGGCTCAGAAACAGCAGAGGTGGTTTAATCCAATACCATCCTCCGCTCAGTGCGCGTTCTTCCAGACCCCGTCCCCGACCTCAGTGAGCACACGGCCTTGGGCCTGGCGGCTGAAAACGAAGCTGCCGCGGGACGCGGGACGCGGGACGCGGGACGCGGGGCAGGGCTGTCCCTCCTGCTGCTGGTGTCCCGGGGAGCGGGTGCAGAGCCCACACCCACCCACGGGCAGGGCGCCTCGGGGAGGCTGCTGGAGGTGTCGGGTGGGACCCCGAGGGCCCGGCGCTTGCGGACCGGCGGCTGCGGGACGGAGGGCTGCGGCGCGGTTAGAAGCAGCTTCTGGAGGAACGGCGAGTCTCTCAGTGTCCCCACAGAAGCCCTGTGCGGCTCAGGGTCAAGAAAAGGTGACGGTTTGGGACTCTGTTCGCTTTGGCCGCCAGGCTGCCCCCGGCTAGCAGGAGGTAGGTGTTCAAGGATTAGAGGCGTCAGCAGCAGGGCGCTCACATCCCACCACAGCGCTCAGCAGCGAGTGGGGAGCAGGGGCAGCATGTTAAGATAAAGAGGGAGCAAGAGAGGAGGAAGCTGCCATCAGAAAGCGTGTGTTTCTGGAGGGGTGGGGGGGGGGCAGGTGCTGTTCTGACCGCTCAGGGGTCGCGCCATCACGGTCCTCATAGACTTTGAGGCGTGGCCCCTCCCTCCCAACCTGCGGCCGGCAGCGCTGAATTGGTGTCGGACGTGCAGGCAAAGGGTTAATGACAGCCCAGCCTCGCGGTATCAGGATCGCAGACAGCCAGCAGCCAGGCAGGAGGCACCGTGGGAACCGGGGGCGGACAATGGTGGGATTGACAGTGCACGGGGAAGGCCACCTTTGGGAGAAACCGTATCCCCCGCGTGCGGGAAAGTGAGAAATAGTAGCAGATGCTGCAGGACCCGGAGCAACAGATGCCTTCTGGCCCGGCTCCCCAGCCAGCCCGCGCCCCGCCCCCGAGGTGGGGGCCGCCCAAACACAAATATTGCGGAGGAATTAACGGCAGCAGATGGTGGCGGCATGATTCGATGAGCTCGGGGTCAGGTACGCGTGCATGTGGTGGCAGCATTCATCACCCCTCCCGGGAGGCGGGGAGAGTCCAGCTTCTCCCCAGGCCGACCCGTGGGCGGGGCGGGGCCTCCCACACGCCGCCCTCTCTGCCCAGACCCCACGTCAGCTTCAGAAGTCTCGCAGCCTCCGCAGAGTTTCCGAAGAACATATGTGAGAGAGTTTGTTAATTCACTTTGTGTTTAATACGTGACGGTGGCCAATTCCTCAAGGACCTTCGAAAGGCCCCGCGTGTTCGGTGGGGACGTGAGCCACGTCCTCTGGTGTGGCCTCGGCTGTTTCGTCGAGAGACAAGGTTCGCTCCCGTCCACTCTGAGCCCAGGTGTGTCTGGCCCCTCCCACCTCCGCCTCGGCATTGGGTGCTCAGTGAGTCTCCGTGTTTACGCTGTCCCGGGTGCTCAGGAGGAAACACGTGGACACGTGGGCTCCTGGCAGAGGAAGGGCGTGGCCTCCGTGGCCTCCAGGGAGTGGACAGTCCACGTTGGTGGCTTTCTCGGGGCCCTTCCTGCTTCCACACGTGTGACTCCCGGGAGCACTGGCCGCACGTGGTGGGGCGTGTCTGCCATGGACCAGGTGTCCCCGAGCGCTGTACACGGCTGTGTACGCGTGTGCCCGCCCTGTGTGTGGTCTCGGGAAAGACACAACCTGGAAGGCAATGCTTCCGGAGGCGAGCGGGGATTCGCGGTGTCCGCACGGCGCCCCTCTCCGGCCCGCGGGCTTCTTTTCTGGGCGCAGAGGAGGCTTTGGCCTCCCCACCCCCGAGCCTGGGGGGCCGAGCCGGGGTGACGGGGAAGAGTTTGACGTCTTTGATCTTAAAGAAAAAGTTTCTCTCTGTGGACAGAAATCCGGGTGTGATTTTTATACCAAAATTAAGGTGCCGTGGTCTCTGGACAATCCGGAGGAAGCAGGGAAATAATCCCCCACGTCACCACCTGCAGCCCCGCGAGCTGCCGTGGGCGTGTCCTTCCGCTTCTTCTCCACGCGCAGACCGTCATAGACGTGCATCCTGTGCAACGTTGCGTCTCCGTTGTTTGTTCTGTTCTGACGTGAGCATCTCGCTGCCCTTCGCTCACTGTCTTGCTAAGGAATCTTCCATCGGCTCAGAAGATGGCTTTTGAACATTTTCTTCTCTTTAATATCTGAATATTTAAAACAGTAAAATTCTTACTAATAATTCTGACATAAACTTGTTGTGAATTTTTATTTTTTTCTGGAACTCGGTTTATTCCTTAGGCGAATGTCCTGGGAGTAGAAACACGGGACGATGCAGGGACATGCGGGGTAGAGGCGTGCTCGCCGCACGGGTTCAGACCGCCGCCCGGGTCTCCACCTCAGCGGCTGTGAGGGACTCCTCCATGGGAACTGGTTCCTGTCCTGTGTTATTGGGCCCCGGCTTCCAGCTGCTCCCACCCGGCTCTGGCTCGTCTGCACCCACACACCTGGTCTGGGACGGGCGCTAACTAGAGGCTCTGAGGGGAGTGAACTCACTTTCCCAAAGGTGATTTTGTTTTGTTTTGTTAATCCTCACCCGGGGATATTTTTCCATCGATGTTTAGAGAGAATGGAAGGGAGGGGGGAGACAGAGAAACATCGATGTGAGAGAGGCACATTGGTTGGTTGCCTCCCGCACGCACCCCAACCAGGGCCGGGAGCCTGCCACCGAGGTACGTGCCCTCGACCAGACTCAAACCCGGACCCTTCAGTCTGCAGGCCGACGCTCTATCCACTGAGCCACACTGGCCGGGGCCCAAACTCGATTTAAGGGTCACCGAGAAGCCTTAATGATGGCGGCACGTTATTTTCCCCAGGCGGCTGGCAGAGTAGAAGGCAGGGCATTGATTCTTTATGTAAATCTCCAGCCCCTTTTCACGCGCCCTATAGGAAGTGTCTTTGTTTTAGTTTTCCCTGTCAAGGGGCCAATTAATTCAGACTTCCCGAGCACAGGCCCAGCTGTCACGTCCCTGCGGCTGAAAGGATCCTCCAGCAGCCCGGGCTGGGAGCCCGTGAATGGGAGCTAATCGCCGGGTGCAGGGGAGCTCCCTCCCGCCCCGCCCTCTCCCGCCCGGGACCTGGTGTTCACACCTTTTGTGTGGAGCAGCCGAGCCCTCACCTATCTGAGGAATTTTTCAATTAACATTTCTTTCCTCACGAGAGGCCGGAGCCTTTGGTTCTCCACAAAGGCCGCCGTCCCTGCCTCTAACGAGGGTGCTGGGCAGCCCTTCCTGCTGGAGCTATTATTCGGCATTGACGAGGCCGGGCAGCCCTCCCCTAATCAATAGCCGATCGGGGCTCAGCGGGGAAGAACTGCTGCTTTACATCCTTTCCTCTTCAAACGAAAGCTCGCCTTTGAATAAGAAAAGCCTGGGCCGAATGTTACACCCAGCTAATTGGCAGTGTTTCAAAGGGGAGGGAGAAAAGAGAGGAGGACAGACAGCCGGGCCGACGTGCAGCCGGTCCCGAGGCATCTCCTGCTCTCCGTGGGATCTCATGTTTTCTCCCGAACGTATGTTTTTACGGCCACAGGTCTTTCCTGAATGCTTTACTAACTGATTAAACAGTTTAATGGCGGTGTCAGCACGTTGACTAAAATCCTGTCACATTACATTTCTTATAGATTTCAAACTCATCTTTCAGACTCTCGTGGCTGCAAAGATTTCATAACAGCAGCTAGTGAGGGTGAGTGACAGTTAGTGGAGAATTGAACTAATTCTGTTGAAAAATTTGTTGAATTCCTTTGAAGGGATTTTGAAGTTCAGCCCTCAGGATGGTTGGTCAGTCCTATAATCTTTAAAACCACAGAATAAGCAGAACAACGAAGGGAAAACACGGCACGGAAACCGATGATCCTGTCGGAGTGAAGGGACCCAGCAGCGTGGACGTCAGGGGCCCAGCAGCGTGGACACCAGGGGCCCAGCAGCGTGGACGTCAGGGGCCCAGCAGCGTGGACACCAGGGGCCCAGCAGCGTGGACACCAGGGGCCCAGCAGCGTGGACGCCAGGAGCCCAGCAGCGTGGACACCAGGGGCCCAGCAGCGTGGACGTCAGGGGCCCAGCAGCGTGGACGTCAGGGGCCCAGCAGCGTGGACGTCAGGGGCCCAGCAGCGTGGACGTCAGGGGCCCAGCAGCGTGGACACCAGGAGCCCAGCAGCGTGGACGTCAGGGGCCCAGCAGCATGGACATCAGGGGCCCAGCAGCGTGGACGTCAGGGGCCCAGCAGCGTGGACGTCAGGGGCCCAGCAGCGTGGACGTCAGGGGCCCAGCAGCGTGGACACCAGGAGCCCAGCAGCGTGGACGTCAGGGGCCCAGCAGCATGGACACCAGGAGCCCAGCAGCGTGGACGTCAGGGGCCCAGCAGCGTGGACGTCAGGGGCCCAGCAGCGTGGACACCAGGGGCCCAGCAGCGTGGACACCAGGGGCCCAGCAGCGTGGACGTCAGGGGCCCAGCAGCGTGGACGTCAGGGGCCCAGCAGCGTGGACGTCAGGGGCCCAGCAGCGTGGACGCCAGGGGCCCAGCAGCGTGGACGCCAGGGGCCCAGCAGCGTGGACGCCAGGGGCCCAGCAGCGTGGACGCCAGGGGCCCAGCAGCGTGGACGCCAGGGGCCCAGCAGCGTGGACACCAGGAGCCCAGCAGCGTGGACGTCAGGGGCCCAGCAGCGTGGACGTCAGGGGCCCAGCAGCGTGGACGCCAGGAGCCCAGCAGCATGGACACCAGGAGCCCAGCAGCGTGGACGTCAGGGGCCCAGCAGCGTGGACGTCAGGGGCCCAGCAGCGTGGACGTCAGGGGCCCAGCAGCGTGGACGCCAGGGGCCCAGCAGCGTGGACGCCAGGGGCCCAGCAGCGTGGACGCCAGGGGCCCAGCAGCGTGGACGCCAGGGGCCCAGCAGCGTGGACACCAGGAGCCCAGCAGCGTGGACGTCAGGGGCCCAGCAGCGTGGACGTCAGGGGCCCAGCAGCGTGGACGTCAGGGGCCCAGCAGCGTGGACGTCAGGGGCCCAGCAGCGTGGACGCCAGGAGCCCAGCAGCATGGACACCAGGAGCCCAGCAGCGTGGACGTCAGGGGCCCAGCAGCGTGGACGTCAGGGGCCCAGCAGCGTGGACGTCAGGGGCCCAGCAGCGTGGACGTCAGGGGCCCAGCAGCGTGGACGTCAGGAGCCCAGCAGCATGGACACCAGGAGCCCAGCAGCATGGACACCAGGAGCCCAGCAGCGTGGACGTCAGGGGCCCAGCAGCGTGGACGTCAGGAGCCCAGCAGCGTGGACACCAGGGGCCCAGCAGCGTGGACACCAGGAGCCCAGCAGCGTGGACGTCAGGGGCCCAGCAGCGTGGACGTCAGGGGCCCAGCAGCGTGGACGTCAGGGGCCCAGCAGCATGGACACCAGGAGCCCAGCAGCGTGGACGTCAGGGGCCCAGCAGTGTGGACGTCAGGGGCCCAGCAGCATGGACGTCAGGGGCCCAGCAGCGTGGACACCAGGGACCCAGCAGCGTGGACACCAGGGGCAGGGATGCTCGCTCCAGGCAAACTGTGTGCTCAGAGCCAGAGCAGAGAAGACATGAAGGAAGAGCCAGCCGCCATGTGAGAAAGAAGCAACGTTTTATGATGAAATGTGGGCATTTCTTTGCATTCATGATCTGGTCTTTAAGGGACAAAACAACATGCGACAAACAGCCACCTTGATTTATAGATTGTCTAACGGGCTGCGAGCTTCCTGCACTCGGAAGCTCGGCAGCATCCGTTTCTCTTAGACACGAGATGACTTCCTGTTTGAAGCACGTGCATCCCACGTGGGCTGTGAGTGAAAGAGGCCCAAGTTCAGGTCACTGTGCCCTCAAGACCCCAAGGACGGCCTGGCCGGGCGGCTCAGGTGGGTGGAGGAGGGTTCGATCCTGGTCAGGGCGAGTACAGGAAGCAACCGATGGATGTTTCTTTCTCACATCAATGTTTCTCTTTCCCTTCCCCTCTCTCTCTCAAATCAATTAAAGAAACAACAACCGTATCCTTGGGTGAGGATAAAAGAAATTGAAAAAAAAAAAAAAAAGGTCCCGAGGACCAGTCGGTTTACTGAGCACGCCAGAGCCTGGGCTTGGCGGCGAGGTCTCTGTCTTCCCACAGCTCGCACCTCACTGTTCCTGTGCCACCACATCCGAGGCGCTGACTCCATGTGAGCACGGGGCTGCTCCAGCCTCCCACCTGCTCCCCCTCACTCTGTCTCAGGCTGAGGCGTGGAAGCTCGTCGGCAGGTAGGACGGCGTCAGGTGGGTGAACCGGGCACGTGACGTGGCGTAAAGGCCTGAACATATCACGTCAGCTGTCTGCTCACTCGCCTCCTTCCTCTCACGCATGACCAGGCCCTTCGTGAGCATAACGTGTGTGTCCATCTCTGTTCCACGTCCCGTGCCCACCCTCTGCGGTCACAGGTCCACCGTCCACCTTTGCTCAGGGCTGATGCTGAGCTCACCTGATCGGCCAGGGGGTTCCTCAGGGGCTGTGAGTGGGAGCCACGGATTCAGTGTGCTGGCTTTTCACAGGTGCTTCTTCTACATGCAAAGCCACCCACCGGTCCCTGCCATCACCGAGGCCCCGGTGGCCCAAAGGGAAGGGTGCAGGCTCCTGTGTGGAGCTGAGATAGGATATGGCACCAGGAGTGCCTGCATCCCAGGATCAGCAAAGGGCCACACACAGACACATTACACACAGCACACATGCACACACTCACACATGCACACACTAACACATACACACACTCACACATGCACACACTAACACATGAACACACTCACACATGCACAGTCACACAAATGCTCACTCACATCTACACAGCACACAATTACACACATGCACCCTACACACGAACACATATGCATGCACACACACACTCACATGCACAGTCACACATATGCTCACACTCACACGCATACACTCACACATGGGCAGCACAAAGCCGGGTAGGTGCAGCCCGCTGGGACCACCAGCTGCAGAGGTCATGTTACAGCCCCGTGTGCTGGTGCTTCGTCAGGTGTCACCTGCCTCGTTGGTGGCTCCTGCTGTCCTTCACCCTCAGCCTTTGGGTCTGAGCACAGACAAGGCAGAACCCCGATGCTCTGACCTGTGCCCTTCCTTCTGCGGGCCACTGAGGCCGGTGTGGACGCACATCTTCCCCGTGGCTGTGGTCACGAGACGCCGGGCGCTGCTGGCCCAGGCTCCGAGCACTTCCGGAGCAGCGGCAGAGGGGCAGGCCACGGGGAGGAGCCTGCGGTCAGGTGTGTGGCTCTTGGACAGAATTCACCGTGAATGAGCGAGAGGGTGAATGAGCGAGAGGAGCGCCCTCTGTGTCCTGTTCCGTGCCTGCCCACTCGGAGGGACATGCTTATTCCAAGCTTTCACACGTGTGCGTCTTGGATGTTTCATTTCTGGTAAATGCATGAAGTGAACATGTTGGAGATAAACAAGAAAGTGCACCAAGAGTCATGGGAGCGGTGGGGCGTGTGGGCACCAGTCTCGACGGGCCTCACGCCGTCCTGCACTCGCCCGTGGTGAGCCGTGTCGATCCCGCTATCTATTTCCAGTTTGGGGGGCTCCTCTCTTCCCTCTTCCCCCGGTTACTGTCATGTAGTATTTCCCGGACCATCCCTTGCTTCTCCTTCTTTCATCTTTGAATAATGTTTTTTGTCTTTCTTCTTTTGAACTCAAGGTGACCACAGGCATGCCTTTCTTTTGATTCTCCCACTCCCCTCAAGCTCGGTGCACGGTGCACGTGTGCTTTTAGCTCCCTCTCTGTCCAAGATCAGAGCAGACGTTGGGATGGGTTTACCCAGACTGCCCCTGGGGCTCCATGCCATCCTGGCAGCAGCTCGAGCCGCCGGCCAGATGGCTGAGGTCCCCGGCAGCGGCGGCATTGCTGAGGTCCTGCCCTGGAAACTGGCCGTGTGGCTTCCCCCCAGCCTCCCTGAGAGTGTGCCAGCCCAGCACCCTCTGGACACAACAAGGCCACCCTGGGAGTCCCCACCACACAGGGACCCTGGGTGCTGAGGGCTGGGTCCCGCCCAGCGCTGCCCTGAGAGTGGTGCGGAGAGCGGGGCCCAGTGGTGCGGAGAGCTGGCAGATGCCTGCGCTCCCTCCATCCCTCCCGCAGGGGCCTGGGCCGAGCGAGACCATTAGTGCCATGTTTATGCATGAGCGGGTGCCGGCCGGCCGCCTCTCAGCCTGAACGCCTTCCACATTAACCCCCTGCTGGTGGCAGCGCAGGAATGTGGGACACAGGAGCCAGTGGCGCAGCCTTCTCTCCCCCGTGGACGTGGAACGTGTTGCGTAACCCACCTCACCACGTTTCCTGAGGGTGGAGGAGGGGCTCAGAATTTCGTGGAAAGGGGTTTGCCTCCCTCTCTCATCCCCGAATGTGAGGCCTGAACTCAGTTCCCAACTCTGCCCACGTTTTCCTCTTCCCCGGAAATGTCACTTGAACTGTGGAAAAGCTTTGTGATGTATAAACCCGCGGGATGTGGGGGTTAGTTCCAGGGAGAGGCTGCAGGCCGGGGGGGGGGGGGAGGGGCGGGAGGGAGGCAATTCCCCAGGACGCGGACGATCAGCACCCGACCCAGGGCAGTCCTGGCCGTCAGGGTGCTGGGGTGCTGGACAGGGATGCCACTCCATTGTTGCTCCCGGGCTGGCCCGGCAGCGGGCAGAACGCAGGGCATGGCAGGACAGGTGCCGAGGCTCCCGTGTGCGGGCTGTTGGGAGAAAGGTTCCCTACACGTCGAAAGGACATGAAACCCTGTTGGAAAACACCAACCACGGGCGTGAGGTGGCCGCCCTGGGACACGCAGGGTCCGGCCCAGCACCTGCGTGGCAACACGGGGACTCGGTCTCATGACTTTCCCGAACACGTCTTACATTCACGTGTGTTTTCACCTGTGCTGATTGAACCCACAGACCATGCTTCGTGTGAAGACCAGAGTTCTGGGGGCCGCAGGGCCGCCTTGGGAAGGAGCTGCTCCCAGATCCCTCTGCTTGGCGTGTCAACAGGGAGCATGAGCTGGTCCTGCGAACATGCCTGCCGGCTCGTGCCAGGGCCTCGCGCACGGCAGGCGGGCCCCCGGGGAGTGGGAGCTCGTGCAGAGAGGTGTCCAAGCTGCACTGGAACCTGATTTTTGTGATGCTGACTCATCGCGGTCGGTGCATCCATCATGGGCCGCTGTTCCACTGAGGAGCCCAGCAACAGCCCAGGAGGCTGGCGGCCCAGGAGGCTGGAATCCCAGGAGGCTGGAATCACAGGAGGCTGGCGGCCCAGGAGGCTGGAATCACAGGAGGTTGGCGGCCCAGGAGGCTGGCGGCTCAGGAGGCTGGCGGCCCAGGAGGCTGGCGGCTCAGGAGGCTGGAGGCTCAGGAGGCTGGCGGCCCAGGAGGCTGGCGGCTCAGGAGGCTGGCAGCTCAGGAGGCTGGCGGCCCAGGAGGTTGGCGGCTCAGGAGGCTGGAGGCTCAGGAGGCTGGCGGCCCAGGAGGCTGGAGGCTCAGGAGGCTGGCGGCTCAGGAGGCTGGCGGCTCAGGAGGTTGGCGGCTCAGGAGGCTGGAGGCTCAGGCGGCTGGTGGCTCAGGAGGCTGGAGGCCCAGGAGGCTGGCGGCCTAGGAGCCCACGGCCGGGTGACCTTGTGACTGGCGGTGAAATGGCTCTCATTTCCCTCGTGTGCGAGAGCGGTGCTGGCCCAGGTGACCTCGGAGGCCTCGGAGCCCTCGACAGCACGTGTCTGAGGGCAGTTTGACAGGAGCCACCAGGACGTGAGCCACGTGGGAAGAGCCGGTCCTGGCTTCCTGGTCCGTGGCGGCCGGTGGGGAGAAAGGACACCCACCTCCGTGAAAACATGATAAAGACGAAGAAACACCGCTACAAAGTCCACGCACTCACGGAGGCAAGGACGGCATGTCACGAGCACTTAGCTTCCGCGGCGTCCTCCGTGGGGGTAGGCAGAGCCGAGCCCCGCCCTCCGGTCTGCACCCAGCAGCCCAGGCCCTGCTCCCGGCTGCACCGGCTCCGGAGGCCATGGATGTGGAGACCAGGAAGCCGGGGCGGCGCACCAGGACGGAGTGCACCGGCACGTTTCAGACCAGGTGAACGTCCTGTGCACCTGGGGGAGGGCGGGGCCTGGGCCGTGAGGAGCTGTTTAAGGCGAGGCCTCCTTCGGAGTGTGTTGACTTTGGAGTGTGCTGTGCAGGCCGCACCGTGCCTGTGCCCTCGGCCCTTCCCCGCAGACGGCATTCCTGTGGGCTGGCAGCTTCCCAGGCCCGAGTGGCAGCTGCCATCCCAGCCCACAGCTCTGGGCATGCACACCTGAGACCGGGAGCTCCCCACGGACCGCAAGCCCCCTCAGGGCGGCCACGTCCCTCCCAGCACCTGGGAGCGGCTTCTCCTCCAAGCCTGGGGTGCAGAGCTTATGCCCCTCATTGGAAGAGGGGGTGCCGGGCTTCTGGTCGGGGCGGTGCTCTGTGGCCCAGGGGCTTCCCTCTCTGAGTCATGGCCTCTCGCCGCCTGCCGGGGAGCAGATGGGACGTGTGCTGAGCCGCAGGCGTGGGCTCAGGCTGTGACAGGCCAGGGAGCGTGGATTCCTGAGCTGTGTACCTTCCCGAGAACAGCCTGCCTCCAGCGGGGCAGGAATTTGGGGCTGCAGGCTAGGGCCAGGAATGCGGGGCAGGGGGAGAAGGGATGATCGAGCAGGGCCAGACGCCTACCTAGTGCAGGCGTGGACTTGTGTCAGCCCTGACCCCGGTGCCCAGAGCCTCCAGTGACCCGAGACAAGCGGGGGCCTGCCTGCCCACGTGGCGGCAGCTTCCCAACCTGCTGCTTCAGCGTGGGCGGGGCGGGCACCAGGCCCTTTCCCGGGGAGGGGAGGGCAGCTCGGGGGGGGGGGGGGGGCGGGCCCGGGTGGGAGGAGGGGCAGCACTGGGGTCCACGCCTCGGGTCCTGCAGTGGCCATGCAGAGGACAGCCCAGGACATGCCCCGGGCACCAGCCAGCCACCGCCTGGACCCGCCCTGTGCCCTGACTCCGGCCCGTCCCTTATCAGAAATGTTAAAAATCCCACATCACCTTTGGGGTCTCCAGCTGTAAAACGGGGACCGCGTGGAGCACTTGACTTACAATGACCATGAGTTTGTGACAGCAAAGTCTTGTGCATGCAGAAATGAGAAGGAGGGGCCCAAATGTGACCCCGTCCGGGATGGGGGTGGGGAAGGCCCACCTTTTATCAGGTGGAGGGAGTGACCCCATGAGACGGTCACAGGGTCGCGTGGAGGCTGCCCCCAGGTGGATGATGGGGCCAAGGGTGAAGGTGTGAGAGCCCAGCTGGCACTGCCCGTGTGGGGGCAGGGACAGGGATGGCTCCTGCAGGGGCTGGTAAGTAGGCGCACGGCCCTGGCACGGCCCTGGCACGGCCCGTGAGACCCAGTGAGGCTTCACTAAACACAGTGTCTGCTTCCGACCGTTAATCCGTTTTAATCAGGGTCCACACAGGAAGGGATTGCTCACCGGGTTCTGAGGGGATGGGGTGCAGGCTGCACCGTGACCAGGAAGGGCTGAGGGCGGGGCTGAGGGCGGGCGGCAGAGAGGAGGAGGAGGCTGCTGCTCACAGGCAAGTCCACGGCCCAAGGGCGGCACCAGCCCAGCGGTCACTCGCCCTGAGCCCTGTGCTTGGTATCGGTCACTGCTTCCTGAGCCCCTGGGGTTGTTTTCTGAGGACGGGGGTGGGGTCAGCAGAAGTCACTCTCGTCCCTGCGACTCTCTTCCCGGCGCTGGACAGGACGAAGGGACGGTGGGGGACCTGGTTCCGACGCCCCGCCTGCTGCCCTGTCCTGCACGTGTGGCTTCTGTCACCGCGACCCCCGTCTCTACTGAATGGTGTGTCCCGTCCCCGGGAGAGAGACCGCCAAACAATTACTTAGGAAAACGCACAGTGAACGGAACCAAGGGATGAGAACCTTGGAGCCAGGGCCCCGCAGGAGCCAGAGGGCTGCCCGCAGGAGCTGGGGCTGTGAGGAGTGCGGGCTCCCAGGGAGGAGAGGAGCCAGGGACCCTGGGCAGAGGGAAGAGATGTGCAAAGGCCCTGGGGCAGGGAGCAGCCGCCAGGAGGGCGGACACTGGGTGGCTGTGGCCCCGGTACCTGTGTCGCCGGGTTCACCCCTCGGGCCACCCAGCCACGCGGAAAGTCTGGTCTCATTCTCCATGGTCTGGTCTAGGATCCGGGCTCCGAACCTCCGAGCTCTGTGTTCCTGGCGATTCCAGATCTGAACTCTGGACCTCCACCCACCACGACCCCACAGGCCTGGCGTCTATTCTGACCGCCATGCCGGGCTCCTTGTCCGAGATGACAGGCTTGGAGATTCGGAGCGGGAAGGACATTCTGCCGGAATCACTTTCTTTAGCGCTGAGCTCCAGGGGAGTAAAGTAAAGGCAGGGCAGGAGCGGGCCAGCGGGTCTGAGATGACTGATCCCTGCTCCGCACACGTCTGCCTCCCGCAGCCGCCAAACACCCGTGTCCTGGCCGGGCGCCCGCGTGTCACATTGGCTCCTGTGCCATGTTCCGCAGGCGGATGGTCAGAGCCGACACAGCCGGCACGGCGGGCACTCCTGAGGACGGCACACGGCAGACCCTTTGTGAGACCGAGGCTCACGTGTCTGGGTGGTTGCAGCGCCCCCTGCAGCGGCTCAGACGCTATTCACGGCGGGCGCACGTCAGCGCTCCCCGCAGCGCCCGGTACTCTCACCTGTGAGGGGTGTGCGGGGACATCGGGCCCTTTCTCCTGTCCCAGGGCCAGCGACCTGGCGTCGGGCACCAGCCTCCCCTGGGCGCCGAGGCCGCCGTCTGGGTCCGTGTCCCCGGCGCGGGGGGAGATGGGTGCCGCCCTCCGGTCGTTGGGGTCAGATGACCTGAGCGGTGATGCTGCTGTCCCCACTCTGGGTCTCAGAGTTTCCCAAACGTTGACAAAGCCCACGCCTCCAAGGGAGAGGCTGTTTTAAGGCCCCACATTCCTGCGGAGAGCAGAGGCAGCGGCACCGAGAGGCGGGGGCGCATCCCGCGGCGGGGTGCGGTTCGTGGTTATTGGGCTGTTGGCGACGTGGCCCAGGGTTCTCTGAAAAGGTGATCCTTGATTTCTGCGCTGGGACCACGAGCTGCTCTTACGAAGTGGGAACCGGATCCGTCACCGGGGACCTGCGTGGGGAGTAGACCCCCCCTTAGGGATGGAATGCATGGGAGAACCGAGCCGCTCCCCAGCCCGGCACAGAGGGCGGCACGGGCGAAACCGGAGAGCGGAGAGTGGGTCTGGGAGGGACCCTGGCGCAAACCCTCGGTGCAACCTGGAAGGATGTAGGTCACAGGTCAGCGACGCTGGTCTCTGGCCCCCGGAGGGGGGCTCCGAGGGCGGGGTACCCTGGGCTGCCTGATCTCACCTCCAACCCTGAGACCTGCTGGAACAGTCGCCGGTCCCAGAGCGGCTTCCCGTTCGCGGAGAGCTGGGCCACCAGCAGCCAAACAAATAGGCAGGGACTTGTTCTGGTCGAAATCTTGTCGATCCAGACGAGTGTGTCTCTGAGTGGGTGGGCTGTGGGTTCTGACTGTTCCTGATGTTTGCAGCCCAAGGCTCCTCCCGTGACTGGGCCTCCCTGTCGGGCAGACGTCCCAGGGCCAAGCACGGCTGTGGGGCACCGTCTGGCCAGGCGAGTGGCCCCAGGACCCGGCCTGCAGCCTCCTGCACCGGCTCAGGCTCCTCCTCAGACCCCCTGGGCCGAGCGCGACGGCCTGCCCTAGGCAGACCTGCAGCGTCCCGGCTCCGCGCAGCCCGGCAGCCGCAGGATGCCCTCTGACCGGGAGCGGGAAGGCAGGGCGGGAAACACATTGCCCGCTGGCTCTGGGCCCATCAGCTTATCTGAGAGTTAAACACCCACAGGGTGTGCGAGCGCTCAGTGCAGCCCTTCATCTCCGCCCGGCCAGCCCCACCGCAGGCCGTGGGCAGGGACAAAGCCGGGGACAGATGCCCTGGGAGAGAAGGAAAGTCTGTTCAGGCAGCAGCAAGGGGGAGGGCAGCCCAAACTGCATAGCTCGGTTTCCAGTTAGACACATGCACACGGCTCACACACGTGCTCACACACGGCTACCACATGTGCTCCCACACGGCTCCCACATGTGCTCACAGACAGCTCCCACAGGGCACTCAGCCACACTCATACACACACTCACACACATGCACACACATGTACACACGTACACACAAGCACACAATCACACACTCACAATACACTCGCACACATTGTGCATATACTCACACACATACACACTCACACACATGCATATGCCCACACACATGCATACACACACTCATGTACACAATCACACACAATACACTCGCACACATTGTGCATACACTCACACACATACATACACTCACACACATGCATACACCCACATGCATGCATACACACGCATGCACACATTCACACATAGGCACTAACATACTCACATGTGTGCTCACACAAGGAGACCGTGCATGACGTGAGGGCTAACTCCCTTGCATCTTCACGTCATGGGTGGGCGCTAGACAGCTCCTGGGTTGGGTGGATGGTTGAGAGACCTGACCACTGTGCCGGGGGAGCAGTGCTGACAGGCCACCGGGGCCACTGGCTGAGCCTCTGCTCACACTGAGTGTGACGGGCACCTCACGGGGGGTTGGATCCAAGTTCAGCTGAAAACTGGGGAGTGACAATGGTTCACGTCTGTTGAAGTTGGATTTGGTCTTATGGTTATAGCTTCGTTTAGTGTTTCTTTTACCTTGGTTGAATTTCGACAGCATATTGCTAAAATTTTGATTAATTTTATTGAAGTTTTCAAACTTATCAATGCACAGCGGTTAATAGCATTCTCTTGTAATTTAAAAATGTCTTCTAAATTGAAATTAGTCTTCCCTTTTCATTCCAAACATGTAAGTTGTACT
Organism: Cnephaeus nilssonii; assembly: GCF_951640355.1. Lineage (NCBI taxonomy): Eukaryota > Metazoa > Chordata > Mammalia > Chiroptera > Vespertilionidae > Cnephaeus > Cnephaeus nilssonii. Next base: position 215,289 of record NC_137080.1, read on the forward strand.
TTTTTTTCTTGACTTAGTCTTGCTAGGGTCTTACCTATACTTTTGTTAAAAACTAAATAAAACAAAAACACCTCAGGCTGATCCTTGGCATAGAGACAGTCTACATAGAAAAGTAAACATGAAAAATATAACATGAAATAGCAAACTCTGGGGAAGGTGGAGAATTTAATTTCCAGAGTTACCACATTTTTTAAATTGAAATGTCCAGTGTTCAACAAAAAAATTCAAAAGCCTTACAGAGAAACAGGAAAGTATGGCCCGTTTAAAGAAAACAAAGATGAACACCAGGAGCTGTCTCTGAGGTAGGTCCTGTGATAGACATACTAGACAAAGACTTCAAAACAACAGTGTTAAGTATGCTCAAAGAGCTCAAGGAACAGGTGGATAAAGTCAAGAAAACAATGTGTTAACACAATGGAAATATCAATACAGGGTCAGAAAACCTAAAAAGAAATTCAGAAGAAAATTTGGAGCAAAAGCACAATAGCAAAATGGAAAATTTTACCAGACAGATTCAAAGGCACATTTAAGAAGACAAAAGAGCCCTGACTGGTTTGGCTCAGTGGATAGAGCGTCAGCCTGCAGACTGAGAAGTCCCGGGTTTGATTCTGGTCAAGGGCATGTACCTTGGTTTTGGGCACATCCCCAGTGGTAGGTGTGCAGGAGGCAGCTGGTCGATGTTTCTCTCTCATTGATGTTTCTAACTCTATCCCTCTCCCTTCCTCTCTGTAAAAATCAATAAAATATATTTTTTAAAAAAGAAGAAGACAAAAGAAAGAATCACCCAACTTGCGGATAGACAATGTAAATGATCAAGACTGAAGAACAGAAAGAGATAAATTAAAGAAAAGCAAGTGGCCCTAAGGGACCCCATCAGTGGATAAAACTAAGCATCCGAGAATCCTGAGAGAAGAAAGGGGTGGAGACCTCGCAATTGATGGAAGACATGAGTATACACATCCAAGAAGCTCAACAAACTATAATTAAGAGAAACTCGAAGAGGCCCCCAGGGACACATTATAATCCAACTTCTGAAAGACAAAGACAAAAAGCAAATCTTGAAAACAGCAAGAGAGAAGCGATCTCTCCTGGAAGGCGGCCACAGCCTCTCTTCCTTCGTCCGCCGGGCCCAGCGGGGTGTCCCAAGGTGGCTGCTGGCGTCCCTGTGGCCCCTTCAGTGTCACCAGGCTGGCGACAGGGTCAGCTTCATCCTCCACATCCCCACTGGGTGGGAGTCAGCTGGAAAGCAGCCTTCTCCTGTGGCTGGACCTGCTCCCTGGGGTTTCAAGCCCATCCCATCCCCAGGGGCTGCCTGGAAGGAGCCGTCTGAGGGAAGTGACGACCCGCCTCCCTGCCACCCGCCTCCCTGCCCACCTGCTGCTGAAGCCTATGCACTGTCTGGCCATCGGAGTCTGGCCCTGCCTCACCCCTGCCATTGTCTAGGCAAGAAACCACCTCGCATGTAAAACAAAGCTGAATCGATTGCTCGCACAGAGAAAGAGCGGCTGTTACAGGGCATGTTCTCTGCCCAAAGCCGTCTCTGGCCTGACCGGCACGCTGGGGGGAGTGGGGTCGGCAGAGGTCAGGACTCAAGCCTGGACCTTTCTGGGGGAAGTTGTTGCCGACCCCCTGGGAGGGGTGAGCATTTTGTGGTTGACTTGCCTGCAACTTGGCCCAAGGCCAGGGAGCGAAGGGAATTTCCTCTCGATCTGGAGAGTGGGCTCTTTCCTTCTCCTCGGGCTCCAGCCTCCAGGACTGCTGCTCTGGCCTCCTCTCACCATCCCGGGCAAAATGCACCCCCACGGTGTCTGCTATATGCACTTGCCCAGTTACCTCATCTCTCCAAGTCTCAGGTTCTTCATTGATAAAACAGTCTCCCCCATGGGAGGGACTCAGCCAATCACAGCCAAGGCAGAAGCGTCCTGCCCCGGGCGGCTGAGGAGCCCTCAGACCCGGGCTGGCTGGGTGGGCCGAGGGGCCTCAGGTGGAGCCCAGGGCCCCCCAACTACATGTGCAGAGGCTTGGCTGGACCCCGGAGACAGGTGAGCGACACGCCCATGTACAGCAGGGGCAGCAGCCGTGGAGGCAGGACAGTGGGCAGAGGGAAGGCCTGGGGTCCTGTGGGATTCAGGGCACAGGCTGGGGAAGGACAGGTGGGGGGGCCCACAGGGTCTGGGTGAAAGCTGGTGTGGGCATCGGGCGCGCACTGAGGTCTTTATGCAGAAATGATGCAACTGTGTTTTCTTTCTTCTTTCTTTCTTTCTCTTTCTTTCTTCCTCTTCTTTCTTTCTTTCTTTCTTTCTTTCTTTCTTTCTTTCTTTCTTTCTTTCTTTCTTTCTTTCTTCTTTCTTTCTTTCTTTTTCTTTCTTTCTTTCTTTCTTTCTTTTCTTTCTTTCTTTCTTTCTTCTTTCTTTCTTTCTTCCTTTCTTTCTTTCTCTTTCTTTCTTTCTTTCTTTCTTTCTTCTTTCTTTCTTTCTTTTTCTTTCTTCTTCTCCTTCCTTCCTTCTTTCTTTCTTTCTTCTTTCTTCTTTCTTTCTTTCTTTCTTTCTTTCTTTCTTTCTTTCTTTCTTTTTCTTTCTTTGTTTTCCTTTCTCTCTCTCTCTCTCCTTTTTTCTCTTTCTTTCTTTCTTTCTTTTTATTTCTTTCTCTTTCTTTCTTTCTTCCTCTTCTTCCTTCCTTCCTTCCTTTCTTTCTTTCTTTCTTTCTTTCTTTCTTTCTTTCTCTTTCTTTCTCTTTCTTTCTTTCTTTCTTTCTTTCTTTCTTTCTTTCTTTCTTTCTTTCTTTCTTCTTTCTTCCTTCCTTCCTTCCTTTCTTTCTTCTTTCTTTCTTTCTTTCTTTCTTTCTTTCTTTCTTTCTTTCTTTCTTCTTTCTTTCTTTCTTTTTCTTTCTCTTTCTTTTTCTTTCTGCTTTCTTTTTCTTTCTTCTCGGGCACTCCCCGAGGCCTGGACAGCCCGTATGGTCTGGGCCTGGTCAGCAGGGTAAGTTCTGTGAGTAGATCAAGCCATCTCACCGTGAAGATGGACGAAACGGGGGATGCTCTCCCCACTTCCTGCTGCCCCTCCGTGAGAGCCCCCTGGAACACCCACAGGGGGACGTGCATCTCTCTGCGTCATGGGGGCACTGCTCAGGTGTCTCCCTGTCCCCCAGCATCTTTCTGCTCACCTGCTCCCACCACTGTGTCAGCACCTGGAACCCATGTGGACACGACATGCACGTTGTACACGGGATCACATGGAGGCGAGTGGGGAAATGGACGTGAGCCTGTGCTCAGGGAGGTCCCGCTGCTGCAGGGGCCTGACCTCTCAGGGCGGGACTGGGCGTGAGGGCCTCGGGGCACTTCTTGCCCACCACCTGGTGCAGGTCTCACTGTTACTGGGGTGGGCGGGGGGTCCTTGCTGGCTGGAGGAGCTCAGACCCCTGCAGCCCATGCCCAGCGTCCTTTGCAATGCGCTGCCTGCCCCAAGTGGCCCGTTGGCGGGTGGCCGGGCCCTGGGTGTGGGGCGTGGGGTGTGTGGCTGCGGCCTGTTCAGACCTGGCCGGGCTCCAGAGCTGGTTTTGTTTTTCCTCAGCATTAAGTCAGGGGAGATTTTGTGGGCTGGGCGGCTTAACGGATAAAGCTCGGCCTTCCCCATTGGGCATGTGGCTGGGGTTCAGCGCGAGGTCCCGAGCGAGCTACGGTGCAGGCTGCAGGCCCGGCCTGGCCCTTTGTGGCTCCATTGCTGCCACGCCCTCCTCCCCACGAGGTCCATCTGCCGCTGGCTGCGCTGCGGCCTGTTCCTCAGCTCAGCTCCCGCTGCTCCACCTGGGACCGCGCCTCGGGGCTCCGCAGCCCGGGCTCCCCGCCCACAGAGTGGAGAGGGTGCCCTGAGCCAGCTGGGACTGCCCCTCCCCCCCGGCTGCAGAGGGCGGAGCAGCCTGTGTAGACACAAGTGTTGGTGTAGGTGGCAGGGGGAGGTCTCTGCCCAGCCCCAGAACCGGCCCAGGCGTACCTTAGGGAATGGGCCAGGCAGTGCCACCCACTCAGCCAAGGTGGCGGCCACTCACTGCGAGGAAGTGAGCATGAGTCTCCTCCTGTTTGCCACATGCTCTAGCCACTGGGGACCCTTGTGCCGCAGACAAAGACAGAGACACTCAGCAAAAAACTCCCAGGAAGGCGGTGGCAGAGCGGCAGCGTCCTGGACAGGTGGCCCTTGTGCGGCTCCAGCGGGCACTGTTGTCTGGCTCTGATTATTCCTCTCTGTTCCCGCAGACAAGCCCTGCCTCGCTCACTTCCCAGGTGAATGAGCCGGAGCACAATGGAGCTGTTGGCAGGAGGGTGGCTCTCAGGCTGTGCCTCTGCTCTGGTCCCTCCTTTCTTTCTCGGCCTCTGGATGACCACGTGGGAATGGAGATGAGGGAGGCGTTCCTTGGCTGCAGAAGGGGGTCTATGTTTGTCTGCATTTGACAGTGACATCCCCAGGGAAGAGTTCTCATGGATTTACTACGAGAGGGTAACGGGAGGTGCTGTACCCACTGAAATCTTTTCTAATATCCGGGAGACGCGGCGAAAGAAAAGAGGCCGGAGCAAGAAGGGGGCGCACTGGTTTCCTAGCGGACATGGCTTCCTGTGCATCGCTGTATAAATCATAATGCAGAAGCCCAGTGGGGCTGCAAACAGGACACAGAATCACAACATTTTGGATTCTAATTTTTTTTCATCTAATAATTCAAGCATTAATATTACCCATTTGTATTTGTTACATGCTCTGAGGTAAATACCATTATTACATCACCACCATCACATCACCATCAATACTATCACCACCATCACCATCACTATCACCATCACCACCATCATCGTCACCACCACCATCACCATCATCATCACCATCATCACCACCATCATCACCACCATCATCACCGTCATCATTACTACATCATCACCATCTCCATTACCAACACCATCACCATCACCATCACCATCATCATCACCATCATCATCATCATCACCACCATCATCACCACCACCATCACCACCATCATCACCATCACCATCATCATCACCATCATCATCATCTCACCATCATCACCATCACCATCTCATCATCACCATCACCACCATCACCACCATCACCATCATCACCACCATTATCATTACCATCATCATTACTATCATTACCATCACTATCACCACCATCACCATCACCACCATCACCACCATCAATCATCACCATCAGCATCATCACCATCACCATCATTACCACCATCATCATTACCATCATCATTGCTATCATCATCACCATCACCATCACCACCATCACCATCACCATCACCACCATCACCATCACCATCACCATCACCATCATTACCACCATCATTGCTATCATCATCACCATCACCATCACCACCATCACCATCATCAATCATCACCATTATCATCACCATCACCATCACCATGGTCACCATGGTCACCATGGTCACCATGGAAAGACCTCTTTGAAGAACCTGAGAGCACAATGTCCTTGGCCTGGAAGACACAGAACTTCACAGATGGGCTTGTCATTGCCCATTGAACACTATAAAAAGGGTGAGAAACACATGTAGCTCGAATATTTTAGGATGTGAAGAAAAATACAGAAATAAAACGAAATAAGAATAAAGGAAGTGGAGTAATTTAAAGAAAAACCTTTGTATTTGAAGAGAAAAGGATACACATTTTAAGTGCAAGTCCCCAGGAAGTCCCCCACAGCGAGCATGGCAGGGTCCCAGCACCTGGTTCCCGGAGCCTGTCCCACCACGTGGTCACTGTGTCCTTCCCCTCGACCGTGCAGAGCTGACCTCCGGCTGTCGACTTAGTTCTCCCTGGTTTTGAGTTTTCTGTGACGGGAACCAGACGGTCTATGTTGTGGGTGTCTTGTCCCGTTTCCTCCTCATTACGCTCTGCACGTTGAGGTTCCTGCTGCTGGCTCTGCCCCACGGATGCTCCCTGTGGATGTGGGCATTCATGAATGTCCAGTGTTGGGCTGTGACATAGCACTGCCCTGAGCACGCTGTTTGGTGAACATTTCGGGGGACACACCTCGGTGCAGAATTGCTTCCAGCACCTGCAGGAGGTCACTCTCAGCGCTCACCTCCGGGGGCCCAGCCCATCAGACAGGCCAGGATGGCCCAGCATTTCTGACTTGCCCCAGGGACAGTCTGCTGCCTTCCTGGGACCCACGAGCCCCACGACTAACACCTCAGGCAGGGCCGGCCTCTGAGCAGCTGAGGCCTGGTGGGTTGGTCTCCAGCCGCATCAGGGCTGATCTCCTGCACTCATGTCCCCTCCACAGATGCCCAGGCCCAGGGAGAGCCCCCCTCCAGCCTTCAGGTTAGCTCCATCTTCCGGAGGACCCAGCCTGCTGTCCATGCTCATCCAGGGGGCGTCCAGTCCTGCCCTCGAGGTGAGGAGGAGGCAAGAAGCGGGCATGGAACTGCCCACACGCAGTCACAGGGACGGAGGTCCTGGCTCCACGTTTTCCCGTGGGCACAACCCTCTCCCCCTCCATTTCCAAACTCTGTAATTAGGTCTGAGCAGCTCCTTTGATCAGCATAATAGCTGTTTACTACGGCTCCACGGCCTCCCACCTCCCAGAGCCCCGCAGGTACCGGCGGGAGAGGAACATGGTGTCAGTGGAACCTCCATGCTTTCCAGGGCGGCTCTCCGTGGGGAGGCCTCCGGCACCCCCAACCCTCCAGGGTCACCTCCAGGATAAACATCGCTGCCTGTCGGCCAGTCATCCTGAGCCCAGGCTGCTGGGCTTCCCAGGGCAGGTGCCCCCCAGGCAACAGGACACTGACAGGCAGAGCTCACAGCTCTCTCAAGAGTTTTTGTCACCAAGAGGAACCGCATGCTTGACAGCATGTGCCCTTGGGGTCAGGCCCACAACCTCTGGACAAGGGGCCAGGTGCCCGGCCTTCACCACCTCTGTGCAGGTGCCCGGCCTGTGCCCACCTCTGTGCAGGTGCCCGGCCTGTGCCCACCTCTGTGCAGGTGCCCGGCCTGTGCCCACCTCTGTGCAGGTGCCCGGCCTGTGCCCACCTCTGTGCAGGTGCCCGGCCTGTGCCCACCTCTGTGCAGGTGCCCGGCCTGTGCCCACCTCTGTGCAGGTGCCCGGCCTGTGCCCACCTCTGTGTAGGTGCCCGGCCTTCACCACCTCTGTGCAGGTGCCCGGCCTGTGCCCACCTCTGTGCAGGTGCCCAGCCTGTGCCCACCTCTGTGGGCACAAGCATCCCAGGGCTGTGAGTAGCTGTCCTGTGCTCTGTCCCTCTAAGTGACTGCACAAAGGCGGGGTGGCGGGGGGGGGGGGTGTCCCTGCGCACCTGCCAGGAAGTCCCTCAGACTCGGCCTGTGCCCAGCTGAGGCCTCAGAGACCCTCGGCCTACATCTTGTGTCCTTCAGCCGCCCAGTGGGCGCAGCCTTCCTGCAGCTGGTCCTTCAGACCCCGCTCCACGTGTCCAGAGGGCCAGCGGTGGGAGGGAGTCCCGGACAGTGACCCTTTTGCCTGCATCCGGCGCGGGGCAGGTGGGCGCGAGAAGGGCCCCGCAGGTGCTCAGGGCTCCAGCTTTGCCCGGGGCCTGGCCGCGAGCCTGCAGGTCCCGCACAGCCCGGGTCCCACCAGGATCTGCTGGTGACGCCGCCGGTGCGCCGTGCGCCGGAGGCAGAGGGGCTGCAGCTGGTCGGCTCGGCTTCCTGCGTCCTGTCCTGGGCTCCTCGTGGGGCCCCCTGCACCCCAGGTCTGAGGCCCTCTGTCGACTTGGGCGGGCGCAGAGCAGAAGCGTGGCCGGAATCTCTGCGCTCAGTGTGTGTCCATGGGATGCTGTCAGTGTTCTCACCAATCGAGATGCGCGTGTTTGCGTGCTGATGATGGATTCTAAAACGTTGTTTTGATGTGATATTTTGCAATTTGAAGGACGTGTCAGGTGGGGTTCCTGGAACACGGTGGCGGGGGTCGGGGGTTGGCAGGAGATTCACTGGGTTGGGTCCAGACTAGGTGAGCGAGGGGGCGGGTGGGAGCCTCGGCGAGTCTCCCCGAGGCTTGGAGCGTTTGCCAGCCTTCTCGGCGCTCTGGCCTGTGATGGAGAACGCGTGAGCTTGGCAGAAGGATGGGGCTGTGGGCGGGGCCAGAGCGTCTGGAGAAGAAGCCGCTGCCTGTCCACAGCTTCAGGCTCTGGGAGACACGCTCGTCCTCGACACGGGTCCCTGCACCCTGTCCTCGGTCCCTGCACCCAGGGCCGTCCTGGGAGACGATGCACCAGGCACGGTCTAAAGGGAACGCACAAACAGGACCCTCTCGGGACACAAGGCTCCGTAATTTTTCCCGGCGAGGTTCGCTGTCCTATGAAATATTCACTCCTGGAAGCACCCCCTTCCCTGGAGAGCTCCGGTCCCACCCCGCCGGCCGGCGAGACCCTGGGGTGCTCTGCGTGGTCCCCACGAGCCAGTCTTTCTAAGTTCAAACCTCGAGGTTCAAGACCAAGGCTGGCGGGAGCCAGGCGACAGGAAAGCTGGCGTCGGCGTTATCGTTTGCTAATTTCGTGGTTGTACTGAGAGGAGCTTGAGGTTAAGCGGGTCCCGAGGGGTGTGGGCTGGTCCTGTCCCAGAGGCCCAGCCCCGGGGGCCAGGCAGGAGGCGCGTGGCCACGTGGTGTCCTGTTACTTCCCGACGTCCTCAAAGGCAGCTTTGGCGGCGTCTGGATCGGGGGCAGCTGCTGACATCCCACTGACCTGCGACCTGTCCACAGGTGCCGAGGAGCCGGGAGGCCCAGCCCTCAGCCCCGTCCCGACTGGCCGCCGGGCGTGCGTGAGGCCAGCTGGTCTGCAAGCCAAGAGGGGAGTGAGGAGCCGAGTGTCTCCGCGGATGTGGGCCCCGCACGTTCTCATCGAGCTGAAGTGGACACGGAGACCGCGGGCGGTGGACGGCGCTCCTGAGCCGAGGCTGCCGAGCTGCCGAGCTGCCGAGGAGCCGACGGTGGGCCTCCCTTCCTCTCCGGGTCAACGTTTGTGCTTGAAGCATTTCTGGGCGAACTGGGAGGGGCCCGCACGACCACACGGAGAGGCTCGGTCATGTGCTTCCAGCTCACAAGCTGACCTTCTCCAACCCGGGCCAGCTCCTGGACCCACGCCGGCCGGCCTCCCTCGCCTGGCCCCGCAGGCGGCTGCCACCCAGGAAGCATCGTGGGGAGGGTGCGGCTGCGTCACAGCTGCCATCCATCCTGAGCGTCTGAACCCCCTAAAGGGTCATGGGGACCGTGACTCCTCTGGCCGCGGAGGAAGCCAGGCGAGCCCCCCCCCCCCCCACAGGAGGAGGCTCTGGCCCCAAGGACAGGCCCTCCCCTCCCCGCCCCACCCCGCCCCCTCGGACTAGTCCCCCATCCCCCCGGCGGGAGCCGGGAGCTCTCAGGGAGGGGTGCTTCCAGGAGATGAATATTTCATAGGACAGCGAACCTCGCGTCACGAGGGGGTCGAAAGGCTGCTTCGTTGTATGTCGGCTGCTGTGTTTCCGAAGAGGCAGGCAGGCGGCTGGGGCAGACGGTTTAGGGGGTTGGAAACGGGCTGGGGGTGCGTGCAGCCCGAGACTGTGCCTGGGGAGGGGGTGGGAGCATCAGGGCCAGACGAGGCCCCCAGGACCTGCAGGGAGACCCTCTCCCCCACATCTGTAGCTCCCGGCTCACAGCAGGAGCTCCACAGACATCTGGGGGCGAAGGGAGAAGGGAGGCGTCGGGGACCCGCCCACTGTCGCACTGAATGGAGCCGGAGGCTTGTGAGTGCATCGTCTCCTCTTGGCACAGTCACCGCTCATTTATATCCACTTTGCTGCTTTCAATTATCTTTCAGAAAATAATAAATAAGTGCTTTATTTTTAGTTTTTTGAGAAAAAGGGGGACATCTTGCAGTGACTGCACAGGGAAAAAGCCATAAGGAAGAGGGACAACGCCCAGCCCCGAGGGAGCTCCGTGTGGCCAGGACTGCCCGCCGCCGGGGGGCCTGGCGACCCCCTCGCCCTTATGGGATCCGCGGCTGCAGGGCCCTGTGGTGCCGTGGGGCAGACCCCCCCCCCCCCCCCCCCGCCGCCTGCCTGCCTGCTGTGCGCACAGGCCAGGCCTGCCCCTGCCTCTGCGGCGACACTAATCCACACCCCGGGTCTCTGAGGTCTCGGGAAGGACAGGCCGCAAGGAATTGAAGGGGCTCCCGACGCAGGAGGAGCTGGGCCAGGCCTCCCTGGACGGTGGGGGGGACGGACGGGGCAGGACTCCGCAGCACAAGGAGCTGCCTTTCTGGGTTCCTGCCCGGGGATCCGGCAGCCTCTGTGGTTACTGATGACCTGGGGCCAGCGCCCCGCAGGTGAGGGGGCAGAGCACCGGGCCCACCCCGCGCTGCAATCCCAGCCGCGAACCTGGACAGCAGGGCGTGCGCAGGAGGTGAGCACAGCCCGAGGCTGCGTGGTGCCCGTTCCCCACGACCAACAGCAAACACACCCCGTGCCTCTGTGTGTGGGGGGCCCGGCGCAGAGGCAGGTGTGGGGCCCAAGCTCCTCCCAGGAGAGGCCCCTCGAGGTGGACAGGGGTCGGCTGGAGGCCTGTCGAGCCGAGTGTGGGGCGGCGAGTGGCAGCACCGGGCGGCTGCGCAGTGCCGGTCGCTCCCCAGGATGCAGGCGGCAAGGGCAGGAGCTCGGCTGGTGGGCTGTGCCCACCGCCAGCGCTAAGGCGGTGAAGGGAAACCGAGGCCGGCGTCCCTCAGCGCTCCGGGCAGATTTGCTTCATCTCTTTGTGTCTCGGGTTTCTGGTGGGGAGAAAGCCCGATGCAGCCAGATGCCTTCCGGTGGCTGGTGTCCACGTGCGAACGTGCTTTGGGGAGACGGAGGCAGGACCACCAGCTGCTGAGCCCGCAGTGCGGGCAGCTCTCAGGGGCGCGTCGCCTCCTGCAGGCCGACGCATGCTCAGCGGCGGCCGGCCCTGCTGCAGGAAGGGGACGCGTCCAGAGGACTCCCTGCCTGGGATGCAGTGAGCACTGCCCGTCCCCTGGCCCAGAGCTGAGATGGGCTCCCTCTGGCCGGTCAGCGCACGGGACCGGCAGCCAGGCCGTGGTGTAAACACGCAGGCAGGAGTGTCCCAGCGTTCCCAGCTGGGCCTTCTACGCTCAGAGGCTCGGAGGGCAGCCTGCAGGACGGTGGGGCGTGCGTGCGGGTGCACACCTGTATGAGGGTGCGTGTGTGTGTTTGCAAAGTCCTGGTCAAGGCTCAGCGTGGCTGCCGGGCTAGGGGTCTGCCTGGTGTCAGGGCCTCGCCGCGGTGAGTGACAGGGGGCGGGTGAGCTTGCAGCACACACTCCATCACGCACTTCTGCACCCTCACAGATCCCGTGGGCCGCCTGATGGGGAGGCGGGAGAGCGAGTCTGTCCTGGCTGAGCCAGTGGCTGTGGGAAAGCAGATGTGTAAGCATGTGTTTGTTCATGTACACGTGTGTTTGCATGTGTCTCTCTGTGTGCATGTGTGTACACACATGTTGTGTATGAAGTCTCACTGGACATGACCACTTCTCCAGCTTCTTGCTTCTCTGCTGAGTGTGGGCGCCTGACCCCAGGCCCCACAGGCCCCACCGGCCCCACAGGTACCAGGCCTCGGTCTCCCCGTAAATCTCATGTTTCCCCAAGTCAGGTCCTCGCTGCTCCTCCCTCCACCCGCTCACAGTAGCTCGAGCGGAGGAATGTCGCTGTAAAAATGAAACCACGTGAAACGAGAAGCCATCGCATGCCGCCTTTGGTTGAGGCAGATCCCGGCTTCGGCGGCGGGTGCCAGAGCATTTGCGCTCCCTCCGACGCGGGAAGGCCCACAAGGGGATAGCGGCTGCGGCGTCCATTCGCGGCCTTAGAGGCAACGTCAGGCATTCTGTGCTGACCTGATCTCTTTGCTGCCTGAGAGGCACATTTTATGACCTACCCAGGATAAATACACATGCATATGCACGTATGTGCACATGGATGTAATTACACACGTGTATACGCACCGCCATGGACCACAGTTAGACATGAGATCAGGCAAAACTACAGTTCCCTGCGGGGCCGGAGTCGCCAGGATGCGAGCTTGCACAGGTTGTGACTGGAGGTCAGCGCCAGGTGTCAGGGGAGACGGCGCAGCCGGGGGCTCAGGCCAAGGAAAGCCGCTCACCTTGAGCGAGGCCCTGGCTCCTGGCCTCTGGGTGACCTGTGGTTGGGGTGACAGCATTGCCTTCAGGGGTGTCATGAGGATTATATTAAACCACCGTAATACTTCAAGTGCTTGTACGGTGTCTGGTGCATAAATGCCCAGGGACCTAGAGTCATTACCCCTGAGGGTGTGCCTGTGCCCCGCCCTGCATGGCGGCACCTTCATGCCCTGGGCACCTCCCACATCCCCGTGTCCAGGATCGCTTCAGACCCAGACTCCCCACACCCCAGCCCCCCACCCCAGCCCCACCCCAGCCTCCCCACACCCCAGCCTCCCCACACCCCAGCCCCCCACCCCAGCCCCCACCCCAGCCTCCCCACACCCCAGCCCCTGTAGCCCATGGTGCCCCTGTCCCATGCACCGAGGTCAGGGCAGGTGGCTGCTCAAATAGACAAAGGAGTGAGCAGGACGAGGACCCAGCTGCCGCCTTCCCCGTGTGCGGGGCTGACGTCAGCCTTGCGTGTCCATGTGTGTTCCTCTGGCAAGAGCGGGGGCCGCGGCTGCACGGCGGAGGAATGGCCCCTGCTCTGGGCTCTGCGGCCTTCCTGCCCGGACAGGTCTGCAGAGCCGCCCAGAGCTCCTGCCACAGGCCCTGCCCTCCTGGCGCCCCAGGCTGCCCGCCTGGCCCTCCCGCTCCTGGCCCCTGGTACTGGCACTGCTCTGGGTCAGTTCACGTGGGGCCCCGCCTCCCGCTTCATCGCTCACACGCTCGTCAGCACAGTTCTGTGCACAAAGTGCTCAGTTAGAAGCCCTGTGGGTCTGCTCTTCCTACCAATCGGTGCACCCAAGTCCCGGCACGCGGGGAGCCCTGGGGGCCGCCGGCCGAGCTGTGCTGTTGTGTCGCTGGCGTGTTCTCCCTGCACGCCTGCTTGGGCCGAGTCATACCTGCTGGTGTTTGGCCACCTCCCCCCTCCCCCCGCCCCCGGGGGCAGAGCCCTGGGTGACACTGACCAGAACCCAGTGTGACTGAGTGACCCCGGCACCCGGCCCTGGAATTTGTCAATTTGGGGAATTAATCTGCGGGAGACTGAGCCGGGGCAGGGCCGGGCAGAGAGGCTGCCTGCTGCTGGGTTGCTCTCGGCGGGGGGCTAACGAGGGCCCTCCCGACAGTCCAGGGCCCCTGCTCCTCGGGAGGCGGTCCCCCCTGTGAGGTGGACTGGGGGCCTCTCGTGTCCCACCTCGGAGCAGGTCCCAGAATACACCAGGCTGTGCAGTGCCTCGCGCGTCTCCCACTGAGCCCTGGTGCAGGGAGATCACCGACAGTGGTTCCCGCAAAACCCCCAAATTCCAAACCTAAGACCCCCTTCCCGCAGGAGAGGCCGGCAGACCGACCTGTCCCAGAGCCAGAGGCCAGGGGCTCCAGGCCCCCGCACCCCACACCCGCCCTGGGGGCCCGGCAGGAGCACGGCCCGTCCTGGAACGTGGTCTCCACTTCGGAGCTCCGGCCTCGGAGCCGGGGTGCGGGGACCGGGGAGACGCGGCCGGAAGGGCAGCTGTGCTGTGTCCTGCAGACGCTCTTAGGATGGTGACTGGCCCTCCACTCGGCTCTGGGCGGGAGCCCCCCATAGACTGAGGTCCTCAGAGGCCTGCTGGTCGGGTCTCAGGCCTGTAGGGGCGGCTCCCGCTGTCAGGGACTCGGGTCTCTGGTCTCCTCAGGGAGGACGCGCGGGGGGGGGGGGGGGGGGGGGGGCGGGCGGGGCCGACCCAGAGGAGCGATCCTCAGAGAGGCTGGCGGGACCCCGTGTCACTGACCCCGTGTCATGTCTGAGGGAGCGTTCTTTGTTCACGTTTAATCACACACCATAAGGTATGATGCACACAGCACACACACGTATGCACATCACGGTTGAAATGAAAACGGGTTTTCAGTTTTAAAAAATCCCCCAAATAAAGTAAATATCAAACATGGGAATTCTCTTGAGGGATTTAGAAAGCTGGAAGCTTCCGGCGTGTTTTCCACGTTCAGGGAAGCCCCGAAGTCTCCGACCGTTAATCACTGCTCGGTAATGTAAACACGCCCCCTGCGCCGAGTCTGTGGTCTGCTCAGCCGGACGGCAGGCCTTTCCCGGATGCCTGCTCTCCTGCCGCTCACAACGCCCAGCTCGCCGAGGCCGTCGGGCAGGCTCAGGCGGGGCCTGGCCCACGTCTCCGCCGCCGCGCGAGCCGCCTTGCATCCATGGCCCCGGAGCTGACCTTTGCGTGGCAGGTCCCCGCCCGGGGACGGAGCCGCGGGAACGTGACATGTGCCTGGCGGGCCCTGGGGTGAGGCTGCCTGGGAATGCTCACCTGACTTCCCTGCACAGAAGCGACCTGGGCCGAATGGTTTTCGTCACAAAATGTGCTGGTTTTTAAAAATATATATATTTTTTATTGATTTCAGGGAGGAAGAGAGAGAGATAGAAACATCAATGGTGAGACTCATAGATCAGCTGCCTCCTGCACACCCCCACTGGGGATCGAGCCCACAACCCAGCATGTGCCCTTGACCAGAATCGAACCTGGGACCCTTCAGTCCGCAGGCCAACACGCCATCCACTGAGCCACACCAGTCAGGGCACAAAACGTGCTGTTTTGCCTGCGAAGATGCCCACAGTATTCGGACCGCTGCCCACATGGCTGGTCTGTCCCCCTCGCGATGGTCAGTGAGCATCACACCCTCAGGGCAGCCTGGCGGCTGAGCTCCTGCCCACAGCTGCCCGTCACGCCGCTTCCTGGCCGACCTGCCTGTGACCAGAAGGGGTGTTTGTCCCCGAACCTGCGTGTGGCTGTTGGACCAAGTTACCTGAGTGATGTCCTCGGGTGGGCGCACTCCTGCAGTCTCACTGGAAAGAGAGAGCTGGTCCTTTAGGACACGGAGTGGCCGGCCTTGGAGAGACTTGACCAGGTCACGCTGCTGAAACACTGCTTTCCATCTGCCGGGGGGAGGACCAGGGCTAGAGGCTGAGAGAAAACTAACGGCTCATGGCTGCCCTTCGAAGAAACACAAACTGGAAATGAGTGGGCGAAGCAGGAAGACCAGGGTCACCCATGGGGATCCCATCAGAGAGGAGGCCTGTGACCCCCAAGACGGGCGAGGAGGGTCGGTTCTGTCTGAGGCAGGTGTGACCTCCCCTGAGATCCCGGCTTCGCTTGGATTTGTCGCCAGATGGTGAGGCCTCGCTGGGGCAGGTGCGCCAGGCGATGCTCAGCTCCCCACGTCCTCTCTGCGTCCTTGTCGGGATGGGTCACACCGCACAGCCCGGAAACATCCCCACCCACCCCACTGGGGAGGCTCAGGGGACGGAGATACGGACACAGACTTGCCACCGTGTTACAGTGTCGCCATCACGTCGTAGCTATCGTCACGCTACGGAGTTACCATCACAGGCCGTCTGCTCCCGTTAGGACACAATGTTGCCGTAGGGAGTGCCCATCAGCCGGAGCTACCACCGCCATTAGCTGAGGATGGTCCCGGGGGCAAGCCTCTCTTCTTTACTGAGGATCCGCGTAGCGTTAGCGAACATTGTGCCTGACATCCTTCCCCTGCCCTCCATGCCTTCATCCGGTCACGGTGGCCTCCTCCCCGAGGGGCTGGAGCCGGCACGGGCCGGGCCCTGGACCTGCGGGGGCTGCGGGGGAGGGGAGTGAGGGCCTCAGTGGGTGGGAGACGGCCCTGCATGGCCCGTGGCTGGGTGCTGGGAGCAGCCTCTGACAGGCCTCCTGGAGGGACGCTGACAGGAAAGCAGCAAAACGGGGCCGGGGGGGGGGGGGCGGGGGCGGGGGGGCTGCACCTGCTGAGGGCGGCGGGCGATGGCAGCGCGGCCCGCAGACGCCTCTCCGCCTGGCGCTGCTAACGAAGGTTAAGCATCACTTACTGTTCCAAGCGAACGGGGATCTGGAAACAAACGGCTCAGGCCTGATGCTCAATCATCGTTAATTAACGAAGAGCCCACGGTGCTGAGGGGGTGGGAGGGGCTGCCGCGGGCCGGGGCAGCTTCCTGATTACAGAGCCCCCGCCCTGCCCACTCTCGCTGCTCCGAGGGGGTGCAGGCCCAGGCGTTTCCGACTTAATGAGCTCAACAGGAGCCGGGGTAGAGGGGCAGGCGGTCCAGCGATGTTCCAGCTGCATCCCACCCTCGCCCCCAAACAGTTCTGGTCTATTCTGGTCTCCCCAGCAGTTGTTCTGTGTGTGAGGTTTCTGGACATCCAGGCGGGGAACGCAGTATGAAATGGTTTGGGGGACTCACTCCCATTCTTACTGCTTTTGCTTCTACGTCTTGGAGAGTGGCCTGAGTTTAATTTTGAAAACAATCCTGCCTTTTCCCAAAGTCACAGAGGATTGTTCTAACACCCGTCTGTGCAGGGCAGAGCCCGGACCTGCCTTGTGTCTTAGCAGCGGCGTGCGTGGCAGGTGATCTTGCGTAAGTGCCTCCACCTTGCTCAGCACGGTCCCGCCCAGGACACCCACCTTCTCGGGGGTTTGCTCTCAAGGTCCTGCCACCTTCTCCTGAGGCACCTGTGCCGGGGCGGGGGGCGGGGGCCACCACAGCTTGTCCATCAGGTCAGCGCGCAGCAGGGGCGCCAGCGGAGAGGCCCTGGGGGGTTTCCTCATGCCCCGGCCTGTCCTAGGGCACAGCTAAGGGGACATTGTCCAGCCAATGTGGGCGTCCAGTGTTCCCCCGGCAACCCCCTCCCCCCCCCCCCCCCCCGCCAGCTTCCTTCTTTCTGGGGTTTGGTTGTGGATTAATGAGTGAACGGGGGACCCGCCCCTGGAGGACCCTGAACAGACTGGGAGGGGTGCAGAGACCAGGGCCAGGGCCTGCTTGGGGATGTCTGTGCAGATGCAGCCTGGGCAATGCCGGGGGTCCAGCCGGGGAGACACTACCTCAAAGGCCTGAGCTTCTGGGGACGGTTAGAAAGGCCCGGAAGCCGAGTCTCCCACGGAGACCCCGTGGCCGGCCTTCCCCAGGCGGAGAGGGTTCTTCCTGGGGTTCTGGCTGAGGCCGGCTGCCGGGCCCAGGCCCCTCGGCGCGGAGCCGCTGGTCCTCGCTGGATGACAAGAGCAGAGACTGGGTTCCGCCCGAGCCCTTTCCTTTCCTAACGGTGAGCGGCCGAGAGAAACACAACAGGTCCAGTCACAGTCGGAGCCGTGCCCAGCTCGCCGGGAGCCGTGGCTGAGGGCTCTGGAGTGGACAGAGTGAGCAGGAGGCCAGGCCGAGGGCGGAGCTGGGCCCACACCCGGGCACCTGGAGGCCAGGGCACAGTGGGGGTAGTTGGGCTGCACACAGCCCCGAGTTTGACCCTGAGGAGGTGACTTCTCTCTGATGAGGCCTGGCCTGGGCCACAGCCTGGTCTGTGTGTTGTTAGCTTTCGGTTAGTGGCCTGTGACCAGCGGCCATGCCTGGCTGGGCTCCCTGTGCACCGTCAGTCAGCACCCCCGTCCCTGCCCCTGGGCCTGGTCAGCACCCCCGTCCCTGTCCCCTGGGCCTGGTCAGCACCCCCGTCCCTGCCCCTGGGCCTGGTCAGCACCCCCGTCCCTGCCCCTGGGCCTGGTTAGCACCCCGTCCCTGCCCCTGGGCCTGGTCAGCACCCCTGTCCCTGTCCCCTGGGCCTGGTCAGCACCCCCATCCCTGTCCCCTGGGCCTGGTCAGCACCCCGTCCCTGCCCGCTGGGCCTGGTCAGCACCCCGTCCCTGTCCCCTGGGCCTGGTCAGCACCCCCGTCCCTGTCCCCTGGGCCTGGTCAGCTCCCCGTCCCTGCCCGCTGGGCCACACTGTATCTGGGGAGACTCAAGGACCACCAGTGCCTGAGAACCAAGCTGGTGCCCCTGCTCTAAAGGTGCAGAGGTCTCACCCGCCATGACCACCCAGCGGCCTCCCTGTGGGGCAGATTGAGGGGTGTCGACGAGAGGGCCAACCTCGTTTATTTTTATGTTTACGTTCTTACCTACAGTTCAGGCAAGTGAAGGTCCCCGTTTCTCACCTAGAAAACGAAGCTCCCGCAGTGGCCTTGCCAAGCAGGAGACGAACCCGATTTCCGTTTGGGGCCACGGGGGCAGGGCCGGCGCGGGGCTGGGTGGGGACCAGCATGGGCACAGGGGAGGCGGGCGTACCTGCTACCCTCGGCTTCCGCCCCAGCACAGAAGCCACAGGACAAACACGTGCCAGGCCCCAAGGATCCCTCCTCGGCGCTCCCCTCTCTCCTCCCGATTTCTAACCCCAGCGCCCCCCCCCCCCCCCCCGGGGTCTCTCCTCAGCACCCGGCTCAGAGCTTCCGACCGACCGACCGTCACCACCCTGGGCACCATCACCCTCCCGGCTCATGTGACCTTGCCCGGTGACCTCCCCGGGGAATCAGGCAGCCCACTCCTGAGGGAGGGCATCCCGAGAAGTTTTAAAGAAAAATATACAAGCATTTTTATTTAAAAACAAACTAGTTTCACAACTTGGGGCCAATCGGAAGAAAGCTGGATTGTCAAAGGGCAACGTGGAAGGTGCCTCTGTTGAACGCCACTCGTTTGCCATTGAAGGAAAAGGCTGGGGCGGGGGCTCCGGACGAGCTGGGAGCCCAGCGCCCGTGCTGCTGGGAGGCTGTGTCTGTCGGTCTGTCTTTCCATCTGTGCCCCTCGCTTGACAGAACCGCCTGCCAGTGCCACAGACCCAGGGACGCGGCGGCCCCAGGAAGCGCCTGTGCAGGAGGTCCCGGCAGCCTTCCCCGTCTCCTCCCCTAGCGCACGAACCGGCACCACCGCCGGCCGCCCGGCCAGGCCCGCCTCGGCCTGGCTGCCTGCACCCGGGGATTATGCGGATGACGTCACGGAACATTCTGGAGTTCTGTGGTGTATTTATTGCAGAGTTTCCTCTTCATCCAACAGCTGCCGCCCTGCCCCCTCTCCCCACACGCCTGCTCTTCTGGCGGCCGGACGGCCGGAGATTCCCCTGCAGGAGCCCGGACTCCGTCGACACGGGCTCAGGTCTGCACTGAGAGGAAGCGAGGAGAGAGGCAACAGGCTGGGTGATGGGCGGAGCCACACGCTGTGCCCCCCTCCCTCTGAGGCCCAGCCGGGAGCTGAGTCCTGGGTGAGGTGCGGCCGGAGGCTGGCAGAGGGTCACCTGCTGGGGGGGGGGGGCCAGTAGCTACACTGTGTCTCTGCTCAAACCCACACGCATGGTCCACCTGCAGCTTAGCCTACCGCACAGACCCACGTGGCCCTGGGGCGTGGCCCTGGGTGTGGCCCGGGGTGTGGCATGGGGTGTGGCTCTGGAGCCTGCCCTCAGGACTACCCTCTCCTCTGCAGGGGACAGCCCAGCTCCAGCCACAGCAGGAAAGGGGCACCCTGTGAGTTAGGGGAGACTGGGGTTCCAGTCGGAGCTAAAAATCCCCACGTCGGAGCTAACCGTGGGCACAGCAGCCCCGCGGCCTCGTGGGAACTCGCACGTGGGAAGCAGAGCTGCTTCTAACGGTAGCGATGGAGGCGCCGTCGCTGGAGGGCCTTGCTCTCGGCTGCAGCGGCCTCTTCCACGGACCCCAGAGGACAGTCCTGTCAGGCGAACCCCATGTTCCCTCACCCGACAATCCAGAAGGAGGTGCCCTTGCCCACCCAGGGCCCCTCCCGGCTGCGGGCCCCGGGGGTTTCCAGGGTCCGGACCTGCCCCTGCCTCCCTCCCACAGACGCAGGCAGCTGCCGCCTGTCAACCCGGGGTCAGGGGGCTGAGCCCGGGGAACCCCACAGGCGCCTGCCGTCTGGGCAGAGCTCTCGGGACCCAGGCCTGCGCCCAGCACCCAGCTCTGCCCGCCTCCCCCTGTGAAGCCACCACCCAGCTCCCTAGTCCGGGCCCTCATTCTCGCCTGGACACACGGGCGGCACAGCACAGATGCGTGTCGCTTGAGGTCGGACCACACGCCTGACCTTGCGAAGATGCGCAGTTCTATGGATGCTCACGCACGTGGAGATGTAACCATCAGGACACAGCACCTCACACCTCCAGCCCCCTGGCTGGGCCCCCGCAGCCCCACCCACGTCCCCAGCGACCCGGCACCACCCACGCTCTCTCTCATGTCCTGTCAGTGTGTGTGGGTGGGCGAGCTTCCCATCCGGCTGCCTCCATTCCACAGCGCCTATCCATCGCCGTGGGGGCGTCCACAGCGCCTCTCCATCGCTGTGGGGGCGTCCACAGCACCTATCCGTCGCCGTGGGGGCGGCCGCAGCGCCTATCCATCGCCGTGGGGGCGTCCACAGCGCCTATCCGTCGCCGTGGGGGCACTGGCGTTGTCTCCGGTCTTCGCCAAGTGTAAGCACAACTGCTGCAGGTATTCATGCGCAGGTTTGGGGGTGGAGGGGGAAGTCTTCGTTTCCCCGCGGTGAGGACCAAGGTGTGGGACGCCGGGTCAAGGACAGGCGCTCAGCCCTGGAAGAACCCGCTGACGTCCAGAGGGCGGCTCCCCGCGCATCCACCGGGAACGTGCGCGTGGTTTTATTTAAAACGAACAGGTGTGCCGTCGGATGCCACGCGCTCCGTCTGCACCTCTCGGGAGGATATAAATATCTCTCCACCTGCTTGCTCCGTCCTGACAACGGCTGTGGCTGCGGGAGGCGTCGCCAGGAATTCGGCCCCTTTTCCTCGGGCTGCTGGTCTCCTCGCCGCTGAGCTCGGAGTTCTGTCTTTACAGGCAGCACGCTCTTCGCTGGGAATGTGACCTGTAAATATGTCGGCCACCCCGTGGCTCTTTTCATTGTCCTCACAGTGCTTTTGACAGAACGAAAGTTCTCCATTTCAGGAAGTCGAATGGACCAGTTCTCTATGGATTGGGCGTTTGGGGTCGAGAGTTTCCTTCCTGCGTGGAGGTGTCTGAACCCGCGTCAGAGCCACCGCCCACCTGGGCGGGGCGGCGGGCGTCCCTGCTGCCTGAGCTCCCACAGCGCGAACCCCGGGGGCGAGAGCCCTGCAGCTCTAGGCCTCTTTCTCCAAACCGCTCCGTCTGCGCGATTTCGCTCTTTCCTGTACATTTAAAGTCAACTTCTCTAAAGACACAGCCATCCGCCAGGAGTTTCACTAACACTGCATCGACGTGTGCACACGTGAAGCTTCTCGGGGTGACTGACGGCCTGTTTGCACTTTGCCGTGTTTCACACAGAGACCCCGTCACACTCTGTTAGGTTTACAGCGGATATTTGCTGGGGTGCTCTCCGAGGGCAGTCTGTCTTCACTCCCGTGGCGTTACTGATTGCTGCTCTGGGTTGGGACTGGTTCTTATGTATGGACCTGCACCTCACAGACGTGCTGAGCGCACAGGAGGGCTTTGGGTGCATTTTCAAGGTTTTCTATGCAGACGGTGATGTCATCTCTGAAAAGGGACCTTATTGCCTGTCCATCGGCGTGCCCGTGGCTGCCCCGCCTGCAGCTTCCAGGGCAGCCTCGCGTGGAGGGAGTGGACACGCGCTGCAGGGCCAGTGCTGGGTGGAAGCTTTACATGTGGTTGTAGCCCTGGCCGGTGGCTCAGTGGTTAGAGCTTCGGCCCTCAGACCCAAGGGTCTCAGGTTCAATTCCCGGCCCTGTCAGGCATGTGCAGGAGGTAATCAATGGACGTGTCTCTCTCACATTGATGTTTCTCTCTCTCTCTCTCTCTCTCTCTCTCTCTCTCTCTCTCTCTCTCTCTCCCTTCCTCCCCTTCACTCTCTCTAAAGATCAATGGAAAAAATATCCTGGGGTGAGAATTTAAAAAAAAATAATGTGCTCTGGCTAGTGTGGTTCAGTGGATAGAGCGCCGGCCTGCGGACTGAAGGGTCCCGTGTTCGATTCAGGTCAAGGGCACGGACCTCGGTTGCAGGCTCCTCCCTGGCCCGGGACCTGGTTGGGGCGCGTGCAGGAGGCAACCCATCGATGTGTTTCTCTCACATCAGTGTTTCTTTCTGTCTTTCCCTCTCTCTTAAAATCAATGGAAAATATCCTCGGGTGAAGATTTAAAAAAAATGTAAAAGAATCCCATGCCATATACAGGGGTGGGCCAAAGTAGGCTTACAGTCGTAACATGAACAATACGATGGTCAATGGATTATAGCACAGGAACAAACCGTGTTTTGCATGCTCACAGCTGCAAGCCTGTCCTGCCCGCCCGTCTGGCCGACTCGTGCGCGCTGTTGGTGGCGAAGTTCTGAGCGGGGTTCGTGAGCAAGACGGACCCCACTTTTCTCACTTCACCGGTTTCCGAGTTGGGGTGCTGCGGCCTCACGGGAGGAGCGGAAACGTTTCCCTCCTCGTCTGTTTTCTGGGAGATATTTGGTAGACATAATTTTAAAAAAAAATTTGGTAGAATTTGCCAATGGAAGTTTCTGGGCCTGCCTGCGGCTCGGCCGATGCCCCCGCTCCGTCCCTGCCAGCGTGTCTTGTTTTCACCTTCATTTCTGCTCTCCCAGGGGTTTGTTTGCTCTGGTTTTTCTAACATGTTACTCTGAAGCTTCCTCGTGGGTCTGGAGTTCTTTTTTCTCTTAAAATCCAACACCTAATGCTATACTTGCCCCTCCAGCAAATTTTGATATTTTGTATTTTCACTTTTATACATTTTCTAATGCTTTCTCATTTCTAAGTATTTCCTCCTTTCTGCTGAGCCTTCCTCCTTGACCTGAGGATTATTTGGGAGCATTTTGCTGGAGTTCACAGGTTTGGAGGTTTCCGTGTTCTGGCCGTGTCCCTGGGTTCTAGTCTGACACCGACAGGCCGAGCACGCACGTGTCCGCTCCAGTCCTGCTCCGGGCCGTGGAGTGCGTCTGACCCGGGACGGGCCTCTCTCGGGCCAGGTTCCTGCCTCAGGTGGCGACATCGGGTCCGTGACTGTCCTTCCGCTGGAAGGTGTGACTTCCCTGGCTCCTCCTGTGCCACGTGGTTGTAGAAATCACATCCCAGGCTCGAACGGTGAGGCCAGGAGACTCAGAGCACGCGTGCGAACGGGCTGCGGCCGCGGGCGCGAGTCCGACCTGCTCGCTCTGGAGCATCGCTGAAGCCTCTGAGAAACGGCCCTCGAGTCAGCAGGTCAGTCTGACTGGACTGAAGCTGTAAGTCCCCGCCTGCCCCCGGGGGTTGTGGTTCTAACGCCAGCTCGGTTTTCCAGCTTCTCAAGTGCTGCTCGGACCCATCCCATGGGCACCCCCACATGGGCCGGCCTGGGACCGAGTGCCCAGAGGACCGAGCAGGGGGTCCACGGGCCTCCTGGGACTCGGCCCTGGAGTCAGGAAGGAAGGTCCCGTTCCCCAGAGCTCTGGCCCTGGGGGCCCTCCTGCCATAGCCGCCGCCCGGGACAGCATGGGCGAAGCGCCGAGAACAGACGGGGAACAGTGGGGATCCCCACCGTGTGGGCGTTGGGAGTCCCCTCTCCTGTTCCATGAGTCAGGACTGGAGACTCCTCCCGGTCTGTCCCGCGGCCCCTGCTGGGCTCGAGGCCAGGCCAAGGGGGGCCGGGACCCTGGAGGTGAGAGGTAACGTCCCTGCTAAGCGCTGTCTCTGGTGACGCGGCTCCACCCGCCAGCCTGGCAGCTGCAGCCGCCACGGGCGCAATTACGCCGCCACCCAGCACCAGACCGCCAGATGCAGTTTGGAAATTGGATTTCAGTGGAATTGAGTTATTTCCCCGTCGGCGTGCACGGACACGGCGTCTATTTTCAGCTCTGGGGGCCTGTGAGGGCGAGAGAGGTGCCTGAGGTTTGGGCCGTTTCCCGGTCTCGGCTCCCTGCGAGGCAGTCACCACCTGCAGGTGTTGGAAGGACGCGTCTTTCTTGAACGAAACCCTGACAGACGCTTCCTGCAAAAAACCTACGTACGGACACAGCCACAGCCTCGCCGGCCCAGTTAGACTCCCACACACAAGGAGACAGACCTGAGTGATTCCCTCTAGAACGTTCTGGCTGAGACACAGGCGACATCACCGCCTTGTGTGCGTGGACATCCTCCTGGGCAGGCGCCGTCCCCACGGCCCGTAACCACGGTGGTCCCGCAGGCTGCTGCCCGCGATAGAAGTTACTGGAACACACGCCCTGGTCCACGCCGTTTCCGCCAGACCCGCAGAGCTGAGCAGATTGGACGGCTTGCGAAACCTAACGCATTTCCTCTCAGGCCCTTTACAGACAAAAACTTGCCAACTCCTCGTCTATGGAATGCAACAGAGCCACCCAGAATCCCACCTGGACCACTTCCCTGGCACGGAGGCCTGCCTCCCCTCCCGGGTCCAAGGCAGACGGCGCCGATCAAGGCCGCCTCAGAGTCCCCCTGGACTCAGCACCCAGTAGCTCCTGCAAGTGATTCAAAACGAACACAGAGATGAAAACCACGTTTCACGTCTGTTCTGGGCTAAGGTTCGAACGACGGGCCGCAGGTAGCGGAAGGCAACAGCTCCAGGTGATTTTCTACCTACAAGGCAGGGGCAGGGCCAGGTGTTGAAGTGTCTGCACCTTATACAATTGGGAAGCCTCCTTGTCACCAACACTTACAATTATGCAAATAAAATTCCTGCAGCTGGAGAAAGGACCTGAGCGAGGAAGGGGGTGGGAAGGTTACACCAACGGCTTCAGGTCACTGCCCCCTGAGGCTTCAGAAATTTCACCTGGGGGCCCCGCCTTGAGCACCAGACCTGGCTCTGGGCGGCGGCCCGGCGGAGGGTGCTGTGAGCATTGCCCCGTTGGTCCAGGAGCCAGGACCTCAGGCCTGAAGCCAGCAGCCGTGCCAGGAGCCTGGCCCGCGTGGACACGGCACCAGAGGTCGTCTCAGCCCAGGCCCCAGCCTCCCCTGCTGGGCTGCACCTGACTGCCCTGTGTGTGTGTGGGGGGGGCTTCCCTGCCTCTCCTCCCTGCACCCCGGGGCGCCCCAAGTCCTCACCTCCTCAGGACACCTCAGGTGGCCCACAGACAGTCACCGGGACTCGCTGTGGGACCTCCGGCTCCTCGCATTGGGGAGCGAGGGCCAAGGGCCCCAGCTGAACTCAGTGGATGGCAGGGCCCACCCCCGGGGTCCCCAGCTAGGCTGGGTCAATGAGGCGTCCGATTAGGAGCCACATCCACGAGGTGTCTTCTCCATCGTACCCGAGCCGGACCCACCAGAGGGACCATGTTTGAGTGTTTGGGTTTACAGCAGAGCTGAGGCCCGGGGGCCGCGGGGGGGGGGGGGGGGGCTGCCCTGGGTCACAGGCCAGCTGCAGGGCCAGACACGCCCGCGGAGAACTGTCCTTTGCTCTCAGCTGCTACTGGGCAGTGGGAGGAAACCAGTTTGCTGGGAGGTGGGGAACCAGGCTCCTGGAGAACACGCCCAGCTGTAGACTGGAGGGGGCGCGAGTCTCAGAGCCGTGACCCAGCGCCTGTGCCCCACGCGGCTCGGCTGCCCTGTCACCCCGCAGCAGCCTGGGTCACCCCGCAGCAGCCTGCGTGCTGGCGGCACTGTCCCCGGAGCGCCCCCTTTCTCTGGGAGGACAGTTTGTCACACTTGGGGCTCACTTCATTTGGGGGGCGGCAGTCACACCTGCACAGTGGTCTCAAGACTGTTCTGAGCAAGGCGAGGGGGACGGCCCGGGCCTCTGTCCACCTGGCCCCTCCTCCCCCTCCTGGTCCCTCCCGGCAGCTGGAGCGAGAACAGAATGTCCCTCACCCCTCAGGACGGAATGGAAATGCCGCCACGTGCCGGCTGGGACCCAGACGGGCCTCCGCCCGGAGGTCCCAGCCCCCTGTCTATGAAGTCCCCTCTCTCACAGGGGACCTGGGACCCAGCGGCCCGTCCCTGCGCGCGTATGCGGCCGCGGTGAGCACGGCTGTGTGTCTGCAGGCCGGGCGAGCAGCCCAGCTGCCGGTGGGGCGGGCGCTGGGAGCAGCACGTTCTGTCGCACCCAGAGGGAGCCAGCCGGCCTGGCAGGGGCCCAGGGCTCTGGTGCGAAGGGCTGGCACCCCGCCCAGCGTGTGGAGCGGCGAGCAGAAGCTCCTGTGTGGGGACGACCTTCCCCTCCTCTGCTCCACCCCCCCCCCCCGTCCTCACCACTCCTGGGAAAGCTGGTTGGGGTCGATGACACAGACCCTGGGCTGAGCCGGAAGGTAGGTGCATGCACACACACACACACACACATGCATGTGCACACACACATGCACATAGGCACACAGGCACACATACACATGCACATACACACTGACCTGTCAGGTGTGGGGGTAAATCAGGCATATGAACCCCGAGAGAAAAAAAGACACCTATTAAGAAGGGTTCCTGGTGGCTAACTGTCCTCAAATAATAATTTAAAAAATCAGTCTAGCCCTAACCGGTGTGGCTCAGTGGATAGAGGGTCGGCCTGCAGACTCAAGGGTCCCAGGCTCGATTCCGGTCAAGGGCATGTACCTTGGTTGTGGGCACATCCCCAGTGGGGAGTGTGCGGGAGGCAGCTGATCGATGTTTCTCTCTCATCGATGTTTCTAACTCTCTATCCCTCTCCTTTCCTCTCTGTAAAAAATCAATAAAAAAAATATATAAAAAAACCCAAAAAACAAAAAAAACAGTCTAGCAGCCATTTCTGCACAGGGCCTCTCCTGCAAACCCCACATCCGGAGGAGCCTGCACGGAGCTGCCTGCCGGTTCCTGCGCCTGAGCCAGCCCTTCGGAAGGTTTCCTGGAATCCCATTTCAACCAATAGGACTGAGGCTTTCCCCGTCCAATTCAGGACAGTGCATTTTGGACCAATCGAACGTGAGGGTTTGGAGTCCTCATGTGCATGAGGACAGACGTCAGAGACCAGGGATGGGGACTTCTGTCCATAGAGCCAGCTCCCCTCTGGCTTTGGAGCACTCCCCCTCCCACCTGAGACTGAGGCTGTGTCCCGGCTGAGCCGAAACACCCAAGACGCAGGACTGACTTTTACCAGTCAAGTCCCACCACACGTTGGCTATCGGAGCAGGTGCCTAACGTACCGCAGTTACTATCACCCCCACCTCCAGGCCAACTCGAGGGAGCCAGGTCCTTCCCTCCTGAGTCCTGGCCCTTGTGTCTCAGCCACCGGGCCGTCCGCATCCCGGGCGGGGCTGTGCCCGGGGTGGGTGTCTCCCGACTCCGTCCTGGTCTGCTGGCCCGGGGCACGTGAGTCCTGGGGGAGACACAGCTCGCAGGGCGTGGGAGCCCAAGCGACGCCCTGAGCCGGTGCCACTTCCTCTCGGAGGACCCTGCCTGGGCCTCCCTCCCTGTCCCCGGCCGCCCACATCCTCCTTGGCTGGGGTCCCGAGGCTGCGCCCTCCCAGGCCAGCAGGCCAGGCTCCTGTGTCCCTCCCCCCATCCCCCTCCCCCAGAGCCAAGGGCCACGGGACCAAGATTTTTGTGGTTCACACTCTTGTTTATTGAGCTGGAAACAGGCGAAGGGCGGGAACGTGCTCCCTGGGTCAGCGCGGCCCTTGACAGACGGGCGTCTGGTACCCGCCATCCCCCCCTTCCTCTCCCGCACCAGGCATCCTTCCCCCCAGACTTTGGTGGAAATGCGTCTTCTTCATTTCACAACATCCTCATCCGTGACACCGTCTTCTCTCGGCCGCTAGGAGCAAAATGTCCTCAGCATTCGACTTGAATTTCACTTCTTTTTGTGGCTGATAAACAAGCTCGTTTCATTTTCTGAGCAGCAAGGACCACATTCCCTACAATTTGCTGCTTTTGAGGCAACTTCCCAGCCTGATGAACCGGGAAAGGTGGGAGCCGGGCAGGGCAGGGCGGTGTTGGGCAGAGGAAGGCGGGGAGCGGGGTTTCGAGTTTTAAGGGCAAGGTGGGCCCTCCTCGGCCCCTCTCCCTCCCTCCTTCTTTCCTTTCCTCTCCTTTATCAAACTTCTCGTAGAGATAACATGGCGGTTACGGGTCATCTTAAACTCTGGGGGCATTTCCATCACTTGTTAATATTCCTAGGCTTCCTCCCTTCTATTTTGAGGGCAATTTCTTCCAAATCGGGGCCAACGACCTTGTGATTAGTGAAAACTACTGTCGGCAACTGGACGATGCGCCCTGGGACTGAGGGAAAACGGCGGCTAGACCGGTGGTGCTTCTGTCCCGTCGCCGGGAACGTGGGCGCCTGGCTAGGCTGCTTCGAGGGCGTCCCTCGGCCTCCTTCCGGCGACTGTCTCAGCGACCGACCCGACCGCGGGGAAAGGTGAGAGGTCAGGACGTTCCGAGTGCCTGGGGCGTAGCTGATCACCCCACGCCTCTGTGAGGCTGCTTCTTCAGAGTCGCCCCGGGGGTCTGGCCACCAGCCTGCGAGGGGGCGCGCCGGAGCCCACCGGACGCGTGTACACGGCAGCCTCTCCGTGCTGTGTGTGTGCGAGAAAGGGACTGTTGTACAGACAGTCACTCACTTACCGATCCCCCAAAGCAATGCGTTTCATCAGACGTTATCAGCACATCAAATGCAGAGAAGCAAACGCGAATGATGGAACTCACTCAGAAACCCGGGGCCCAGAGAACTGCTACCAGGCGGTTTGGCTTCCGACCTGTTCTCCCTCCGAGGCGGAGGGTGTAGAAACGCGCAGCCTATTTGTCCACGCTGAAGGGCGGTTTGGTTACTTTTCCCGGCTGTTGATCATACTTCCCAGCGTGACTTGGTGGCCACGTCTGTGCAGCAGTGGCTGTGTGGGCGTGGCTCGCCCTGTTCGATGAGTCACTGCGGCCTGTGCAGCACCACGTGGAGCGTGGCCTGCTGGCAGCTCGGTGTTGGAGAGCGTTCTCTGTGGGCCTCGTTCCGCTGGTCCCGCGAGCAGGGGCACGGGCGGTCCGTCTGCTGAGGAAGCGGTTGCGCCGGCAGCTTGGAAGGCACGTGTGTCCCCGGGCAGCCAAGGACAAGGTGTCCATGAAGGACCCGGGTCCTCGCCTGTGGCACACGTTTGCAGCACGTATGTGCCCCTGGTGCCTGGTGCTCGGCATGGCCTGCAGGAGGGGCTGGGGACCTGGCACAGAAAATTCCGACAGACTCAGCGTGAAGCTTCGCCGTCATCATCATTCTCTGTCCTGACCCAGGAGTGTCCTGTCTCCTGCCAACATCCCCCAGCCCAGGGCAGCCTCTCCCGTCAGCCTGCAAGTGGGGAGACCCCTCAGCCCCCCAGGCCTGGCTCTCCGCCGTGTGAAGGTCCGGGGGAGAGAAGAAAGGGTGGTGTTAATGCCCCACCGAGAGCCCCGTGCACGACCCGGGTCCCTGTGGGAAGACGCCCGGACTCTGGCCGGCCCTGAGGCATCAGCCCAGTCCACTGCATCAGCCCTGGTCCTCTGCCCCCGACGTCAGCGGCTCTTGGGTGCTCCTGGTTAGTCACGGGGAGAGCTGGGGTGCCACTCCCAGAGACTGCCCCCTGCCGCCCGCTGCAGCTGGAGGAAACGCATCAGCTCCCGGCCTGTTCCCTGCCCCCCGCCCTTTCCTGCCGGGCTGGGTCAGTCCCAGGGCCCTGGGTCCTTCCCGGGAGGCCCCACCCTCACCCTCCGTGCCCGGGCGGCTCCCGGCAGGAAGACGCGGGGTGGACGAGCCACTCACTCTGAGTCAGCGTTTGCCGTTTCTTGGAAAAGGAGCTGCCCGACCCCCCACGCTGCTGGGAGGACGCGGGGAACAGGGCACGGGTGTTCCCTCCCAGGACGACTGCACATCAGGCTCCCAGCCCCTCGGGGTCTCCCCACCACAGGCCGGGGCCTCGGTGACTGCCCGCCCACAGGGCCCCGAGAGTCACCGAGCCCAGGCTGCACGGAGGCCCAGGGTCCGGCGAGGGCCTGGCACGAAGGAGCTGGCCCTCGGCCCTCGGCTGCCCCCAGGTTCTCTGTTGGCCAGATGCACGTGGAGGAGAGGCGGGGGCGGGTCACAGCCAGGAAGGGGTTAAGGGGATGAGGACTCGGAAGCCCTCACACAAGCCCCCAGGGGCAGTGCCTCCCGGGGCAGTACCGTCTGCTCTAAATGCGGACAGAGAGACAGTTATTTTTAGGAAGCAAATGGTAATGATCAGGGCCTTGAGATTTAAGTAGTCATTTAGTCATAAACGCTGAATTCACAGGCGGCAGAAAACAGCATTTCCTCTCACTGATGACAGGGCTCCTCCAAGGCGGCCATTGTTCTTGCTATGAATGCATGACAGACAGGGCCTGGGATCGCCATGGCAGGGTGCGGGGCATCTGTAGGGAGGACGGGGCATCTGCAGGGAGGACGGGGCAGGGTGCAGGGTGCATCTGCAGGGAGGACGGGGCAGGGTGCGGGGCATCTGCAGGGAGGACGGGGCAGGGTGCACGGGGCATCTGCAGGGAGGAGGTAGCAGGGTGCAGGGGGCATCTACAGGGAGGAGGTAGCAGGGTGCACGGGGCATCTGCAGGGAGGACGGGGCAGGGTGCGGGGCATCTGCAGGGAAGGGGGCAGGGTGCACGGGGCATCTGCAGGGAGGGGGGCAGGGTGCACCCCAGCCCCTGCATGGACCCCGTGGTTGGGCGGTTTCGTGAACCCACCGAGTGGGCACCTCTTGCTCCAGCTCCAGGGAGGAGCGTGTTCCAGCGGCTGTAACCGTACGCAGGCGCAGTGTCCCCCTGACGGAGGCTGCCCACCTGGCAGGGCTGTGCTCAACTCCGGCTACAACCCCGGTGGGCGCTCCAGGGGGACCTGGGGGACCAAGAGTCAGCGCTCAGGCTCCTCCTGGGAAGAGAGTGATGAGGCTGATGACAACCACGAAGGGTGGAGAGAACCCACTGGTGGCCGGGAGCAGCAAAGCAGGGGGCTGGAGCTGGGGGCCAGAGTGGGGGGCTGGAGCGGGGGGCCGGAGCTGGGGACCGGAGCGGGGGGCCAGAGCGGGGGGCTAGAGCTGGGGGCTGGAGCTGGGGGCCAGAGCTGGGGGCCGGAGCTGGGGGCCGGAGCTGGGGGCCAGAGTTGGGGGCTGGAGCTGGGGGCCAGAGTGGGGGGCTGGAGCTGGGGGCCAGAGTGGGGGGCTGGAGCTGGGGGCTAGAGTGGGGGGCCAGAGCCGGGGGCCAGAGTGGGGGGCTGGAGCTGGGGGCCAGAGTGGGGGGCTGGAGCTGGGGGCTAGAGTGGGGGGCCGGAGCCGGGGGCCAGAGTGGGGGGCTGGAGCTGGGGGCCAGAGCTGGGGACCGGAGCGGGGGGCCAGAGCGGGAGGCCAGAGCTGGGGGCCAGAGCTGGGGGCCGGAGCTGGGGGCCAGAGCTGGGGGCCGGAGCTGGGGGCCAGAGTGGGGGGCTGGATCTGGGGGCCAGAGCTGGGGACCGGAGCTGGGGGCCAGAGCTGGGGGCCAGAGTGGGGGGCTGGATCTGGGGGCCAGAGCTGGGGACCGGAGCGGGGGGCCAGAGCGGGGGGCCAGAGCTGGGGGCCAGAGCTGGGGGCCGGAGCTGGGGGCCAGAGCTGGGGGCCGGAGCTGGGGGCCGGAGCTGGGGGCCAGAGTGGGGGGCCAGAGTGGGGGGCTGGAGCTGGGGGCCAGAGCTGGGGGCCAGAGCGGGGGGGCCAGAGTGGGGGGCTGGAGCTGGGGGGCCAGAGCTGGGGGCCAGAGTGGGGGGCCGGAGCTGGGGGCCAGAGCTGGGGGCCGGAGCTGGGGGCCAGAGCTGGGGGCCGGAGCGGGGGGCCAGAGCTGGGGGCCGGAGCGGGGGGCCGGAGCTGGGGGCCGGAGCTGGGGGCCGGAGCTGGGGGCCAGAGCGGGGGGCCGGAGCGGGGGGCCGGAGCTGGGGGCCAGAGCTGGGGGCCGGAGCTGGGGGCTGGAGCTGGGGGCCAGAGCGGGGGGCCGGAGCGGGGGGCCGGAGCTGGGGGCTGGAGCTGGGGGCCAGAGCGGGGGGCCGGAGCGGGGGGCTGGAGCTGGGGGCTGGAGCGGGGGGCCAGAGCGGGGGGCCGGAGCTGGGGGCCAGAGCGGGGGGCCGGAGCGGGGGGCCAGAGCGGGGGGCCGGAGCGGGGGGCCGGAGCTGGGGGCCGGAGCTGGGGGCCAGAGCTGGGGGCCGGAGCGGGGTAGGGGGCAGGCTCCGCGTGACCAGGCTGCTGGGGGACAAGGCCATGCGAGCGGTCCCACAGATTACACGGGAGGCACCAGGGGCACCGACTTTGTAGTTTATTTTCGACCTCCCACCTGCCTGCTTCACTCTGGATGGAATTTAATTTAAGTCTCTCGTGCACATGGCTACCACAGGCTGTCCTCCCAGAGCGGAGATCCTATCACCGACGTGCGGCCGTCCTCGGGATCCAGGAAAGCGGCTCGTCTGGTAGCTGTTGCCTTGGGGAGGGCGATCCCGGATCGAGCGGTGCCGGCAGGGCTGGGCGAGGGTGGCCACAGGAAGGCAAGGTTAGTCGGGTTGGGGTGTGGCACAGAACAGACCCAGAGACGGGGGCTCCCCGACGGGTTTGCATGAAGCTGCAGGACGGGGACCGCCTGGGTGCCAGCCCTGCCCCGCTCTGCTCCAGGACGACAGCACGGGCCCTGCCACCCCGTGGGGAGGGACTAGTGGCTCGAGAGGTGCGGCCCCGAGAGGAGGGAGCTCGGTCCCACGGGCTTCGGGGGCCGGGCCACCACGGTCTCACCTGGGACGGTGCACAGCCTGGGCCGAGAGGGTGAACAGCCCGGCTGGGAGGAGCTGCATGGGCGTGTCCCCTCCCCGGCGGGACCCTCCCTGGCCCTTGGAGAGCCGCCTCCTCAGGGTCGTGACCACGAGGCCGAGGCCGATCGACCTGTCCAGGCCCCGCTGTGAGCTGCATGCGGTCTGTGGGCGGTGGGCGCTCCCAGGGGCTCCGGGAGAGGGGAGAGGGCCTCCTAGGGCACCCCCCCCCCCCCCCCCGAGCTTCTCCACAACAGGGCTCTGAAGGTGAGGCCTCCGCTGGGGCCCAGGCCCTGGGAGGGGTGCCCCGCCTCCCGCCTCCCGCCTCCCGCCTCCCTCTCAGGGGCTCCGTGGCCCAGCCGGTCCGTGCTGCCTGCCTGGCCGGCCCACAGGCAGGCTGAGGCCCGAACGAAGGTCAGTGCCCACCGTGGAGAGGAAAGCACCGGCCCCTCGGCGCTCGGCCTCAGCGACGCAGACGAGCAGGGACACGGCGGGCACTGGGCCTGCAGGCCTCCATGGGGGTGGTGCACAGTGACCCTGAGCAGTCCCCCCCCAATGCTGGCCTCCTCTCCGCATCCGGGGACACAGAGCCACGCCCTTGGTCCAATTTCCCGTGAGACTTGCCGAGCGGGTCCTCCGAAGGGAGAGAGTGTCAAACCCAAGCTGAGACGGCGAGCGAGGGACGGAGGACACAGCTGGCGAGGGGTGCTGCAGGCACGGGCACGCGACCAGGGAGCGGCTGCGATGGGGGGGGCACGCGACCAGGGAGCGGCTGTGATGGGGGGGGCACGCGACCAGGGAGCGGCTGCGATGGGGGGGGCACGCGACCAGGGAGCGGCTGTGATGGGGGGGGGCACGCGACCAGGGAGCGGCTGCGATGGGGGCCACTCGGAGGGACCGGAACCTGGACGGGACGAACAAGAGAAAGTGAGAGACACCTCACAGGGAGGAAGCACAGAGGCGTCCAGACACAGGCCGGGCGAAGGGACTGGGGTGTCGGCGGGGTGTTAGGATGTGGGATGTGGGACGTTGGGGTGTTGGGGTGTGGAGACATTGGGGTGTTGGGGTGTTGGGGTGTGGGATGTTGGGGTGTGGGGATGTGGGATGTTGGGGCGTTGAGGTGTGGGACGTTGGGGTGTTGGGACATTGGGACGTTGGGGTGTGGGATGTTGGGGTGTTGGGGTGTGGGACGTTGGGGTGTTGGGACATTGGGGTGTGGGGGTGTGGGACGTTGGGATGTTGGGGCATTGAGGTGTGGGACGTTGGGGTGTGGGGGTGTGGGATGTTGGGGTGTGGGATGTTGGGGTGTTGGGGTGTGGGGTGTTGGGGTGTGGGGGTGTGGGGTGTTGGGGCGTTGGGATGTGGGATATTGGGGTGTGAGGATGTGGGATGTTGGGGTGTTGGAATGTTGGGGTGTGGGATGTTGGGATGTGGGATGTTGGGGTGTTGGGATGTTGGGGTGTGGGATGTTGGGGTGTGGGGTGTGGGGTGTTGGGGTGTGGGAAGTTGGGATGTTGGGGTGTTGGGGTGTGGGATGTTGGGGTGTGGAGACATTGGGGTGTTGGGGTGTGGGATGTTGGGGTGTGGGGGTGTGGGGTGTTGGGGTGTGGGATGTCGGGGCGTTGGGGTGTTGGGACATTGGGACGTTGGGGTGTTGGGGTGTGGGATGTCGGGGTGTGGGGGTGTTGGGACATTGGGACGTTGGGGTGTTGGGGTGTGGGATGTTGGGGCGTTGAGGTGTGGGATGTTGGGGTGTTGGGATGTGGGGTGTTGGGGTGTGGGACGTTGGGATGTTGGGGTGTTGGGGTGTGGGATGTTGGGGTGTGGAGACATTGGGATGTCGGGGTGTGGGGGTGTGGGATGTCGGGGTGTGGGGCCCCCGAGAGGACTGTCAGGAGACGAGTGCCTCCTCTGGCTCTCGAGGTGCTGCCTCCGTCCTGCTCTCAGGCCTCAGCTTCTCCGCTTGGAAAGGACGTCTCCCACTTCCTGCCGTTCTTGCCTCTGTGAGAAGGCAGGGCGAGCAGATGGAGCGACGGGGGAGCGGTTTATCCTGGGGCGGCGCCTGCCAAGGGAGGGGCGTCTGAGCAAGGTGGGGGAGGGGGGGACACCTGTGGGCGTCCCTACCGTGTCCGCCCGGTGGACACGCTTCCCGGTTTCACCACGAGACCCTGCCGGTCGGAGCCTGACCCCCGAGGCCCGAGGCCGCCAGTCACCACCGTCCGAGTGCAGACAAGGCCGCACGCCTCGCACGGGCCACCCCACACGGACACCCCTGAATGAGCACCTCGGGACGGGCCCCTCTCCGCGTCGGCACCTGCGAGGATCGGCTGTTCCCTGTGGCCCCACTTCAGGGGGTTCGGATATGGCCCCCCCAAGCCTCCCTGCCCGTGACCCTGGGGTTCTCCCCACAGAGGCCCAGGCCCTGCGCTGCGGCTGCCGTGGGGTCCACACATCTCCCAGCACGGGGGGCGGGGGGGGGGGACAGGCTCTGATTCGACGGCCAGTGTTTCAGGGAAGTGACCTCTCAGCTTCACAGGCGGCCCCGGGACGCCCCGCCGCGGAGAGAAGGGACAGGGACAGCCAGGCGGGGCCGCGGTGAAAGGGAAGGAGGACGCTACCTCCGTGTCCTGTGTCCACACGGAGCGCGGACGTGAGGGACCGGAAAGTGGGGAAGGTGTGTTTTCTCAGACGGTTTGATGGTAACGGTTGCAATTAGCTCTGTGAGGCAGGGACGGGGGAGAGGCGCCGTGGAGACGTAGTAAACGCTGTTGGGACAGGAAGGAGGAGGGCGATGTCCGGGCGATAGTGGAGGAGTAAGGAGCCCATTTCCTGTCCGGGACAATCGGCGCGGCTGCGGCTGGAAAGCCCGCAGGCACAGCAGGAAGTCCCGATAAGGACGAGGGGCGGGCCGTGTGCGCACCAGACGGCCCACAGGGAGTCCAGAGGCGTGGGGCGCGGAGGCGAGCCAGCACCCTGAGGTCGCAGCAGCGCGGAGGGAGGCGCGGGGAGCCTGGGAACAGCAGCCCCTGCACAGGAGGGGATGCGCGGGAGGGGCGGGGGGCTGGGCGCGGGCCGGGGGGGCGGGGGGGGGGGGGAGCCCCATCTGCAGTTGCTGAAACCGAGGCTGTGGGTTTCCACTGTGGTGCCCGTTCAGACGAAGAAGAAAAGCGTTGGAGCGGACACCGTGGCCGGTGGGCAGCTGTGGACGGTCGACCCAGGGTTGAGGCAGGGGTCACCGAACTGCAGACCACCGCGGGAGCCCTGGCACACCCTGCAGGCGCCCGTCCCGTCCACAGGCGGCCAGTCAGCCGGCAGGAGCTGGAGGCAGCCGGGGCCACGCAGGAGGGAGGGGAGCGGGAGGGGGGAGGCCCGGCCCGGCCCCCGCTGTCCGCTCAGACCCGAGTGTCTCCGAGGCGGAGGTCTCCCTGAGCCGGGCCATGCGTGATCCCCGACGCCCGCCACTTCACGTCCGTGTCCCGGGGTGCCCCGTGCTGAGCTCTGGACCACATTCCCGTCGCGGCATCGCCATCCAACACAGGTCTTTGCGCTGATGGCACCAGGCTCCGCCTGAGGAGGCTCAGGACTCCTCCCTCCCAGGCAGGCCCCCTTCCCAGGCGGCGTCCACTCCGGCCACGCTCCCTGCCACATTCCTTCCCGTACCCCCCCCCCATCTGCCTCTGCCTCCACTCCCACAGCCCCTGCGTCCTTGCCCTGGGCCCGGAGCCCCCACGTCCATGCTAGCTGTGCTGCCCCCACAGCCGGGGCCACCCCAGTGCCCTCGTGCTGGGGTTCAGTCCCTGCAGTGAGCACTGAGCCATGTGTCAGCCGCGAGGCCCTGGCGTTCTCTGCACTTGCACCCCGTCTTCCCAGCGAGACTGCCCGCGCCCTGGCCTGTGGTTTTCTGGCGGCTTCGGCAGGGCCCACCCGTGCGTGGGGGGCGGTGGGAGGGGTACTGGCCCCATGAGGCCACAGAGCTCCGTCCTCCCACACCCCACGTCTGTGCACCTGGGCTGAGCAGCCCCCAAGGAGACAAAGGCACCCCAACGCGCACCCTCGTGGCCAGGCCCACGTCCTCCCCGCTCCCCTCTCTCCGGCATGGCCCCCGGCCTCCAGCTCCTGCTGGCTGACTGGCCCCCCGTTTCCCACGAGAACCAGCCACCTTTCTGTCTCTGGTGGGGCCGAGACCACACTTCTTGTGTTTCTATGTGAAATGCACCCTCTCTGATCTTCTGCAAACACAATTAGTATAAAGACAGTTGGAAACACTTAATTGAAAAATACAAACGAGATTGATGACATTGTCCCAGCCACCAGTGGGTTCTTAAATGTTTTTATTTCAGTGGAATTCTATTTCCAGCGACTGGAAAAATTAATTTCTGTCACACAATAGCCTCTGGGAGCCTCGGGCTGGGACGGAAAGTAGGTCACCCAGGACTGAGCCCGGCGGCCCCACAGGGGCAGGGACGGAACTTCAAGGGACGTCTTCATCCAAATGCCTCTCATCCTCGGGAAAAGGGGTTCGTGGAAAGACCAGCAGAGGGTCCCGAGCCATTCCTCACGCTTCTGTTTGCACATTCACTGGAGGGACTGACTGAGCTGGGCACCGAGCAAGGCGCGTGGACAGAGAGCGGCCCGGCTCAGGCCCCGCCAAGACCGGGCGCGTGGGCAGAGAGCGGGCCTGGTGGAAGGGGACCCATGGCTGGGACGGAGCCCGGACAGAACCGGGACGGAGCCGGCACTGGGAGGCGGGCGTCCGCTCCTGTCCTGGTGTGAGGACCTAGGGGTGAAAGGTCGCGGGAACTTGAGGCTCCCACCGGCCTGGCACGGCACAGCCGCCACGGAGCTCCGCAGGTCACTCTGGAGCCGCCCGAGAATTCGGCCGCACGGTCCTCACCCGCGTCCCTTTCTGGCAGAACGCTCTCCCCGGGCGCCTGGCCTCCGCTCTGGTCCTCTGGCTCCAGCACAGCCGCTCGGCCGGAAGCTCAGAACCAGAAAACCCGCGGTCAGGGCCGCGCCGATGTCCTGCCCGAGCAGCTTCCTCAAGTCCCCACGCGACGCCCCGCGCATGTGCAACCTCACGGACGACCCGCCGACCTTCCCGCTGCCAAGACCGCGGCAGAGCCTGGGGCGTCCCTGCGCCTGTGAGCAGCCTGCGGGCGAGGAGGAAGCATCACTCCGGCCACGTGCGAGGCCCGAGCTGCAGGCTCTGGGGCTCCCGCACGCACACGCCTGTGAAGTGTGACAGAAGGCGGGATCTGTGCATCACGCAGACCGCTGGGTCCAGGGACCAAAGAGACGGAGAGTTTGTAAGGTGTTCAAAGCCAGGACACACCTGAGCCACCCCTCTGGGGTGATGAGGGCCACCCCCCTGGCACCGGGCGCCTCCCAGGGCAGTTACTCACCCGTCCGCCGCTCCATCTGAGAACCCAAGAGAGAAAAGATTCACAGTCACGGCTGTCGGAAAGGTCAGCGTGTCCTGTGAGCCTCGTCCACGCCCGCTCTCACCGCTGGCGGCCACAGGGCACCTGTGCGAGGGGCCGTCCGTGCCGACGCGGCTCACAGACGGCGTGTATAGTAGATGGGACGCTGTCCGTCAACAACTGTGCCCCTGACTGCTCAGGCGTCTGTCCCGCGGTAGACACTGCCCAGGCTCTGCCTGTCACAGGTGTAAACTGGAGTCCGTGCCGGTGGGAGGCGGGGCCAGGCGGGCAGCGCCCTTTTTCCTGACCTTCAGAAGCTACTCTGCTCCTGTGATCTGAGACAGCATGTGGGGGACCTGAGTCAGCATGTGGGGGACCTGGGACAGCACGTGGGGGCCCTGGGACAGTCTTCACGGGTCACACGGCGGTGGCACAGCGAGGATGCATGGTTTCTGGGGGTCGTTAGCGGCCTGTTCCCTCAGGGGCACAGGGCTCAGGCAGGAAGGCAGCCAGGACCCCGATCCCAGCCTGGCCTTCACGCAGACTCGGGGACCTCAGCTGTGGAAGGAGGTGCGGCCCCCTGGCTGCGAAGGTGGTGACGGTGGCCGGGCCCCTCTCCGCATCGCAGGCCTGGCTGCCCCGCGGGGCCGAGTGAGTTCTCATCCTTGCTGCACGCCCGCTGCAGCCCTGAGCCCGCCCCCCTCACATCTGTCAGGCGTGGGGCAGCGCCTCTCCCGTCCCTGCGTCCCTGCAGCTGTGGGCTCTGCCCAGGGGCGGCTCCAGCATCTGCCCCGGGTCTCTCCCCACAAAGCCCTCGTCCGATGAGTCTCTTCCTTAACAGGTGCGAGGGCTGCGCTTCAGAAACACCAGCTTCCAGCCTGGCCCGGAGCAGGCGGCCCCGGGAGGCCCTGGCCGCAGCTGCTGCTGCTGCAGCTTCTCCTCCGTGGGCTGCTCCTGCTGCCCTTCCTCTCGCCGCCTCCTGCCTGAGCACCCGGCACCCGGCACCCGGCACCCGGCACCCGGCACCCGGCACCGGGCACCGAGCACCGAGCACCGAGCACCGAGCACCGAGCACCGAGCACGGCCCGGGGAGAGGCTGGGACGTGGCACAGGGGAGTCCTCTGTGCTCGAGAACAGACTCGGGGCGCTGTCTGCCCGGGGTCAGGAGGTCGCTGCGGGTGGGAGGGGGCTGGCAGCAGATTGGAGCCCTGCCCCTCCAGCATCGTTTAGACAAACAAGCAGATGGCAGGTGTCAGCAGGACAAAGAGCCATCTGTGCGGCGCGGCTGCCCACCATTCTTGCACAGCGACTCCAGGAGAACCGCCCGGAGGGAGTGCTGCCCCGCGGCCCAGGCCCTCCTCGGACCTCTAACGCCCGGCAGCGCTGCACCCAGGCCACCAGCCGGCTTGGGCCACGGGCACTGGTCTGCAGCTCACGGGACCTGGTTTGCTGTGGATGCGTCCGTGAGGCCAGAGGTCAGAGGTCTGATGGAATTTGTCCTGAGTGCCCCCTCCCTTCCCCTCTCATTCTCTGTGAGCATGCCCCTCCTCCCGTCCCGGCTCACCCTGCGCCCCTTGTCCCTGTCCCTTCTGGCCCTCACCCAGCCCGTGGCCTGCAGGGCTGTTTCTGGACTCAGGCCTCAGCAGGTGGGGATGTGCCTGAGGGAATGTGTTCAGGGACAGGCCACGCTCTAAGAGGCCGCAGAGCGAGGCAGCAGCAGCCTGGACCTCTGTTGGGCCGGACCTCCTGGCCCCTGGGACCTGCCGCCTTCTGCCTTGGCCGCTGGACCCAACCAAGATGAGGAGGCGGCAGCAGGCCTGTCCTTGGCCAGAGGCCCCGTCATTGCTCAGCCTCCGAGGAGGTGAGGAGGTGCGCCCTGCCCTGGAGATGCCAGAGGCCTGGCACTGCCTCCCGGGGGTCAGGTCCCAGAGCTGCTGCCACTGGCCGCACAGCCCTCAGCTCTGAGCACCCCCACCCCCGTTTCCCTGAGCGCCCCCAGCCCACGGCCCCGCGTCCCAAGGCACTGCCCGCGAGGGAGACCCCGAACATCTCAGTCTCCTGTCGGCTGCTCCTCCTGTAAAGTCTGACAAACGGAGTCACTATGGAGATGAAATAGAGAGACTGCCATTCTTCAAACAGCAAAACCAGGGCCACAGTAGAACACGGGATTTACTAAACTCCACGCGGGGTTCTGTGAAAGGGGAACATTGAAGTGGTGTTTAGAGCTTCACACCGTAACCTTGGTCATTCCACGCTCATAACCCCACAACATGCGTCGATCACAATTTCTGGTTAAACCTGCCTGTGCACACCTGCGTGGCCTGTGTCCACGGCCAGCCCTGAGCCCACGGTCAGCCCTGAGCGCACAGTCAGCCCTGAGCGCACAGTCAGCCCTGAGTCCACGGTCAGCCCTGAGCCCACGGCCAGCCCTGAGCGCACAGTCAGCCCTGAGCCCACGGTCAGCCCTGAGTCCACAGTTAGCCCTGTGTCCACAGTCAGCCCTGAGTCCACGGCCAGCCCTGAGCGCACAGCCAGCCCTGAGCGCACAGTCAGCCCTGTGTCCACAGTCAGCCCTGAGCCCACGGTCAGCCCTGAGTCCACAGTCAGCCCTGAGTCCACAGTCAGCCCTGAGTTCCCGGTCAGCCCTGTGTCCACGGTCAGCCCTGAGTTCCCGGTCAGCCCTGAGCCCACGGTCAGCCCTGAGCGCACAGTCAGCCCTGAGTCCACGGTCAGCCCTGAGCGCACAGTCAGCCCTGAGCCCACAGTCAGCCCTGAGCCCACAGTCAGCCCTGAGTCCACGGTCAGCCCTGAGTCCCCAGTCAGCCCTGAGCACACAGTCAGCCCTGAGCGCACAGTCAGCCCTGAGTCCATGGCCAGCCCTGAGTCCCCGGTCAGCCCTGAGCCCACGGTCAGCCCTGAGCGCACAGTCAGCCCTGAGTCCACGGTCAGCCCTGAGCGCACAGTCAGCCCTGAGTCCACGGTCAGCCCTGAGTCCACGGCCAGCCCTGTGTCCACAGTCAGCCCTGAGTCCACAGTCAGCCCTGAGTTCCCGGTCAGCCCTGTGTCCACGGTCAGCCCTGAGTTCCCGGTCAGCCCTGAGGGCACGGTCAGCCCTGAGCGCACAGTCAGCCCTGAGCGCACAGTCAGCCCTGAGTGCACAGTCAGCCCTGTGTCCACAGTCAGCCCTGAGTCCCCGGTCAGCCCTGAGCCCACGGTCAGCCCTGAGCGCACAGTCAGCCCTGAGTCCACGGTCAGCCCTGAGCGCACAGTCAGCCCTGAGTCCACGGTCAGCCCTGAGTCCACGGCCAGCCCTGAGCGCACAGTCAGCCCTGAGCCCACAGTCAGCCCTGAGCCCACAGTCAGCCCTGTGTCCACGGTCAGCCCTGAGTTCCCGGTCAGCCCTGAGCCCACGGTCAGCCCTGAGCGCACAGTCAGCCCTGAGCGCACAGTCAGCCCTGAGGGCACGGCCAGCCCTGAGTCCACAGTCAGCCCTGAGTCCACAGTCAGCCCTGAGTGCACGGTCAGCCCTGAGCCCACGGCCAGCCCTGAGCCCACGGTCAGCCCTGAGCGCACAGTCAGCCCTGAGGGCACGGTCAGCCCTGAGTCCCTGTGACCAGCCTCCCTGGCTGGTGGGTTGCTAACGTCAGCTCTGGCGGGACTGAGGGACATGGGCGGCCTCTGTGTTTTGCTTTAATCATATAATAATCGTCAAACCAGAGGAAAAGGCCGCGGGAGTAAGCTGGTGGGCGGAAGCAGGGATGTTCAAGCAATGCCAGCAGCTAGCATGTTCACGTGCACCTTCCGCCTAACGTGCAGCTGCAGGTGTTCTATTTTCAAACCCATCTCGACCTCATCAGTTTACCCCCCCGTTACAGTGACCTGCAAATGACCTGCCAGGGACAGAAGCGGGCTCAGCTTTCACTCGCTTTGGGCTGGAGCTGTGGGCGGCGCGGGAGTGGCCCGGCTGTCCTGCTGAGTGGGGGACTGGCGGGGGGCGGGGGAAGGCAGCCTGGCCGGGTGCGCTGTGGCAATGGAGGTGATGGTCGCCGGCCTGGGAGCCCACTCCTGCCTGGAGGGGGCCACTCCGAGGAGCGCGGGTGGAGAGAGAGGAGATGGAGCCGCCCCACGATGCCTTTGCCAGCTGCTCGTGGCCAGCAGCGAGCCCTCGAGGGCCACGGCCCCGGGATGCACCCTCCCGGACGCTTCAGCAGGCGGCCCTGGTGTGACCGCAGAGGCCAGGCCTCTGAGCCTCGATGTCCTTGCCACAGTGGGTGCCGGCACCCAGACTTCAGGGAGAGCGGGCGCGCCTGGAACAGCGACGGGGCCTCCGAGCTGGGCTTCGGACGAGCGCCAGAGCTGGGCCTCCATCTGTTCTCCCCTCGCTGGGACAGGAGCTGGGACAGGCTTTGCTAAGCTCCCTGCCCGGGGCGAGGGTGTCGCGATCCTTCACGGAGGTTTATGAAAGGATTTATTGCAAAACAGGAAGCAGATCTGTGTTCTCTGAAATAAACCGTATCAAACTACAAAACATCCCTGCGTCCTCGGGAATTCAAAACCCAGGAGGTTTACCGAGTTCTAGAACAGTCCCCATGCATGTCCTCAGGCGCCGTGACCGACCGACGAGGCCAGCAACGTGGGGTGGGGTGGAGAGAACCGACCTTTCACCCTTGAACTCCTGCCAGGAGAAAGGAAACCAACATTTGAGGACGAAGGAATGTTTTGTTTGGTTCGGGGAGTTTGTCTGTGGTTGGGTCTTCCCAGCCTTGGCCGAGTCTCCACCGCGGGCGTCCCTGAGCCCAGGAGAGCCGGGCCCCTGTGGGTGGAGGCTGTTCTTGCCCCGGATCTCGCCCTCCACTCCCACGCTCATCCTGTACTCCCTTCCTTCTCTCGTTCTTTCTCTGGGCAAACCGCAGGCCTGGAGGCCAGGAGGTCGCACACGGCAGGAGACGGGACTCACAGACCCACTCTCAGACCCGCTGCCGCGCCGCAGTCCCCACGACAAGTGGTCTGGGCATCCTGACACTCACACCAATCGAGGGAAGCTCGAGCATCGGGAGTAAGTAAATGGGTGAATAGGCGATTGATTTCTGACAACGAGGCAACGGCATTTCGATGGAGTCAAGATCGTCCGGTCAACAGGAGGTGCCGGGGAAATTGGGTGGCCGTGTTCGACATGTCCCCCGTGCCATGTACAGGGACCTCAGAGCGAATCCTAGACCTGAGTGTAGAACCTAAAGCCATAGAACTTGTAGAAGAAAACATGGGAGGAAATTCTCTGACCTGAGCAAAGATGTCTTAGCTGCAACACCAAAACCCTGACTCATGAGTTAAAACCCCACGATGAATTGGACTTCATCCAGTGACGAACGTGTGCTCTGAGCAAACACCATCTGGGGAGAGACGGGAGCTACGACTGGGAGGAAGCTCATTTGATAGGCGCCTGTGTAGGGGATGAATGAAAAGGGTACAGTTCTTAAAACTTAGTTATTAGAAACAAACCAGCCAATAAAATCAGGCAAAATATGTGAACAGACACAACCCCAGAGAAGACACACAGACCTCCAAGACACACCTAAGTGCTGCTCGGCGTCGTCAGTCCTGGGAAATGCAAATGAAGCCACAGGCAAGGCCCTGCACGTCGGCCAACCACGTGCTGATGACGTGAGGAGCCGGGACCACGCGAGCCGTGTGACTGTTCTCACAGGAGAAACATGGTCGGCCCAGGGGTGGGAGCTGTCTGCGGTTTTAGGTGCCTCTGGGGTCCTGTGTCCCCTCGGAGAAGGGGGCGACTGTGCAGGGGAAGGAGAGGTGAGACAGAGCAGGTGGGGACCGGGAAGCAGGAGGCGGGCCCTGGAGGACCGTGCGCTGGCCCATGGTGCCCGCCCGTGGCGCCCGCGTGCTCCGGTTGGCAGCTTTCTGCCAAGGACACGCTGCCCCGTGCTGTCCTGGCGGGCGGGGTGGACTGAGGGCAGGTGTGTGTGGACTGCACCCCAACTCTAGGCTGAGGACCACAGGCCTGCAGCCCTGCCCCCTGCCCATGCGGCCTGTGGGTGGGGGAGGGCTCGGACCAGTTCTTGGCAGGACGAGTGGCCGGATGAGGGGTGTTGTGTGTGGCTGTCCCCGGCTCAGGGAGAGCGTTGCCTTCTGAGCTGCTTGCTGTCGGCTGTGAGTGCTGCCAGCACGCAGCTCCGGGGCTCCCGGGACCGCCTTCCCCACGCTCCCTGTTTATTACACGTCCGTGCCTGATGACACGGCTCCTGAAGCTCAGCCGACAGAGCACCCAGAGAGGGCGTGCTGAGTGGGGATGAAGGGGATTTCATGAATCAGTCAATCATCTCACAGGCAGGAAACTGGATTTCCACATTCACTGGCTCTTCCCGGACTCCCCGAGTTCATGAAGGGCACCTGGGGTTGGAAGAAGAGAGGAGCCACAGCATCGGGGCCGGAGTGGCTGTGGCTGTGGTGCTTGGCAGCCCCCCGTCACCCCCACCCAGCCCCCCAGCTGGCAGCCATGTCTCAGCACACGCAGGCCCTGCGGGGTGGCCGGGCACCTCTGTTCACAGGCGGTTCTGGGAACCCGGTGAGCGTGGGAGGCGCTGGTTACATCAGGAGCCCCTTGACTCAGGGTGGGGGGGTGGGCCCAGCTCCACCCTGGACGTGCGCTGGCGGGGTGCGTGCAGATGAGACGTGTTCTGTGTACGAACACGCAACCTGGCCAGCCA
The DNA here is from genome assembly GCF_951640355.1 of Cnephaeus nilssonii. Classification (NCBI taxonomy): domain Eukaryota; kingdom Metazoa; phylum Chordata; class Mammalia; order Chiroptera; family Vespertilionidae; genus Cnephaeus; species Cnephaeus nilssonii. The sequence continues at coordinate 260,152 of NC_137080.1, forward strand.
GCTGCAGCCTAAAACCTTCCAGATGCACCAGGCGGCCACGGCCTCGCCCAGAGCTCGTCCCGCCCAGCGGGATGGGGGGTGGGGGTGGTTCTGGGAACTCACGGGGTGACTGGCCTGGGGCTGGGAAAAGCCCACACGTGCCGTCTCTTCCTGGGTGTCTGTGTTGACCCCCAGACTGTCCTCTCCGCACACTGTCCATCGTCTCAGGACCGACGGACGCCCTCCAGCAAACAGCTCAGACGTCACAGCGTCCCTGGAAGCAGCGCCTACGGGGACGCCAGGAGTCTGGCTGCCCCTCCAACACACACACCTCTCCTGGCCTTGGGCCCAGACATGAGAGACCACTGAATCAGTGCCCTAGGGACAGGGGAGACGGGTTCTGCCTGGGGAGACCCAATTGCACCCCGAAAGCCACAAACGTGGGCTGGTTGTGCCTCCGTGTCGTGAAGAAACAGGTTTAAATCTCCATGCGTGTCACGTAGGATGCGCTTTTGGAGACCTAGGTCCTGGGCTCATCTCTCCGTGCGCCATCCCCTCCCTCCCCACCCCACTCCACAGCCAGCACAGGGGGCCCTGGGCGCCCCGTTCTGCAGGAAGGGAGCTGCGCCCACAGACGCACCCCTTGCCCAGCTCGGCCGTCTGATGTCCCGTCTGCAGCCCAAGCCCCTGCCGCCGGGTGGGGGGACCCTGGTTTCCCGCTGTCCTGGCTGCGGGCACCAGAGCGGAGCAGGATGCGCCCAGGGCCGCGAGGGGATCCTGGAGACATGAGCAGTGTCTTCCCCACGTTTATGCAATTGGCGCGGCCCCAGTGCGTCTGCCAGCACCGCGAGCTTTCCATCGTCTGGAAGGAGGGTGCAGGGTCTCGGGGCTGGAGGTGCAGGAGGATCTCAGGGCTGGGGGTACAGGAGGGTCTTGGGGCTGGGGGTACAGGAGGGTCTCAGGGCTGGGGGTGCAGGAGGATCTCAGGGCTGGGGGTACAGGAGGGTCTCGGGGCTGGGGGTACAGGAGGGTCTCGGGGCTGGGGGTACAGGAGGGTCTCAGGGCTGGGGGTGCAGGAGGGTCTCAGGGCTGGGGGTGCAGAGGATCTCAGGGCTGGGGGTACAGGAGGGTCTCGGGGCTGGGGGTACAGGAGGGTCTCGGGGCTGGGGGTGCAGGAGGGTCTCGGGGATGGGGGTGCAGGAGGGTCTCAGGGCTGGGGGTGCAACTTTGTACAATGTCTCTGTCATAAAACAGGTGAGGGGGCCCCTACAGCACCCCCTTTCTCTGATCTGCCCAGCGGGGGGTGCGGGGGGTGGGCGGACCAGCACAGGCTGGGCCCCTGACACAGTGAGTCAGGGACTCAAACAGCAGCTTTTGCAGATCCCCCTCGGGAAACGTCAGGCTAACGGACGGTTGGCAGCTGCGTTTGGCTGTCTGTGAGCCGTGCACTTGGGCCTCTCGCCTGGGCATTGTGCCCACGGTGGGCTCCTGCCCCAGAGGAGAGGGGCCACTACCCGTCCGCCCTCGAACCCCGCCTCCCCCGCGTCCCTGCCCCGTGCCCGCCTGCTCCGAGGTGATGCCAGGCTCTTTCCTGGGCTGGGGCGGGACCGTCCCTCCTCCCCGGGCTGGGCCAGTCCCCAGCCTCATCCCACACCCAGTGCTGATCCACAGCTCAGCTGACGGGCCACGTCCCCTGCTCCTCCCCCTCTGCTTGTGGGCCGGCTGCTGGGCGGGTCCGCCGATCTCATGGCTTCCTCGCTTTCTGACTCTGTGGCCCCACGAAGACCCACGTTCCACGTCCCATCAGTCACACCACCACACGCTGCCCAAGCCCAGAGGGAAGGTGAACCAGCGGGACGTTGGCGGGTGCTGGAGGGCGTGTGTAACTGGGACGTTCTGCCCCGAGTTCCCGGTGGGACCGTCCTGGGCACAGCCCCCGGGACCCTGCCACCCCCAGCTGCAGCCCTGGGGCGGCCACGAGCCACCGCGTGGACGGGCCACACCGTGAATTTGTTCTTTGTTCAGGGCCCGCCCCACACCCGCCTCACCCCCAACCTCACCTCGCCCGGTGTCCCAGCCCACGGGTCCCTCCTGTGTCCACTCCCCACCCTGCTCCTTCCTCTTTCCGGAAGGGCCCCCCACTGCGTGGCCTCGGGCTACAGGGTGATCTTGCTCCCCGACAGCAGCCCTGTCCCCATCGACTCCCTCCAGGAGCCCCGTCAGGTTGGCTGGCTGCTTTCCCACCGGCCCGTGGCTCGTGTCTCGTCCGCCGTGGAGACCGCGAGCTGTTTGCGGAGGAAAAGCCCCGGGGTCCCTGTCCGTCTGCGGTGCCAGCTCCGGGGCGGCAAGGAGGTTTGGGGAGCAACTGGGCTCTGGTCACCGTGAGGCCTGGTGTGGACGGACTGCACCCCAAACTCACATTGGAGCCCTAATCCCCAGCCTCTTAGCGGGCCTGCACCTGAAGGTGGGGTGTTAAGGGGGTGATGTGGCCCCGGAGCAATGGGACTGGGTCCTTGGAAGAAGGGAGGTGAGGACACAGACGCACACAGAGAGACGGCCACGTGCGGCCTCCACACTCGGAGGAGAGAGGACAGACCAACCCGACACTCCATCCCAGGCTTCCAGCCTCCGGGCTTCCTGCTTCCAGGCTGCTCGGCGATGGCGTTTGTCACGCAGCTTGAGCTGACCGGTGTGACTGGCGGGACATGGAACTTGTTCCTTTGGTGAGGGAGGGAGGGCTCGGGGACAGAGAGAAGGCAGTCTTCATCTCTAAAGGTTTTGATCCTTTGAAATTTCCACTAACTGACTTTCTTCCTTCCCACTCTCCTCATCGTCCAGAGAGACGTGGGCTTCCTGGGATGTGGATTCCCTGGGACGTGGCTCCCTGGGACGTGGGTTCCCTGGGACGTGGGCTCCCTGGGACGTGGGTCGCTGCCCGGCCTTTCACAAGGTGCCCTGGGCTAGCTGTCAGGCAGGTCACATACCTGGCGCTGGATGCTGGCCTCTCCCTTGGCTGGGTTAGGACCACAGATGTTTGCCAGCCTGTTGTGCAATGAGCTTCTGACCTGAATCCCCTGGCAGAGGCTCCTAGGACCTCCCTCAGCTTCCCCCCAAGCCCAGGCCACACGGGCCTCCCCAGCTCAGAAGGCTCCGGCATGAACGGTTCCCTGAACAAAGTCCCTCCCTTTCTAGCCAGACCGCGCCGGGGGCTGGAGGAAGCGTCCGCACCCGTGGGGGCGGGCAGTGCCCGGCCGGCCTGAGCCGAAGACCCTCCTGCATTTTCCTTGGGAGGACACAGGTCCTGGACCGGTCCCTGGAGCCCACGCACCCGTCCTCCACGCACGTCCGGCCGACCGCCTTCCCTCCGTCCACAGATCCTGTCACCTGGCAGCCGGCCGACGCGATCACACGGAGCGTGAGCCACGGAGGAGGCCCTGAGGCCGGCCCGGAGCTCAGGACCAGACGCAGCGGGAGCCAGTCCCCAGGGACCTGCCCTTTGCTGCCCTCCCAGAGGGTCATCTGCACCCAATTTCCACGTCGATGCCTACACCGCCCACAGCTGACGGGCCGCCTGGGCCAGGCGTGTGCGGTCACGCAAGGCTGGCGCTGCGAAGACACGCGCAGGTGTGGTTGGAGCGGTGAGCGGGCGGAGGGCGGCGCGGAGGAGGCCCTGCGTCCTGGGCGTCGGCCGAGCGGGGGCTGTGGGCCTGGGGCACTGTTCCCCAGCAATGCCCGCGGGCCCGCAGCCACGGTGGGCGGAGGGGGCCGTCTGCACCCCTCTCAGCTGCAGGCACCTTTCCTGACCCGACACCTGCTGACAAGGAACAGCACGCACCTCACCGTGACGGCCACGCGTTCCCGCTGCCGTCCCAGCACGAGGACATGACCATCGACCGGCGTGTGCCACAGCCCCACCAGGTCCCTGGCAGGCACCACAGGCCAAGGCTCACACGACAGAAGCGTATCCAGTCTCACAGGCCAGAGGCTGAAGTCCAAGATCGAGGTGCTGGCCACGGGGTGTCGGGTGAGGCCCCTTCCTGGGGCAGAGGCGTGTCCTTGCCGTGTCCTCCTGGCGGGAGGGGCCCGGAGCTCGTGGGCCTTTTACAAGGACACGGACCCCCTCACCGGGGCTCCCCCCTCACAGCCCCATCACCGCCCAGACGCCACCTGCTGACTCCTCACCTGGGGGGTTAGCAGTTCATCATGTACGGTTTTGGGGCCACATTCCAGAGAGCCCACACGAGTCTCTGAATGTGGTCGAGGCGCCTAGTTCACTGTTATTTCTCTACCCGCCCCCCCCCCCCCCCCCCACACTAAGACACTGACACCATCCTGTGCGCTGAGAACCAGACCTGAGCTGAATCAGTCATGATTTCAGCTGCAGTTTTCCTCTTCGGTGGGAACTGCTAAGATGTTGTTCCACCAGGAGGTGAAGTCGAGCGTCACCGGCTCTGGAAGGGAAGTGTTCCCCTGGATCTTTGGTGGATTATAAAGCACAGGGAGCCGACGAGGAGGGTCTGCGGGCGGAGAACCCACTCCTGACGCTGGTGGGCGTCGTGTCAGCAGGAGGAGCAGGGACCTGCAGGGGGCCTTGCCCCTGTGTCTCCGCACTGACGCACAGACGAGGGGCAGGCTCCGCCCTGCAGCTGAGCTGGCTGGGGGGCGGGGGGGGGGTAGCTGAGCTGGCTGGGGGGCGGGGGGGGTAGCTGAGCTGGCTGGGGGGCGGGGGGGGCGCAGCTGAGTTGGCTGGGGGGCGGGGGGGGGTAGCTGAGCTGGCTGGGGGACGGGGGGTGGGCAGCTGAGCTGGCTGGGGGGCAGCTCCTTGTCTGGACACAGGTCTGTGGAGGGACTAGTGCACGGGGCTGGGGGGCTGGTTTCCCGGATGGTTCCCCGCAGTCCAGCCCTCAGGGGACAGGAGGTGGCGTGAGGTCCCCGTCAGCGGAGAGCGGCCTTCTGGGCGGTCCTCGTCCCCTTGGCGAGGTGCTGCGTCCGTTCACGCAGGACGTTAGGCGCCCCCGCACCCGGGAGGGATGGCGACGGATGGCAGGAAGCAGCTCCTCGGGCTCCGAGGCCCGGCTGCCTCCCAGCAGGGAGGTGCCAGGCCCGGTCACGCTTGTGGAATGGAATGTTTTAATCGAGATATTTAGGGAGATAAACAAGGCTTTTCCTCGTGTCTTATTTGCTGGAAAGTTAGAAGCCTGGAAACCTCCAGAAGGGGGGCGACAAGAGAAATCCCACAATGAGATGAAGCCTCGGCGGGGAGCTGGCCCGGGGGTGGGACCAGGAGGCGGCGCCCCCAGCCCAGGTCTCCCGCGGGGTCGGGTCCCTCCTGGGACTGGGGTGCAGCTCCCAGGGTCCCCGCCCTCGGCCGGGCAGGCCCTGAGGGCCAGGCCTCCGGGAGGCGGTGGAAGGAGCCCAGGGTTTGGGACGGAGCCGAGGTCGAGTGTCCTGGCAGGAGCTGGAGGCCCCAGGCTGACACTCAGCAGCTCCGAGGAGGCCCGGTCCCTCCCACCCCCTCCCAGCGCTCGGACGAAGCATGACCCACAGGGGCCTGTGTGGCTGGAGGGACATGGGGGGTCTCGGTGTGCCTCAGTTTACCTACGACACTTGGGAAGACAGGGGTTGCTTGTTGTTTGGGTGACAACAGCGTCCCACACGCGGAGCCCGGGGCTCTGAGCTGCCCAGATGGTGGGGGTGGGGCTGCTGTTTCCTCGGAAGTGAGTGTGCAGCGGGGGCCTGCTCCCCCTCCGCCCCCCACGCAGGGCCAGCAGCCGGGCTTTGTAAATATTTACTGGGCTGTCCAGGCTGCCTGGCTCGGGGCTGTTGCTGCATCACAAAGAAGCTAGGAGATGAGCGGGTAGGTTCCTGAGAATTAGACGTCAGAGGCGCCTGGAGCTCAGAGGGCCTTGCTCAGGCCTCGCCTCCTGGCCCAGGCGGGTGGGGCTGGGAGGACCAGGCAGGCCAGGCCTCTGGGAGGGGCCCACGGGGTGGAGCCTCAGCCCTGGGAGCCCGGAGGCACCCCCATTAGTGAGCACTTCCCCATTAGTGAGCACTTCCTCGGTCCAATCCACAGAAGAAGGCGCAGGGAGTCAGCTCCACCACGGGTGCAGGGCACTTCCCTTCAAGGTGCTACCCGTGGGCTCCAAGGGGTCCTCGTCCTTCAGGCTTCTGCCACGAGAGGCCATGCAGTGGTGCTGTGTGTGCACGTGTGTGCACGTATGATGATGCACAGGCATGTGTCCTTATATGTTTACGTGTGTGCACACGTGACGATGCACAGGTGTGTGTGAGTGTGTGCACCCTGGAACACATCTGTGTGTCGTCGGAGGGCCATGTTTTGGAACCTGAGAGGGGAGCTGGGAGAGGCCTGAGCGGGTGGGGTGAGCCAGGCGACGGCAGGCCCAGCAGGAAGGCGCGGAGGTGGCTCCGAGAGAAGGACCCGGAGCCCAGTCGTCGTGGGCTTCAGAGGCACAGACAGAACTGGCGAGAGCCTCAGAGGGTCCTGGAAGGCGATGGTGGCGGGCTGGCCGCCCAGGTCCTCTCGGGCTCTGAGCCCGGCCCAGTGTGGGTCCCTCTGTCAAGCCGTCACCTGGGCTCCCAGCCTGTGGCCGGGGCTCTCGCCCTTCGCACCTGAGCTTCCTCATGTCCAAAGGCAGAAGGCACAATGGTTCCTGCCAGGTGTGTCTGCAGTGAGGATCGTCGCTGACGCAGGCCCGCTTGGCACGTGGCCGAGAGCCGCGAGGAGCGAGCGCCGGGGGACGCGGAGCACCAGGGACACTGTGACCTCGCTGGAGCGTCATGCCGGTTGGCTTGGGCGGGATTCTGTAGATCACCGGCACATGTGTGTGTTGTGCAGCTATGCACAATCCCGTGTACTAACATGTTAACTCTCACCCATGCTCACGGCTGCAGGCGGGTGCTGCCTCCCGCCCATGCCAGCACGCGCACCCCTGCACCCCTCACCTGAACAGGCAGGCCCCCAGCAGGTGTTTGGCACAGGCACAGGCTGTGGAATCCGCTCCTGGAGGTGACTCAGCACGGGCCTCGGAGGCGGGGCCTAGCTATGGCCTCTGGGCAGGCACTTACCGAGACTCTCACCTGGGATGCTGGTCTGGCTTCTAGAAGCTTCTAGACCAAGGGTCAGGCCTCTTGCTGTAATGCAGACCCTCCAGGCAGCCCCGCCCAGGCCTCGGCCCGTCTGGCCGCCGTGCACAGGCACCTCTCCCATCGCCTGCCCCCGCTAGGGTTGGGGTGCAGCCTGAAAGGACAAAAGTCAGGGAAGAAAACTGAACCACAAATCTCCCCCCAGGGGGTCCACACTGCAGCACGTCGCAGCATGCCCGGGAGGTGCTCCATCCTAGTGTCCTGGTGAGAAACCACGGCCGAGGAGCCACGGGCCTCACACAGCCCCTGGCGGGGTGGCACAGTGTGGGCGAGGGCACCACCTCGCAGGAGCGGGCCCCGCGGGCAAGCACCACGCGCACAGCCTCCTGCCTGGTGGCGGCACTGCTGGGGATGGGGGGCAGGGGGGTGGGGGGATGGGGGTGAGGGTCCCTCCCGCCTCACATCTGCGGTGAGTGTGGGGCCTCCCTGTCTGCACTGCCTCCCGTCTGTCCGTCCGTCCGTCCACAGACACGAGGCGCGTTCTGCTTACCCGCAGGCCTGCGTGCAGTGCCCTCACCCAAGCACCCAACTGCGTCCCTCAACGCAGACCTGCACTTGGCGTCTCGTCCCGGTGGCACAGGGAGGCCGCCGTCTCTGCCAGCTGCCGCCTGCAGACCCCAGGTCGGGGCGAGTTGGTGAGATGCTGACTTGGAGTTAAATGCTCCGCCCGAGGGAGCGGGAGGTGGCAGCGGCGTCCTGACAGCTGCCATGGAGCCTGGGGAGGCGCCGGCACGTGGGCAAGGGTGGCATCCACGGGGCTGCCCTCAGGAGCCCCACTGCCCCCCCAGGAGCCCCACTGCCCCCCCCAGGACAGAGTGGGGGGGTGGCCAGCTGCCAGCAGGCTGGGCCCGGGGCCGAGCGCCGCGCAGGCCTAGAGTTCAGGGCTGAGGATGGGGCACACGGGCAGGGGGAGCCCAGCCTAGTACACGGCCAGCGCCAGGCCCGGGTCAGAGGTCGGGTCACAGCTGCCCCAGGTCCCAGGAGCCGCTGGGATGCTCTTGGAGCCTGGCCGCCCAAGCTGGGTTCCCAGTGAGTGCACTCGCCCAGCGGACGCACAGCGTTGTTCAGAGAGAGCAGGCCAGTCGGTCTTCTCGCCACGTGGCAGCCCCAGGGCTGTGACCCGCCTTGATTCTGCGCCTGCGAGGGAGAGCCGCCTGTGAGGGAGGGCCTTGGGGGAACCGCTTTGAGAACGGGACTCGGCTGTGAGGCGTGGGGCTGGGGCCCCACCTCCTGGGGCCTGGGCAGCCTTGGGGCCCAGAGAGGCTGCACCCGGGAGGAGCCGGCAGGACAGGCAGAGGAAGGCGGCCTGGGGCCCGCCCAGCGCCCGTCCCCCCAGCCTCCAGCTGGCCGTGGTGTTCACGCGGGAAGCAAGTGGCCGGCAGTGAGGGACGGGCACCGGGTCTCGGGAATTTCCAAAAAGCCCAGAAGTAGGAACTGGATGCCCTTTCAGGAACGATGAGATCGGGGTTTTGGCAGCCGTGGCCGCTCTGGCGTCGACGCTCGGCAGCTGGACCCCAGGCCGGGCCTCCAGCCCCCACCCGGAGAAGCCTGCACATCCGGGTCCCCACTCAGCCAGCGCTCTCCAGGACAAGCACGCTCTGACTAACTTCCTGCGTGTTTGCTGGGGCCGTGCCATGTCCCGGCCGCTCAGCACGCGTGGATTTGCTAACCTCACAGCCGCCGTGGCCTCTGCCCGGCCGGCACCACAGTCTACCTCCCCGCAGCCCTGTGACCCACGGGGAAGCCGGCGACCGCGGTCACGGGGCCGGGAGCTCCAGGCAGACGCAGGCAGTCGCGGTCCGGTCCTTTCCTCCCGCTTCCACCAGGTATGACTTCTGACCCAGGCCCCAACACTTTAAAAATGGGACCGGCGGCTCGCTCGCTGCGTGACCATCTACCCGCGTGTTTGAGAGACAGGAGGTGACGGTGGGTGCCTGTCCCTGTGAGAAGGCTCCCAGGAGCCCCTCTTTCCTGCTTGACACCCACGTCCCATCTGCGTTGTCCCCGCCCCGGGCAGGACGGGGAGACCCCGGGACACCCACAGCGAGGCCATCCGACCAGGAGAGACACGCACGCTTATGACCCGCTCCTCATCCACTCGGCCTTCAGCTGCGTCCAAAACGTTCCTGGACAGCGAGCGACCGAGGGAGGACAGTGACCGAGGGAGGACAGTCTCCATCCCCACGTCACCTAGTGGAGAGACCCCTTCTCCCCAGGGACTGAGGGGGGAGAGTCCCTCCAGGGCGAGGAGGAGGGGGGTGGGGTGGGGGTGGGGGACTTATCCCTCCAGGGTGAGGGGGGGGTGGGGGACCTATCCCTTCAGGGTGAGGAGGAGGGGGTGGGTAGGGGGGACCTATCCCTTCAGGGTGAGGAGGGGGGAGGACAGGAAGGGGGTGGAGGTAGGTAGGGGGGGACCTAGCCCTTCAGGAGGACAAGGGGGAGGACCCTCAGTGGCTGAAATGCCAGCGTGTCCTCCGCCCGGAGGTGGGCTCCCTGCAGTCAGGGTCTTGGGGTTGCACTGCAGGATGTGTCGCTGGGACCTGTGCGCCCTCGGACGTGCCGCCCGGTCCCCGCGGACACGGTGACGTCATCGCCAGGAGGAAGCTGGCCGCTGGCTCGGCCCTCAGGCGGCGTGTCCTTCTGTCCCGAGTGGTGGCCGCCCTTGGGGTGAGGGGGCCCTTCGCGGTGCAGATTGCCCTTCCCCCCCATATGTGGGCTGATGGGCCGGGCGGCGGCGTTCCCCAGAGGCACCAGGAACAAGTCACCCTCCTCCCTCCCACCTCGAGGCCTGGCCTGGTCCCTGACTCGCCCTCCACCCTCCCCAGCTGGCAGGGCCTGTGTCCTGCTTGTCTCTCTGCCAGCAGCAAATTAGGAGCGTCCTCTGGGGAGGAACTCATGGGGAGGTAGCAGCTTCCTCCCTCAGAAAGTCTCCCTGCAGCCCTGTGACCTCCCCGCAGCCCTGTGACCTCACACAGCCCTGTGACCTCACACAGCCCTGTGACCTCACACAGCCCTGTGACCTCATACAGCCCTGTGACCTCACACAGTCCTGTGACCTCCCCGCAGCCCTGTGACCTCCCTGCAGTCCTGTGACCTCCCCGCAGCCCTGTGACCTCACACAGCCCTGTGACCTCCCTGCAGTCCTGTGACCTCACACAGCCCTGTGACCTCACACAGCCCTGTGACCTCACACAGCCCTGTGACCTCACACAGCCCTGTGACCTCATACAGCCCTGTGACCTCACACAGTCCTGTGACCTCCCCGCAGCCCGGTGACCTCACACAGTCCTGTGACCTCCCCGCAGCCCTGTGACCTCACACAGCCCTGTGACCTCACACAGCCTTGTGACCTCACACAGCCTTGTGACCTCCCCGCAGCCCTGTGACCTCCCTGCAGTCCTGTGACCTCCCCGCAGCCCTGTGACCTCACACAGCCCTGTGACCTCCCTGCAGTCCTGTGACCTCACACAGCCCTGTGACCTCACATAGCCCTGTGACCTCCCTGCAGCCTGGTGACCTCACACAGCCCTGTGACCTCACACAGCCCTGTGACCTCCAGCAGCCCTGTGACCTCACACAGCCCGGTGACCTCACACAGCCCTGTGACCTCCCTGCAGTCCTGTGACCTCCCCGCAGTCCTGTGACCTCACACAGCCCTGTGACCTCACACAGCCCTGTGACATCCCCGCAGCCCTGTGACCTCACACAGCCCTGTGACCTCACACAGCCTTGTGACCTCACACAGCCCTGTGACCTCCCCGCAGCCCTGTGACCTCCCTGCAGTCCTGTGACCTCCCCGCAGCCCTGTGACCTCACACAGTCCTGTGACCTCCCCACAGCCCGGTGACCTCACACAGCCCTGTGACCTCCCTGCAGTCCTGTGACCTCCCCGCAGTCCTGTGACCTCACACAGCCCTGTGACCTCACACAGCCCTGTGACATCCCCGCAGCCCTGTGACCTCACACAGCCCTGTGACCTCACACAGCTTTGTGACCTCACACAGCCCTGTGACCTCCCCGCAGCCCTGTGACCTCCCTGCAGTCCTGTGACCTCCCCGCAGCCCTGTGACCTCACACAGTCCTGTGACCTCACACAGCCCTGTGACCTCACACAGCCCTGTGACCTCCCCGCAGCCTTATGACCTCCCACCAAATGCTGGTTGATACCTGCTCATCCACGGAGCCTGGGAGTGTCTGTCTCACTTGGGGTTGTGCTCCCAGGGCCTGGCGGCTCCTGCCTCCTCCTTTCCTTCTCTGCCTCTCATTCCTTCCTGCTGACGCCTCCCCCTGCCCCCTGCCGTCCTAGGCAGTGCAAGCAGGGGCTCCGAGGGGCCACAGCAGGCGTGGCGGTCAGCGTGTGGGGGGGTATCAGAGGAGGAGGCCTGAGACCTTCCCCAAAGGAGAGGCTGGGCTCCAGAGCAGCATCGTCCAGGCTCCTCTGCGAGGTCAGCGCGAGGGTCTCCAGGACGTGGGGGCAGGAGGAATGTGACCGCAGAACTGGCCACAGATGCGGCCAAATCCGTGGCCTCGGGTCCGTGATCTAGTGCCTTGGCTGCGGCTTAGGCTCTGAGCTGCAGAGGCGGACGACCAAGCTGAATTCCGTGTGTGTGTGTGTGTACATGTGTGTGCACACGTGCGTGCATGTGTGCATACATACACGTGCGCGCTCGCACATGTGTGCCGGCAGCGTGTGGCCTCAGGCGTGCGGGGCCTGCTGACGTCCAAGAGAGCACAGCTCCCCAAGAAGCATTGGTTCCAGCCTTTTGCTGCTTTTTGATCAAACCGCCAGCTTCCTGCTCCAGAGGCTCACGCAGGGCTGGCCAGAACCAGGCAATACACACGAGCACGTGAGGGAGGAAAACTCCCCACAAACGCCGGCACCCATGGGCTTCCCGCAGTGCCCGTCGGGGTGCTGTCCGCCTGTCTGTCCTGCCGTGTGACTTCATGCTCCACTTGTGCCACGTCACAGGGCTGTGCTGCTCTCGGGGTTCGTTAGAAAGAACCCCTTCTGTGTCGTCGAACCTACAACGTGGCTGAACGGGCTGGACTCGCTTTTCCTGCGTCCCAGCAGCAGGGACTTTAAGAGGGAATCACGTGTTCTGTGTGTGTGCCGTGTGTGTGTGTGTGTGTGTGTGTGTGTGTGTGTGTGTGTGAGGTATGTGGGTGCCTGTGCGTGTATTGGAAATATTCGGCTCCTTCTTTGTTCCTGAATGTTTGTCAGCCTGAAGGTGTTACCCTCACGTTACCTGTTCTTTAAATATTCATTCAAAATGCCCCTAAACTGCTGTATTTTCATCTAAAAGAAAGTGACACATTAATTCAGTGTAAAGTGAATTTTTCTTATGTTCTGAATTCAAAGCATTAACAGATTTAATTTTAAAAACTAGTTCTGTATCTAATACAAAATTAGAGATCAGAGCAACGGCCGAGGAGGGTCTCGGGGCCCGTGGGACTGAAATGGGCGCACCCACGGGGGCTCCCGGCGAGGCCCCACCCGACGGCCTTCGCGTCCTCTCCACGGCCACGCCAGTCCCGGTTCCAGAACTTTCTTTCATTTTACCAGAAACTCAGCAAATGCAGGAACGCCTGTTTTCTAGACGCTCCCGAGGTCAGCCACTGCTTCCTGCAGACGTCCAGCTGGGACTCTTCTCCCTAAAGTCTTCCTGCCTCGCCCACGCCCCACCCCCATCCCTCCCCCGCCCCGGCCTCAGGCCTGAAAGCGTGGACGGCACGTCCTTCCCGGACAGGACGCCTGGAGCCCCGGTCGCACTCGTGGTGGGCGCAGCAGCGTTGGGTTGCCTTCAAGGGGTTCCCAGAAGGCAACACGGGGACCCCGAAGCCTCACAGTCTTTACACTACGACCTTGGACAGACCCCTGAGAGCCACCTGACCGGGCCGGGGTGCTGGGCCTGTGGCCCCGAGCTCTCCTGTTTTATGCACAGGAGCCCCCTTCCTCTCAATGCACCTTCTCAGCCCAGCGGCGCGGCTCCGTGGTTGAGCATTGACCTGTGAACCAGGAGGTCAGGGTTCGATTCCCGGTCAGGGCACTTGCCCGGGTTGCGGGCTCCATCCCCAGTGTGGGGCGTGTGGGAGGCAGCCGACCATGATTCTCTCTCATCATTAATATTTCTCTCTCTCTCTCCCCCGCCCTTCCTCTCTGAAATCAATAGAAATACATTTAAAAAAATAAATGCGCCTTCTCAGTTTCCATCACTCCCTGATGGTCCCTCCAGTGACCCAGTTCGGCCCGCCCGGTGCCGCCCGACCACCTCCGGTACCAGAGACCAGTCTCCGTGCGGCCGTGTCTCTGGCAGCTCTGCCTTGTGTCGTGAATTAGCATTTACCTGCCCCGCTCGGGCACAGGACACACACGTGTGAGGGGTGAAGGCAGACACGCGCGTGAGGGGTGAAGGCAGACACACGTGTGAGGGGTGAAGGCAGACACACATGTGAGGGGTGAAGGCAGACACGCGTGTGAGGGGGTGAAGGCAGACACGCGTGTGAGGGGTGAAGGCAGACACGCGTGTGAGGGGTGAAGGCAGACACACGTGTGAGGGGTGAAGGCAGACACGCGCGTGAGGGGTGAAGGCAGACACACGTGTGAGGGGTGAAGGCAGACACACATGTGAGGGGTGAAGGCAGACACGCGTGTGAGGGGGTGAAGGCAGACACGCGTGTGAGGGGTGAAGGCAGACACGCGTGTGAGGAGATGAAGGCAGACACGCGTGTGAGGGGTGAAGGCAGACACACATGTGAGGGGTGAAGGCAGACACGCGTGTGAGGGGTGAAGGCAGAGACACGCATGTGAGGGGTGAAGGCAGACACGCGTGTGAGGGGTGAAGGCAGACACGCGTGTGAGGGGTGAAGGCCAGGGGAAACAGCTTCTTCGCGCTGGAGCTTCACCTGCCGTGCCCCACGGGGACCGGGAGTGTCCGGGCTCACTGTCCCTTTAAGGAGCGGCCGGTGGCCTGATGGGGTGAGGCCTCGGTTGTGATCAGGAAATCTCTGCAGAGCCGTCGAGGGTCGAGGGTCGAGGGTCGAGGGTGGAGGGTGGAGGGTCGAGGGTGGCCGGGTGAGCAATTACAACCACATCTATCTGAGCACAAACTCTTGCTGCTTAGTTACCGGCCAGAGGGAGGCCTGCGGCCACTGCAATTAAAACAAGCGGTAGGCCCGGGCGGCGGCCTTTGTCATGCTAATTGCGCAGCCGCGCCAGGTTCCACCTGAGGGGGGAGGGGCGGGGCTGCTGTGAGAGACGCCCACCAGGAGGTCCCAGGAGACACCCCGCCCGCTGACGGCTCATTAAAGCACCTGGCACGGGACGCGCTGTGACCATCTGCTTGTCACACTCGTCAAACGATTTCTGAAATCTTAGCCCAGAGCACGCAGGGCAGCGGCTCCCTCCCGGATCCCGTACTCACGGTGCACGGACGCCCTCTGCCTCGTGTCCCAAATTCACATTTCCCCAGAGTCACATCTTTAATTTTCAGTTAAATACAGAAACAAAAGGCTCACACCGAGTCCACCAGAGTGTGAGCCCGCGTGGCCGTGGCTGCTGGCCAGCTCCTTCCCGAGGAGCCAGGGCTCGGGGTGAACCCGTCGGACGCAGGGCGTCCAGAGAACCAGCTTTCCCAGCGCTTCAGAAACAGGCTTGGCGCTGGGCTTCCCAGGCGTTGAATCCGTCTCCCCTCTACATCCTGCATTCCAGTGTTGGGGTGAATCTCGGTGGGACAAGGACACTCCAGGCTGCAGGGAGTTCGGCTGGAGGAGAAAGTGGCTCCCCCACGGTCAGGGACCTGAGCCGAGAGGGACCCTGAGTCAGGCAGGGCTGCGTTCTCTCAGGGTTGGGTCACAGGGCGGTGCGTGCCGCGTGGACCTGTGACTTTGCCCATTTCCCGGCACCTACTGGGGATCGAGCCCACACCTGAGCCCTGACCGGGCATGGAACCGTGACCTCCGGGTTCATAGGTCGACACTCAACCACTGAGCCACGCTGGCCGGCTGCTTTGCCTTTTGTAAACGTTGAGTTCTGAAGGCAAGAGTGCTGTCTCACTATATCCATGCAGCACAGGCACTCGGAATTACTTGCTGAAAATAGCAGCACACGAAACTCACCGTCTGTGTACAGTCCAGGCGTACCAAGTTCACTGACGTCGCTGTGCAGCCCTGCAAACCTTTTCAGCGTGTAGAACACGCTGTCCTCCCCGCCCAGCACACCATCTCACCTTCCCTTCCCCTGGGTGTGAGTAGGCGGGTGCCCGCATGAGGATCACACAGGGTTTGTCCTCCTGTGCTGGCTCACCTCACTCAGCACGGAGTCCGCATGCCCTTCTTTTCACGTGCTGCTGAGTGACATCCGTCACAGGGTGCATGGCATTTCCCGTCCAGTCACCGCTGTCCATGGACACTGGGTGGCTTCCGTGTGTTAGCCATTGTAATAGTGTCGCTGTGAACGTGGGTGGACACATACCTGCGACCCTGCTTCGATTTCTTTGGGGCACACACCCAGAAGCAGGAGTGCTGTGGCAAATGGCAGCTCTGTGTTTACCTTTTGGAGAAAACCACCCTACTGGTTTCCACAGCATCTGCCCCACTTTACATCCCACCAACAGGGACCCAGTTCCTCCACATCCTCCCAACACTGTTCTTCCTTTTGTTGTTGTTGTTTTTAATGACAACCACCCTGACAGGTGTGAGGTTGTGTCTCATTGTGGCTTTGACTTGCATTTCCCTAATGATTACTGCAGGGAGCATATTTTCACATGCTTGTTGGGAATTTATATATTGCTAGTGGCCCGGTGCACGAAATTTGTGCACAGAGGGGGGGTTCCCTCAGCCCAGCCTGCACCCTCTCCAATCACGGACCCCTTGGGGGATGTCCGACTGCCGGTTTAACTGGCAGTAGGACATCCCTCTCACAATCTGGGACTGCTGGCTCCTAACTGCTCACCTGCCTGCCTGCCTGATCACCCCTAACTGCCCTCCCCTGCCGGCCTGATCTCGCCCCCAACTGCCCCTCCTTGCCAGCCTGATTGCCCCTAACTGCCTTTGCCTGCCTGATCTCCCCTAACTGCCCTCCCCTGCAGGCCTGATCTCGCCCACAACTGCCCTCCTCTGCCAACCAATTTGGTTCTGATTGGTCGGTTTCTATACCAGTCAGCGTCTCTGGGCCTATCAACGGGGCCTGATCAGCAGCCCCAGTGGAGGCCTGGAGAGAAATGGAGGCACAGCTGCTGGCCCAGCCCAGAGAGAAAAAGAGAGGCAAGTGCCACAGAGGCTACAGATCAGACCCTGCTTCTCTCTTCAGGCCTCTCTCTGAGCCTGATTCACAGTCCCCTCAGCAGTCAGTGCTGGGTCACCAAGCCTGCAGCCATAGCAGGCAGTGCTGGGTCGCCACGGCAACCCAGTGCTGACTGCAGGACTGACTTTTGATTGGTTGAGCCTCCGGTCATGACAGACCCAGGGTTTTTATATATTAGGATTTTTAAAGAAATGTCTTTTCAGGTTTTTTGCCCATTTTAAAATCAAGTTATTTTTGTTATTGTTGTTGTGAAGTTATGAGTTCTTTATAGAGTCTAGGTATTAGCCATTTATTAAATTCTAGGAGCCCAGCGTGCGAATTCGTGGGGTGCCGCCCACACACCTGCAGCCCTGCCTGGACACCCGAACCTGTCCACGCAGAGCTCCAGCGTGCCTGGTCCCGCCCCCAAACCCTCAGGCATTCTCTGGCCGCTTCAAGCCCCGCCCTCAGTCCCTCGAGTCACCTTGGGCTGGTCCTGCCTTCTCCGGGCGCCTCCCCGATTCTGCCCCGTCTCCGGAGCAACGCCCCAGCTAATATGCTAATGACCTGGTCATTACCTGTTACAGCATCCCGACCATTAGCATATTAGCTCTTTATTAGTATAGACTAGGTGTACCGGTTAATAATGCGGATTTTTTCAATAGATGGAGTTACACATATGTTGATATATATGCGGTTTGATATGTATGCTATTTTGTTGTATTGCTCCTTCAGCTTACCACTTGTTCTGATCGATGGCACACGCACTTTCTGAGCAGCACTTCAAAATGCATGAAGAGCCGAAACCAGTTTGGCTCAGTGGATAGAGCGTCGGCCTGCGGACTCAAGGGTCCCGGGTTCGATTCTGGTCAAGGGCATGTGCCTTGGTTGCGGGCACATCCCCAGTGGGGGGTGTGTAGGAGGCAGCTGATCGATGTTTCTCTCTCATCGATGTTTCTAACTCTCTATCCCTCTCTCTTCCTCTCTGTAAAAAATCAATAAAAATATATTTTTTAAAAAAATGCATGAAGAAGTAGAAAATGGGGTCTCTGAATGGTCTGCTTCAAAACAAGAAAAGTTCTGTTGGGACGGTATCCACAAATTACCTGAAAGATGGGGGAAATGTGTAGCCAGCGATGGACATTACTTTGAATAAAGCATTTTTGAAATTTCTCTTGAAATGATCATGTTTTCTTTGGATTACAAAATCCAAATTATTAACCAGTTAATCCACACTATTAACCGGTTAATCTGCATTTTTAACCGGTTAATAGTTAATCTGCTTTATTAACCGTAATAATTCAGATTTTGTAATCAAAGAAAACATGATCATTTCAAGAGAAACATCAAAGTAATGTCTATCGCTGGCTACACATTTCCTCCACCTTTCAAGGTAATTTGTGGATACCGTCCCAATAGAACTTTTCTTGTTTTGAGGCATACCATTCAGAGACCCCATTTTCCACTTCTTCGTACGTTTTGAGTGCTGCTCAGAAAGTGCGTGTGCCATCGATCAGAACAAGTGGTAAGCTGAAGGAGCAATACAACAAAATAACATACATATCAAATCGCATATATATCAACATATGTGTAACTCCATCTATTGAAAAAATTCGCATTATTAACCGGTACACCTAGTATATGATTTGCAAACATTTTCTCTCATGACATAGGCTCCTTTCATTCTGTTGATAGATTCTGGGATGTGCAGAAGTTTTAAATTTGGATAACTCCAACATTTTTAAGGTTTGTTGTCTGTGCTTTTGGTGTCATATCTAGAAAATTCTTGCTGAATCCAATATCTTGTACTCTGTTTCCTTTAGGAGTTTGTGGTTTGGGTCTTATATTTAGTCTTTGACCCATCTGAGCTCATCTCTGCATTTGATGTAACGTAAGGACCAGCTCCAGACTTCGGGTGTGGATGTCCCGTTTCCCAGCGCCATTTGTGAAACAGACTGTCCCTCCCAAGGGCATGTGCACCCTTGTCCAAGGTCATTCAGCCATGACCTTGAGAGCTTATTTCTGGGTTTTCCATTCCAATCCTCTAGTCCATACGTCTGTCCTTATGCCAATACCATGCTGTTCTGATCACCACTTCTCTGTAATAAGTTATGAACCCGGAAAGAGTGAGACCTCCAACTTCATTCTTTTTGTTGGTGGAGGTTAATCCTCACCCGAGGATATTTGCCATTGATTTTTAGAGAGAGGGAAAGACAGAGAGAAACATCGATCGGTTGCCTCCTGCACACACCCCACCCAGGGCCCAGGCTGGGGAGGAGCCTGCAGCCAAGGAACGTGCCCTTGACCGGAATCAAACCCGACGCTCCACCCGCTGAGCCAAACTGGCTGGGGCCAACTTCGTTCTTTTCCAGGGTTGTTTGGGCTCTTTGTGGTTCCCTGAGACGCCACGTGGATTGGAGATGGATTTTGTACTTTTAGAAGGACGGCCGCTGGGGCTGCGGTGGAGGTTCGCTTCTCGAGGGAGCGCGCAGGGCCCAGGTCGGGCAGGAGGCGTCTGCCTGCCGACCCCTGTTCCCCGCGTTGGGTACCGAGCACAGATCCGGACACGCCGCCCGCCTGCTCCTCCGTGGGCTGTGTTTGTGGCCGTTCCTTTTGATTTAGACAGAATCCCTTCAGCACATCTTTAACCACCATCTGGAACTTCAGTTAAAAAGCATTTTAAAAGGTCTTTCAAATTATTTTGACTGTAACCCCCAAAGGGCACCCCGACGGATCAATGGATGTTTCATCTGTTTTTAATACCAGAACACAAATAGCAGTGAATACCCTTCAGCGCAGCACACGAGAAAAATTACCCACAGGCCCGTAACCCGCCAGGAGCTCCTTCACCGACACAGCCTGTGTCCGGGGTCGAGGCTCAGGGCCCAGGGGGCCGCGGGGGACAGGGCGCGGGGCCCCAGGGTCATGGCAGGTCATAGGAATCATTAGAACCGACTCCATAGCAAAGCCCGGGTGCACAGGCCTGCACGGGCCCACACGCGGGACCTCACGGTGCTGGAGTCAGCCGAGGAGGAGGCGACCCGGCCCCGGATCCAGTCCCCCCGGCTCTGACGGACAGAGGCTGCCTCTCAGAGGGACTGACCGCTCCCCCATTTCTTGGACGTGTGTCCTCCAGGGGCAGGTTAGCCACCTCGGAGCCCCTCTGTCAGGGCCCCAGGGCGGAGGATGTCCTGGAGGGCTATGCCATGCTGCTCCTGGGACCTGTGGGCACAGAGAGGCGGGCAGAGGACGGAGCTGCGGCCGCTCACCCAGTTCTCACAGCTGCAGGGACCCCGGGGGGTGAGGGGGGCTCCTGAGGCTGAGAGGTGGTGCCAGCGACACCCAGGGCGATGGGGGGGCCAGGAGACACTTGTCCCAGGAACCCACACACCTTCCATTGCCACCAGCTCTGAGGAGCCCCGACCTTGTCGTCGTCCAAACGTTGTTTGTAGGCCAGGCCGTCTGTGCCGTGTTGTTTGTGCCGTGTTGTGGGCCGTGTTGCCTGTGCCGTGTTGTGGGCCGTCTGTGCTGTGTTGTGGGCGTGTTGCCTGTGCCGTGTTGTGGGCCGTGTTGCCTGTGCCGTGTGCCATCTGTGCCGTGTTGTGGGCCGTCTGTGCCGTGTTGTGGGCCGTCTGTGCTGTGTTGTGGGCGTGTTGCCTGTGCCGTGTTGTGGGCCGTGTTGCCTGTGCCGTGTGCCATCTGTGCCGTGTTGTGGGCCGTCTGTGCCGTGTTGTGGGCCGTGTTGCCTGTGCCGTGTTGTGGGCCGTGTTGTCTGTGCCGTGTTGTGGGCCGTGTTGTCTGGGCCGTGTTGTGGGCCGTGTTGCCTGTGCCGTGTTGTGGGCCGTGTTGTCTGTGCCGTGTTGTGGGCCGTGTTGCCTGTGCCGTGTTGTGGGCCGTGTTGTCTGTGCCGTGTTGTGGGCCGTGTTGTCTGTGCCGTGTTGTGGGCCGTGTTGTCTGTGCCGTGTAGTGGGCCGTGTTGCCTGGGCCGGGCCATGGGCCATGCTCTCTGCTGTGTCCTGAGCTGTGTCCTTTGCACCGACTGCAGGGAGTGTGTCCTGGCTCCGTGTGCCTCCGGAAGCCCAGCACGGACGCCACGTGCAGCCCCCTCTGCACACATGTGTGAACAGACCCTGCGGTGCAGACATCTGGCCTTGGCTCCAAATCAGAGCAGAAGCAGCAACGGGCTCTGGATTAAAATGTCGTGCTGCCGGGCCGGTGCTGGCTGGAGGGGGTGCAGGCCGGGAGGGGGGTGCTGGTGGGAGGGGGTGCAGGCTGGGAGGGGGTGCTGGTGGGAGGGGTGCTGGTGGGAGGGGGTGCAGGCCAGGAGGGGGGTGCTGGTGGGAGGGGGTGCAGGCTGGGAGGGGGTGCTGGTGGGAGGGGGTGCAGGCCGAGAGGGGGTGCTGGTGGGAGGGGGGTGCTGGCGGGAGGGGATGCAGGCCGAGAGGGGGTGCTGGTGGGAGGGGGTACAGGCCAGGTGGGGGGTGCTGGCGGGAGGGGGTACAGGCTGAGAGGGGGGTGCTGGTGGGAGGGGGGTGCTGGCGGGAGGGGGGTGCTGGCAGGAGGGGGTGCAGGCCAAGAGGGGGGTGCTGGTGGAAGAGGGTGCAGGCCGGGAGGGGGTGCTAGTGGGAGGGGGTACAGGCCAGGTGGGGGGTGCTGGTGGGAGGGGGTACAGGCCAGGAGAGGGGTGCTGGCGGGAGGAGGGTGCTGGCAGGAGGGGGTGCAGGCCGAGAGGGGGGTGCTGGTGGAAGAGGGTGCAGGCCGGGAGGGGGTGCTAGTGGGAGGGGGTGCAGGCCGGGAGGGGGTGCTGGCGGGAGGGGGTACAAGCCAGGAGGGGGTGCTGGCAGGAGGGGGTACAGGCCGGGAGGGGGATGCTGGTGGGAGGGGGTACAGGCCGGGAGGGGGTTGCTGGTGGGAGGGGGTGCAGGCCGGGAGGGGGTGCTGGCGGGAGGGGGTACAAGCCAGGAGGGGGTGCTGGCAGGAGGGGGTACAGGCCGGGAGGGGGATGCTGGTGGGAGGGGGTGCAGGCCGGGAGGGGGTGCTGGCGGGAGGGGGTACAAGCCAGGAGGGGGTGCTGGCAGGAGGGGGTACAGGCCGGGAGGGGGATGCTGGTGGGAGGGGGTACAGGCCAGGAGAGGGGTGCTGGTGGGAGGGGGTGCTGGCGGGAGGGGGTACAAGCCAGGAGGGGGTGCTGGCAGGAGGGGGTACAGGCCGAGAGGGGGGTGCTGGTGGGAGGGGGTACAGGCCGGGAGGGGGTGCAGTGAATCCCCAGGAGGCTGAGTGTGGCGGTGACAGCTGTGGAGCCTGCGGGGTGTTGATGGCAGGAGGGGGCAGGGGTGAGTCTTCCATCAGGAGGGGATGTGGTGGGGGTGCCTGCAGCTACATGCGTGTGACCCGGACCTGCCTCTGAGCTCAGGCCACCGAGCGGCCGGACGCCGGCCGTGGTCTCCGCAGCGGGTTTGCTTCTCGCAGAGAAGCCGGCGGCTGGACCCGTGGCCTCACCGTCTTCCCGCAGAGGCCCAGCCGGAGGAGGCCGTGGGCCTGCTCAGCACGGCTGCCTCGCGGGTCTCCGACTCCGGGTCTGAGGGGCTGAGATCCAGCGGCCGGGGGCAGTCTTCCATCCCTGGGGCCCGTGCCTTATCCTGGGACCCCGGGTCCCGTCTCCCTGCAGCCTCTGGCAGTCCCGTGAGCCTTTGGGGGACCCCACGCCAGGACCGGGCCTCTGCCCTCCTCCCCGAGGACGCTGTCCCTGGAGCAGACACGGGGACCCCTGGCTGGAGCCCTCCCCACGTCCTCCCACGGACCAGCCCCACCGAGTCCTCAGGCCTGGCCCTCGAGGGCCCCTCCACCCAGGGCAGACGTCCGTTCGCCGCAGAGCGCCCCACGCGGTGGCCCTGAGGTCGCTGCCAGCGGCTCTCCGTGGCCCCCACAGGCCACCGCCCAGCAGGGTCGGGGCCTCAGCTGTGTCTCTCTCGGGGCCCCTGAGGCCGGTGCCCGGTTGGTGCTTCAAGCAGACATGCCATCTCACACGATTCTGACCACCAGCTCCTCGGAGGCACGGGACTCGGTGAGAGTCAGGGGCTGAGGGAGCCCGATGTCTCCCTTTAACGCTGCGATGTTATTACGGCTCCGGAGACCCCATTGCCCGGGTGCCCTGCCCTGGTGGCCCCCGCTCCCCCGGGCCTGGCCCGCGTTCCTGGTGGATGGGTGGTCACGTGATACGTCCCGATGAGCTGATTTCACAGGGGCCGGAGCCATGCCCTGAGGGCAGTGACTTATGTCCTCCTGCTAGGATGCTCCCTGCAGGGGCCCTGGACACCCTGGGGACACCCAGCCCCACCCCCAGCTCTGACGCCGGGGCCTCCCTCCGTCCTGAGGTGAGCGTGCAGGACTGTCAGGATGGGGGTTCCCCAGGACGGGGTCCCTGCGCCCGAGGGTGACCTGGGCGGCCGGGCCTGGAGGCAGAGGACAGGCATCCGGAGCCCAGCCCGCCCAGCTGCTGCGCCCGGCCGCCCGGGGCTGCGGGAGTGGCCTCCGCCCTCACAGCTGCAGGCCTTTGATCTAAATCCCTCCTGCACTCAGCGCCACGCCAGCAGCTCCTGCCCAGTTTCGGGTTCCCTGGCGGTCAGGCACCGTGTCCTCGCTCCCGCCCCCTCCGGGCGCCGGGGGCCTTGAGTGATGACAACACATGGGTGTTTGCTTGTCCTCCCGACGGAGATGGACGGGTCCTCGCCGCCTCCTCCCGGTGCTGATGGGATCCACAGAGGTGGCCACAGCTCACAGCTGTCAGCCGCCCGCCCCGGCCGCTCGCTCCACACGCCCTGTGTCCTCCCATCTCCCGGCAGAGCAGGGCCCGCCCCTGGCCCCAAAGGGATGTAGGCAGAGTGGGAGGCGGTGTGAGCTCCCGGCCTAGGCTCAGCCTCGGGGCTTCCCTCCGGAACATTCTGTCGCCCCACTTCGCTGCCCCAGGACCCACACCGGCGATTAAGGCGGAGGCAGCCTGGACGTGAGAAGCCTGGCTCGAATGCTGCCTGAGAAACACAGACACAGACCAGAGGCCGCCCAGGATGGACAGAAAAGGCCAGATGTCTGTCTCCCTCCCTCTCTCACGTCCCAGGTCCGACCACGCTCCCCGGGTCCATTCTGCTCGGACCGAGATGCAGAATGGTGCCTGGTCAGCGACCTCCGGGCCACCTGTCCTGACTCTGTGGGCGGCCACAGCCGTGGGTCGGGCAGGCCCGGGGTCCCTCCTGCTCTGGCCACTCCGCCCTCCCTGAGCTCCTGCCCGCTCCTGTCCCCAGCCTCACGGACCACCTGGGGGCGGTCAGACCAGAGCCCCGCTGTCTTCCCGAGAGCACGTTTTGTTGGCTCTTTAGGTGACAGAGTGACGGGTTATCTGTGTGTTAGTGACGCTGGAACCTGGGCCTGAGGGACCCGCGGGTGCACAGTCCCCGTGCGCCTTGGTCGCATGTGCGTGTATTCCCGGGAGTCTGCGGGGTGGGAGCCGTGTGTACACAGCGCCTAATGGCTGCCTCAGCACAGGCAGCTCCCCGTCCCATCGGGCTGTGCTCATGGAGTCATGCAGCAATCGCAGAGACACGCAGTGGTCACGGAGACACGCGGTGGTCACAGAGACACGTGGTGCTCACAGACACGCGGTGGTCACAGAGACACGCGGTGGTCACAGAGACACGCGGTGCTCACAGAGACAGGCGGTGGTCACAGAGACACGCGGTGCTCACAGAGACGCGGTGCTCACAGAGACACGCGGTAGTCACAGAGACACGCGGTGCTCACAGAGACACGCGGTGCTCACAGAGACGCGGTGCTCACAGAGACACGCGGTAGTCACAGAGACACGCGGTGGTCACAGAGACACGCGGTGCTCACAGACACGCGGTGGTCACAGAGACACGCGGTGCTCACAGAGACGCGGTGCTCACAGAGACACGCGGTAGTCACAGAGACAGGCGGTGGTCATGGAGACACATGATGGTCATGGACTCATGCAGCGGTCCCTGCCCTGCTTCTGGCACCTGCCGCCCGAGATCGCTCAGCTTTCAGGAACAGGCCCACCCACCCTCCCATGCAGGCTGGTCCAGAACCTGACGCCCCGCCCCAGCCGGAGAGTGGACACGGGCCACGCACTGAGGGCTGGCCGCTGCCGCCCCGGCCTCCGCGTCTCAGGCTCCGGCGCCGGCCCGAGAGCAGCGTCCAGAGCGGAGGCTGACTTGCCTAAGCAAGGCCCATGTGGCTGTGCAGCCTTAATTACCCTCAGAGGCCTGCGTGTGTGTCTATTTCTTCTCAAAGTGTATTCTCTTATTGTCTCCTAATTAAAAACATCAATTCTTCCCAGAAGGCAAAGGCGCTCCAATTCATTGATTTTTCTTCCTAAAACATCCTTTGCTTTGAAGATGGAAACCAAACCCCCAGGTGGGGAGCCAGCCCTCGTCCGCGGCCTCCACGAGGGCAGCCAGCCGACCGCCCTGCAGGGCCCCGCCGCCCGCTGGGTCTCCTTTCCCTCCACATGGAGCAAACGCATGGCGAGGACTGTGGGGACACGGCCAAGCCCCCCTTCCCGGCACGGCCTCCGGGAAGGACCCAGGGATTGCTGCCCGTGCACCTCAGCGTCGCGGCCCCATCGGGGCTGGAGCCCGGGCCCACGGCCTGGGCCACACCAGACCCACGTCATGGAGGACGCCTGGGCTGTAGGGCAGGGCCCGAAGGCAGCTGCTGGGCAGGGGCGGCGGCAGCAGGAGAGAAAGCCATCCCCGGGGACACGGCGAGGGCGAGGCACCTGGGTCTGTAGCACCGAGAGCTGAGCCACAGCTGGTGAGTCCGGGCCCCGAGGTGATGTGCCGGCATCCAGCACAGCCCCTGGCACTTAGCAGGCGTGGCCTGTGTTCATTACTAGTGCCCTGTCGTACTCTGTCCAATCATCATTATGCTAGGTTACGGTTAGGATGAAAATTACAATAGGTTAAAATTAAATTAAAATATATTAAAAGAAATTATGACCCAGTTAAGGAGTCAAAACTAAGGCAAATGAAAAAGCATAATACTAATAATTTAGATGTGAACATCCAATTGCTCCCAAATCAAAAGTACTAAGGATGCCAGACAGAGCACAGAGGATGTTGGAGCACAGAGGATGCTGGGGCACAGAGGATGCTGGAGCACAGAGGATGCCGGAGCACCGAGGATGACAGAGCACCGAGGATGACAGAGCACAGAGATGCTAGAGCACCGAGGATGTTAGAGCACAGAGGATGTTGGAGCACAGAGGATGCTGGAGCACAGAGGATGTTGGAGCACAGAGGATGCTGGAGCACCGAGGATGCCGGAGCACAGAGGATGACAGAGCACAGAGGATGTTGGAGCACAGAGGATGCTGGAGCACAGAGGATGTTGGAGCACAGAGGATACCGGAGCACAGAGGATGCTGGAGCACAGAGGATGCTGGAGGACAGAGGATGCTGGAGCACAGAGGATGCTGGAGCACAGAGGATGCTAGAGCACAGAGGATGCCAGAGCACAGAGGATGCTGGAGCACAGAGGAGCTAGAGCACAGAGGATGCTGGAGCACAAAGGATGCTGGAGCACAGAGGATGTTGGAGCACAGAGGATACCGGAGCACAGAGGATGCTGGAGCACAGAGGATGCTGGAGCACAGAGGATACCGGAGCACAGAGGATGCCAGAGCACAGAGGATGCTGGAGCACAGAGGATGCTGGAGCACAGAGGATGTTGGAGCACAGAGGATACCGGAGCACAGAGGATGCTGGAGCACAGAGGATGCTAGAGCACAGAGGATGCCAGAGCACAGAGGATGCTGGAGCACAGAGGAGCTAGAGCACAGAGGATGCTGGAGCACAAAGGATGCTGGAGCACAGAGGATGCTGGAGCACAGAGGATGACAGAGCACAGAGGATGCTGGAGCACAGAGGATGACAGAGCACAGAGGATGCTGGAGCACAGAGGATGACAGAGCACAGAGGATGCTGGAGCACAGAGGATACCAGAGTACAGAGGATGCTGGGGCACAGAGGATGCCAGAGCACAGAGGATGCTATTTGACTCTTCTCAGGAGGGAATCGAAAACTGAAGCTCATGGGAGGGCATGGAAACCCTCTCAGCCAACAGCTGGATGCGCCACCCAGCTGACGTCTGTCCTGCACTGCCCCTGGCACTTGCCCATGTTCTTGCCACCTGTCCTCACCCAGCCCCGAGCTCTCTGTCTGCTGCTGGTCATGCACGCTCTCCCCCCGCCCCCCCTCAAATACTGCCTCTCAGGAACTTGGCTCTTGACCCCCTTCTCCTGGGCAGGGCACCTGGACTGGGGGGTGGGGGGAAGGAGGGTCCAGGAGGGCTCTTTGCACTGACCCAGGGCCCGGGCTCCCCACACAGCTAATGAGTTTGCCCGAGTTTAAGTTGGTTCCTCTGTTGCACTTGGCGTCACTGACTCCCTTCTCTGCAGCTTGTTAATCAAGGAGACAATGGCTGCAGGAAGGAGAGGGTGGGTCCTCAGGGCCGGGGGGAGGCAGGGGAGATGGAAAACATTGCGGGGGGTCATCGGGCTGCTGCACAGCCTGGACAGGCGGACAGGCCGCCACCCCTCCACCCCTGTCCCAGGGGGAGGCCACTGAACAGGACGAGTGAGCCTGCATCACTGTGCGCGACCGCCCCCGTCCTGTCCGTTCTGGTGGCACCACCCGGCCTCAGCAGGAGGGGAGGAGGGCAGGAGGGGGCGGAGGTGACCAGACCCTCACAGACCTGGCCTCAGGGCAACGTTCTCACTAAACCAGCGCTGTGGAGCCAGACGCACGTGTTTGTCCATCCCCTTGGCCGAACTCGCTGGGCAGGCTCCGTCCCCCGCACGCCAGTGACGGGCACGCGTGGGCGTGGGAATCGCAAACACGGACGCTCGCTGCCTCAGGCTCAGGAGGGAGCGCGTGCAGGAGCCCGAACAGTCCGGACCCAGGACCGTGAGAGCTCACAGTCGTGCCAGCAGGAGGAGGCGGAGCCACGCGGCGGCCACCGAGGCGCGGGCTGGCTGGGAAGGCCGGTGCAGCTGTGGCCGCTCAGGCGGAGGCCGAGGGCAGCCAGGGCCCCGGATGGGACGCTGTGGACGCCCGCCGTGGGACTGGACGCGTCACCGACCGGTTTGTTAGTCATGAGTTAGGGGCTCCGTCTCGTTCCTGGGACCAAATGTTCTCCCCAACGCACAGGAGTTTGCACCTGACCTTGAGAGGGGCCGCGTGTGACCCTGAGGAAGACAAGGGACACAGGCATGGGCGGGAGAGTCTGTGCCGGCCTCACCTCGCTCTGCCGGTCAGCCCAGCTCACATGGCCAAGGCGGAGCACTGTCTGAATTCTGTCCAACCGGCACCCAGGCCTCAGCCCCCACAGCCAGGACCCTCTGCCCGGGCTCGGCAGGCTCAGGCCCCTTCGTCACTCCGTCCCGGCCACACGCCTGCACGCCCGGGAGGCACTGACCACCAGGCTCAGGCACAGAGGGACGGCCCAGTCACACGCTTACACGCCCCGGGAGGCACTGACCACCCAGGCTCGGGCGCAGAGGGACAGCCCGGGCGGAGCCACCAGCCCCCACCAACATCTGGCCTCCGTGTGGCGCCCACAGGGCTGGAGACTTCACAGGCCAGAGGCGTGGACACTTGCCTCCCACGTCCTGCAGCCCACGTGGGCCTCGCCCAGACAGCCCTGGGCCCGGAGCCAGCACGGGTGTTCTCGTGGGGTCTGGCTACCACTGTCCACCGGCCGCTGGCCAGGGGCCACCCTCCCCGGTGACGGATCCTGATTCGTTCCTGGAGAAGCTCGTCCAGGGACAGGGAGTGGGCCGCACTCAGTGGGCACCCGGAGGTCACGGCCCCTCCCCGGCGTCCTGTCCTCCTTGACCCGCATTCCATACGGGTGTTTGTGTTTGGTGACACGGGATGCCGGTGCGCCCACCGTCGGAACCCACAGCCCAGAACGCGGCCAGCAGGCGTGTCCGTGGCGGCCTCCCTGTGTCCCCTGGGCAGGCTGCATGGGCAGGCCCGGCCTCGGTGCTGAAGGCTCTGCGTGGCCTCACACTCGGGGGCTCCCCTGCTGTCCGCTCAGTTCTTTCCCAGGACGCGCAGCCCATGCCTGTCGCGTGTCCCCAAGGTCGCCTGTCCCCAAGGTCGCCTGTCCCCAAGGTCGCGGAAAACCAGACCAAGCTTCTGGAGACGGGCCTCCCACGCCGTCCCTGGAGCTGGTGCGTCCCCCGTGGGAACGCTGGGCAGCGGGCCCTTCTCCCGGCGCCTGGAGCTGGGAGCCAGGAGTTGGGGTCCGTCCCGATGCTGAAGAGGTGCGGCTCCCAGTCGGTGCCAGGTGCCAGGTGCAGGGCGGGGAGTCACGGGAGGTCCAGTTCCCAGATGTGTGGGAGCCACTCAAGGCCTGACGAGACCCTGCTGCTCGCTTAGCCGGGGCCTCTGTGTGTGTGTGTCAGTGTGAATGTGTGTTAGTGTGTGAGTGTGTGTGTGTGTGAGTGTGAGTGTGTGTGTGTGTGTGAGAGTGTGTGTGTGAGTGTGTGTGTGGGTGTGTGTGAGTATGTGGGTGTGGGTGTGATTGTGTGTTTGTGTGAGTGTGTGTGTGAGTGTGTGTGTCTGAGTGTGTGGGTGTGTGTGAGTATGTGTGGGTGTGTGTGAGTGTGTATGTGTGAGTGTGTGTGTGATTGTGCATATGTGTGGGTGTGTGTGAGTGTGAGCGAGTGTGTGTGTGAGTGTCTGTGGGTGTGTGTGCGTGTGTATATGTGTGTGTGGGTGTGGGTGAGTATGTGTGTATGTGTGTGTGTGTGTGTGAATGGGTGTGAGTGTGTGTGAGTGTGTGTGTGTGTGAATGGGTGTGGGTGTGGGTGAGTATGTGTGGGTGTGGGTTTGAGTGTGTGTGAGTGTGTGTGTGAGTGTGTGTGGGTGTGGGTGTGGGTGAGTATGTGTGTGTGTGTATGTGTGTTTGTGAAAGGGTGTGAGTGTGTGTGTGTGTGAGTGTGTGTGAGTGTGTGTGAGTGTGTGTGTGTGTGTGTGAGTGTGTCTGAGTGTGTCTGAGTGTGTGTGAGTGTGTGTGTGTGAAAGGGTGTGAGTGTGTGTGTGTGTGTGTGTGTGTGAATGGGTGTGGGTGTGGATGAGTATGTGTGGGTGTGGGTTTGAGTGTGTGTGAGTGTGTGTGTGAGTGTGTGTGTGTGTGTGTGGGTGTGGGTGAGTATGTGTGTGTGTGTGTGTGTGTGTGTGTGTGAATGGGTGTGAGTGTGTGTGAGTGTGAGTGAGTGTTTGTGTGTGTGTGTGTGTGTGTGAATGTGTGAAGAGCTGGGTGCAGAGGGTCCTGAGAGTGGGCAGGGAGCCCGCCCGGTGGTGCCTGCACCGTGGGAGAGGGTGGTAAGTTGCCGGCCTGGCATCGCACTGCAGCCCCGATAATGACCCCCAGGTTAGGGGAGGTGGTGGGAGCTCCAGGCTGAAGGTCACGGGCCGGCAGGGCCACACGTCCACGCACACTTGACTCCAAGCGCCCCTGTGAGCTCCGGGCACAGTGAGGCACAGCCCGGAGCCCGAGGCCCATTAATCACACAGGACCCACCGAGAGCAGGCAGATGGCTTTGAACACAAAACTTCATTAATTAGAGGGAATCGCGTTCCCACAGAGGAGGGGCTGCGGCGATGGGGGCGTGCCTGAGTCGCACGCTGGGCGGGGTGGAGCAGAGCGAGGAGGCAGGCGGCTTTGAGACTAAGCTGGCAGGGCGTCTGGGATTCAGGATTCGTGGTCAAAATCCAACCTGGACCAGAACTTCAGGGAGAGTGGAGTGAGGCTGTCCCGGGCCGAGGGTCTCAGAGCCTAATGTCCCCCTTCCTGGGGAAGGCGAGGGCGCTGAGGGGAGGAGGGGTCCCGTGTGTGTCCCAGGTGCCCCTGGGTGTCGGGAGCTGGGAGGGGCCGTCCTCACGCACAGCCAGGGGCCGGGCCCCACGCCCGCGGACACCCAGGTAGCAGTTTGCTCTGGTGCAGATGGGCTGCTCAGTCAGCCCCACACAGACATCCAAACGCAGCTGAAGTCAGTGAGACTCTGTTCCCACCAGCTCGCAATTAATCACGCGCCCCCACATGGCGAGCCCAGTGGCCCCCGCCCCACCGTCTGTGCCGTGAAGCCGGCCTGGTCCTAATTGACTTTGGGCCAGGCCTGATTGATGACAAACTCAGCCGCCCCGGCTGTGGATCGTCTGGGAACCGGCAGACACCCGCCCGCCTGCCTGTGAGGCTAAGGACCCGGCTTATGGCTTCACCTCCACCGACAGCACCCTCCACCCTCCACCCTCCACCCTCCACCCTCCACCCTCCATCCTCCACCCTCCACCCCCCATCCTCCACCCTCCACCCTCCACCCTCCACCCTCCACCCTCCACCCTCCACTCTCCATCCTCCACCCTCCACCCTTCACCCTCCACCCTCCACCCTCCACCCTCCACCCTCCACTCTCCACCCTGCACCCTCCATCCTCCACCCTCCACCCTCCACCCTCCATCCTCCACTCTCCACCCTCCACCCTCCACCCTCCACCCTCCACCCTCCATCCTCCACCCTCCATCCTCCACCCTCCACCCTCCACCCTCCATCCTCCACCCTCCACCCTCCATCCTCCATCCTCCACCCTCCAGCCTCCACCCTCCACCCTCCACTCTCCATCCTCCACCCTCCACCCTCCACTCTCCATCCTCCACCCTCCATCCTCCACCCTCCACCCTCCATCCTCCACTCTCCATCCTCCACCCTCCACCCTCCACCCTCCACCCTCCACCCTCCACCCTCCACCCTCCACCCTCCATCCTCCACCCTCCACCCTCCACCCTCCATCCTCCACCCTCCACTCTCCACCCTCCATCCTCCACCCTCCACCCTCCACCCTCCATCCTCCACCCTCCATCCTCCATCCTCCACCCTCCTTCCTCCACCCTCCACCCTCCACCCTCCACCCTCCACCCTCCATCCTCCACCCTCCACCCTCCACCCTCCACCCTCCATCCTCCACCCTCCATCCTCCACCCTCCACCCTCCACCCTCCACCCTCCATCCTCCACCCTCCACCCTCCACCCTCCAGCCTCCACCCTCCAGCCTCCACCCTCCATCCTCCACCCTCCACTCTCCATCCTCCACCCTCCATCCTCCACTCTCCATCCTCCACCCTCCACCCTCCACCCTCCATCCTCCACCCTCCACCCTCCACCCTCCACCCTCCATCCTCCACCCTCCACCCTCCACCCTCCAGCCTCCAGCCTCCACCCTCCACCCTCCACCCTCCATCCTCCACCCTCCATCCTCCACCCTCCACCCTCCACCCTCCAGCCTCCACCCTCCACCCTCCACCCTCCATCCTCCATCCTCCACCCTCCACCCTCCACCCTCCACCCTCCATCCTCCACCCTCCACCCTCCACCCTCCATCCTCCACCCTCCACCCTCCACCCTCCACTCTCCATCCTCCAGCCTCCACCCTCCACCCTCCACCCTCCACCCTCCACCCTCCACCCTCCAGCCTCCACCCTCCACCCTCCACCCTCCACCCTCCAGCCTCCACCCTCCAGCCTCCACCCTCCACCCTCCACCCTCCACCCTCCACCCTCCACCCTCCACCCTCCACCCTCCATCCTCCACCCTCCACTCTCCACCCTCCACCCTCCATCCTCCATCCTCCACCCTCCACCCTCCACCCTCCACTCTCCACTCTCCACCCTCCATCCTCCATCCTCCACCCTCCACCCTCCACCCTCCACCCTCCACCCTCCATCCTCCACCCTCCATCCTCCACCCTCCACCCTCCATCCTCCACCCTCCACCCTCCACCCTCCAGCCTCCACCCTCCACCCTCCACCCTCCACCCTTCACTCTCCACCCTCCATCCTCCACCCTCCACTCTCCACCCTCCACCCTCCACCCTCCACCCTCCATCCTCCATCCTCCACCCTCCATCCTCCACCCTCCACCCTCCACCCTCCACCCTCCACCCTCCATCCTCCATCCTCCACCCTCCATCCTCCACCCTCCATCCTCCACCCTCCACCCTCCATCCTCCACCCTCCACCCTCCATCCTCCACCCTCCATCCTCCACCCTCCACCAACGTGGGGGTGAGGGCGGGCGCTGTGGCCATCCACATGAGCCCGCCCAGCGCCCCCTCCTGGGCACCCACAGTGAGACCAGTACCCGCCGCAGCCCTGTGCCCAGGCGAGGGGGTCACTGAGGGCAGGAGGGCAGTGACCTGGGCACAGAGTAGCTGAGGGTGTGGGGACCGAGGGGCTGGAGGCTGAATGGGGGCAGGCGCCTGAGAGGAAGGCGTGAGGGCCAGGCGCTGTCCACACCCCAACTTCCCGGGACCGAGGCCCACGGGGCACATTTCCACCGTTGCCGGCCGAGACCGGGTTATGAAGACACGTCCCGAGGCTGCACGAGAAGGGAAGTGTGTGGGGGGGGAGTTCGGCCTGCTGTTGAGGGTGAGCAGAACCTTCATGGAATGCAAACAAGTGACTCTCGCCAGGCCGGCGGGCTCAGGGCTGAGTGTCGACCTCTGAACCAGGAGGTCAGGGTTCGATTCCCGGTCAGGGCACAGGCCCGGGTTGTGGGCTCTGTCCCCAGTGTGGGGCGTGCAGGAGGCAGCCGGTCCATGATTCTCTCTCATCGTGGATGGTTCTCTCTCTCTCCCTCGCCCTTCCTCTCTGAGACCAATAGAAACACATTTCTGTTAAAACAGGTAGAGCAGGCGGGGCAGCTGGTGCGTCCCAGGGCGTTTGTTCCGGGCGTGGAGGGTGGTGACGTGCCGGCTGGCCCTTCTCCTGGAGGACTGGGCCTCCCCGACCCTCTCGGTGACATCGCCCCCCTCCCCTCGTGGGTCGGACACAGGCGCCCCGGGGCCTCTCCACGGTCAGTAGTGATGGCAGGCGGAGGAAGGACTTCGTGTTTAACAAGTAAAAGGACAATGGGAACGCTTTCCTTCCAGCCTGCTTTCTAGCATAAACGTCAGAATAGCGTGGGGAGCTCGCACCAACACGGACACGAATGATGGGGTCCCTCCTCTGAAGGGAGGTGGTGGCCCGGCCGCGTTCCTGGGGGTCAGCGTCCCCACATCCTCTCTGGGGCATGGACGCCACGTCCCTGGGGGAAGGGCTGGCAGCCGCACGCCACGGGGGGGAGGGGGGAGAGGGGGGGACTGAGGTGGGGGGAGCGCGTGAAGGCTCGTTCCTGACAGTGGGACTCCCGAGCCCCCCGATGAAGCGATTCTTCTTGTTTTAAACCCAACACGTTCAGGTAACGCACGGCTGGTCGTGGCCCAGTGTCCCTCCTGCTTCTGCTCCCCCACGGGCCCTGCTGCCCTCAGGCCCCGGGAGAACCGAGCGGGATGGGTGGTAACCGGCCTCCACTGTTCTTACTGCCAAACCGACCGCGTGGCACCCAAGGCGGGCTCACCCCTCAGGAGCCGCGGCCTCCCCTTTCGGAACCCTCGTTGGAGTGGGCACTCCGTAGGTTCCCAGATTGATTTAAATGGAATTCCCTTTCACTGGCCCCCTGGATGGCGTTTAGGGCACCCACGCGCCCAATTACGCAGCCGCAAACCGCCTCTCCCCGCGGCAGACGTCTGGCCCCGGGGAGCCCCTGTGGGCAGACGTGCGTGGGTCCTTCCGTGCCGCCTCCATCGCAGTCTCAGTCTCGCCCTCCCCGGCCTCCTCCGGGGACTAATGATCTCGCGGCCCCGGTGATTAGCGCAGAAGGGAGGAGAGGCAGCGTCCGCAGGCTGTACCTCGCGTGCATTCTCCCTGGAGGGCAGGGAGGCAAGTCGCTGGTTGGGCTTGAAGAGTAATTGCATGTCACTCCCTCCAAGTCCCCGATTGACACATGAGTCACCCCTCTGCCGGGTGGAGGGGCGCGTGGACCTGCCGGTGCCTCCAGGGGCTCGGGGGGGCTCGGGGCACCTGGGCCTGACCCTCAGGGGCCTGGTCCCCCAGCGTCACTTTCTGCCCCACGCCAGCCCGCCCGGCTCAGCCTCTCTCTGGGTGAAAGGTTTTCACAGAAGTGTCTCTTCTGAGACACACTGCCTCCCTGTCCTGAGCACTTGGCGTGGGAGCCGACAGCTCTGCCCTCGAATGGCCGCTGCCTGGGGCGCTGATCACGCCCCGCAGCCCCAGACAGACGGGTGGGCGGAGAGTGCGGCCCAGGCCCTGTGGGGATGTGACCCCGAGGCTGTGGCGGGTGCAGCTCCGAGGGGAGGAGAGGGGAGCACCCACCTCCGATGCGCCAAACAGCAGCCCGTGTGGATCGTCACACGTGATCACCACCAGACGCCTGGCACTTAGACGGGAAAGGTCCCCCCCCCCCCCCAACACAGCAGAGGGAGGTGAGAAGGGAGGTTCGGGGACCAGCACCCACGGAAACTAGTTGGAGGGAACCACCCAAGGCCGGGTGGCGACGTGCAGAGGCCAGACCCCCCCGGGCCCCAGGTCCCCGCAGGAAGTGCCCGTGCTGCGGTGACTAGTGGTGCCCGACAGGGTGGGTGCCCGCGGGTCCAGCTGCCCTGAGCCCTGGACCTGCCCCAGCGGGTCCCTCCTCAGCCGCACACAGGACGGGGGGTGCAGCCGGCATCGCCCCGACCTCAGGTGAGGCCCAGACCCAGGAAGGCTCCCACCTGCCCGAGGAGCAGCAGACCCGGGCGTGGGACCAGCAGCCCAGCTCCGAGCCCAGTCCCAGCCCGGGACCTGGACTGGGATCGGGGGGCCCGAGGGGCCTCGGTTTGTGGGAACGGACGTGGGACCAGCTGGGAGGCAAGGCAGCTGTCCCTCAGGAGGGCGGCCGGTGCTGGTCGGGTCCAGGACCTGCCGGGGGACGCACCGAGGACTTGGGGACGCACGAGGCCAGGAGCACCTGCCCCGGTGAGCGCCGTCGGCGGCTCTGCCGGTCGGACGCTGAGCCAAGTTTGGGACGCACGAGCGGGCCCCTCCCACGAGGATTTCAGAGACCCTTTCGGGAAAACGCGTGATGTGGCGCGTCTGGGCTCCGACACAGACGGTTCCATTTTCTCAAAGGGGGACACACACCAGTTTAGCTGCTTCGGGGTCTCAAACCAGGAAACCGGGCAGTGACCGGCCCCCAACACTGGTCAGACGGCCAAGTCTGAACCCAACAGCACACCCCGCAAACGAGGCCCCCCTCGCCCACCAGACGACCTGGCCGGTGGGTGACGCAGCGAGGGGCGGGGTGTGGGCACAGGAAGCTGGGGTGCTCTCCCTGCGGTTTGGGGAGAAATCTTCCCAAGCCCAGAGCCTTGCGCGTCCTCCCTGTGTCCCAGGAGCTGCGGCCAGAGCTGCTTGGGGACCTGGGGCCTCAGGACAGCAGGGCCTGGCCGTCCACACCAGCCCGGCACCCTCCTCCCACCCAGGAGCCTGTGGGAGCTCACGTGCACCCACGGGCGAGCCTGCTGCCCCGTGGGGAAGGGACTGCTCATCCGAGTGGGAGCCAAACGCTGCCCCGTCTCCCCGACCCTGGTGAATCCCAAAGCTTGTTCTGTGGGAAAGCCTGGGCCGCTTGGCTCCCCGGGGTCCCCGCGGTCAGCACGCCTCTCGCCCCCCCCCTCCCCTCCCCCCGCACCCTCTGACACCTCTGATTAGCACCTCCCGCACCTGCACGGAGCCTCCGCTTTGCTCTTTTTGCAAAACACTCTGTGACATTTGGGGAAACACTTGTGTTCTTTTAAAAACAGTTGTAAAACTCGCGTCTGTAAATATTTTTGAATTTAACAAGTGCTGTTCAGTAAGTTTTCTTAACAGCTTTATTGAGACGCTAGAGGCCCGATGCACGAGAATTCGTGCAAGAGTAGGCCTTCCTTCCCCCGGCTGCCGGCTGCCGGCACCGGGGACCCGGCTTCCCTCCTCTGGCCGCCCACGGGCACCCGGGACCTGGGCTGGCTTCCCTCGGGCCCCGGCTTTGTCTGTAATGACGTCCGGTCTAATTAGCATATTACCCTTTTATTATTATGGATAATTTACGCGCCTTAAACTTCACGAGTCACACACACCGTTCTGTGGGTTTGATAGAGTGCGCGGCCCTCACAACCGAATGGAGAACATTTGTCAGTGTCCCTGCTGCTCATCCCAGGGTCCCCCACATCCCTGCTGCTCATCCCCACGGCCCCCCACATCCCTGCTGCTCATTCCAGGCCCCCCCACATCCTTGCTGCTCATCCCCACGGCCCCCCACATCCCTGCTGCTCATCCCCACGGCCCCCCCACATCTCTGCTGCCCGTCCCCATGGCCCCCCCACATCCCTACTGCTCATCCCCAGGCCACCACATCCCTGCTGCTCATCCCCATGGCCCCCCACATCCCTGCTTCCCGTCCCCACGGCCCCCCACGTCCCTGCTTCCCGTCCCCAGGGCCCCCACGTCCCTGCTGCCCGTGGGAAGCTGTGCTGGGGAGACCGCGAGGCTGAGTCTTGGCTGCTCTGCCATCGCCACCGCTGCTTCCTCTCGGCTCGGGTGCCGACACTGACGAGGCCCTGCTGTCATCGCCGCTGTGATCGGCAGACGCCCTGCCCCCCCAAAGCACGCGCCTGCGCCTTCGAGGGCAGGCCTGCAGGTCGGCCCAGCCTCCACTAAGTCCTGCTGCCTCTGGGGTCCCAGCCCCGCCTCGCTTGCTTTTGGGGTGGTGGGGTGTTCCTTTGGAAAAACAACTCAGGTCGATGGGTCTGGAAAAGTCATCCCGAGCTGGGCGTCTGGCAGACCCTCCCAGAGAGCCGGCGTGACGAGGCCTCCCGACCAGTGACCGCCCCGGGGGTGGGCCTGCCCTCAGCCCAGCTCTGCCCGCGTCCTGGCGCCACCCAGACCCTGCGTGGGGCACAGGCAGCCGGCCCTCCACGTGGCCTGCAGCAGATGGCGGGCCTCAGCCTCTCGCCGGCTCTGTGCCTGGGGTCAGGGGTCCGCGGCACCCCCAAGTTCCACGCCGAAGTCCTGACCCCAGCACCGCAGCCCGTGGCCTTATTTGGAGATGGGGTCCCGGCAGAGGTGAGGCGAGGTCACAGCGGAGTTGGGGGGGGGGTCTCCCCCGGTGTGACTGTGACACGGACGCGCAGAGGACCCTGGGGACACGGGTCAGGCTGGAGCCCAGTCAGGCCAGAGTCCAGCGCCCTCCCTGCAGCCCCGGGGGAGGCGGCCCGCCCACACCCCGGCCTCGGACCCCGGCCTCGGACCCCGGCCTCGAAGGTGAGAGAGAAGCTGCTGCTGCTGAAGCCCGTCAGGGCGTGTCGGCCCGGCCGCTGGGGAAAGCACCACCCCTGGCAGGTCGCGGCCTCGCCCTTGTGAAATGGGATTGAGTGAGATGAGAGGAGAAAATAGAGCCAGCACACGCGGGCCTGGCACACGCGGGAGACCGTGCACGCGCGCAGACCCTCGCACACGCGTTCGAGCGCGCCAGAACCACTGATGCAGCTGCGGGGTGGGCGGGCTCTCCGTGGGGAAGGCGTCACTGAGCGTGTGGGAACCAGCCTGTGGCTGTTGCTCTTGAGACTCCTCTGGCCCGGGTCCTGGGAGGCTCCTGCCTCCTTCACCGTGTGGGGCGTGGACGGGCCGGGGGGCCGGGCACCCCTTCGCTCCCGGCGGTCACGGGGTGAAGCGGACGTGGGAGGTGGCGGGCAGACTGGCCGTTAGCACCGTGTGGCGATGACGGGCTGGCCCCTGAGTCGTGGGGAAGCTGGTGCCAAGGACACCCCCACTCTTCCGAGATGCCAGCCCGGCCACCACGGCCTCACGGTTACACCCACTGGACGGGTGTCGCTCTCGGTAGAAACCGTGCCCGGAGGGACCAGGGCCCTGGAGACTCGGGGGGGGGGGGGGTGGGTGGGGGTGTCTGCAGCTGTGAGAGGCGGAGAACGTGGAGCTGGGCAGCGTCCCAGGCCCAGCTCTGCGGGGACTCAGCGTTCAGGCCACGCGGCTGAGCCTCCCCAACCCCTGTGGTCTCCCAGCTACACCGCACCGAGCTGGCTCCCCCTCCCCAGGGCCTCACGCTCCCCGTGGACGCTGGGCGGGCCTCTCCTGAAAGAAAGTGAGGGATCCACACCCTGGAAGCCGCGGGGCCTCAGGAACACCCACGTCGGAGGGCGGGGGCAGGGGGCGGGGGAGGCCTGGTAGGTCAGAGCAGGTGCCCCAGGACACCCCCCCCCCCCAAACACTGAAGACCAGGGCTGGGCCTGGGTGCTGGGGCTGGCAGGGAAGGGGCGCCCAGACCAGAGCCACCCTGGAGGTGCCCGGCTGCTGATGAACGGGAAAGAGCGGCCTTTGATCTGGGCCGAGGCCGGCAGGGGACAGGCTGCAGCCAGAACTCCTCTCGCTTCCGGCTTCTGTTGCCCTGAGACCCGCCCTGCGCTCCAGACCTTCCCGGGAAGCCCTCAGAGGCCAGAGGATGTGGCCCGGGAGACACCCGGCACTGGGCCAGGCCCAGCCTCCACCCTCTCCGCTCAGCGCACTTGTTTTTGGTTAATCCTCACCTGAGGCTATTTTTCCCATTGAGTTTTAGAGAGAGTGGGAGGGAGAGAGACACACACAGACGCAGGAGAGACACATCGACTTGCTGCCTCCCCCACGCTAGGGGCCGGGGGCAGGGGACCCAGCCTGCAACCGAGGTGCGTGCCCTTGACAGGAATCGAACTCGGGCCCTTCGTTTGGGGGCTGATGCTCTATCCACTGAGCCAAACCTGCGAGGGCAGCTCAGCACACTCTTAAAGGGGAGAAACGCATTATTTAGGCCCCACACGCTCCCCCAGCCTGGCCCTCCCTGCACCTGGGGGCTGAGCCTGGAGGCCACAGCCCTGCCTCCAGCCTGCCTACCCCCTCCCCGCGCCCCCCCCCCCCCCCCCCGGGCACGCCGGGCCTTCCTCAGGGCACGCCCCTCACCCTCCACGTTCCCCTACGCTGTGGGCGCCCTGAGACCTGCCTCGGCTGACAGCTTTCCGGGAAGGCAGGCGTGGCAGAGGGGCCACTCGGCATCCCAGGGGCTGGGCTGGAGGCCCGGAGTGGAAGTCCCACATCCTGCCCTCCCTTCCGGCCCCATCAACTCCCTGCTCAGGTCCATGGGCAGAGGGGCTGCTCGGCGGGAGGGGCTGCCGTGGAGGGGCCAGCGGAGTGTCCCGGGGCCGCCTCTTACGCCCCCGAGTCTGGGACGGGGTGGCCCTGCGGCACCGGGGTGCCACCCAGAGACCATCGGCCCGGAGCCAGCGACGCGCTCGCCCTCCGCCTCGTCTTCAGGGGCCGACAGACTCTGGGGCCCAGCCCTCGGCCGGGCATCTCCACGCGGTGGTGCTGACGGGGCCGGTTTCTACCCACGGACGCCAGGCCGCAGAGAAAAGCGCCGGCTCCCGGCACCGGGCTTCCCCACGGCCGAGGCGAGGACTGTCGCTCGGCCCCTCGTGCCTGTGGCGTCCCCCCAGCCTCTGTGTCACAGCCCGGGGCGGCGGGCAGGCCGCGCTCACACCCTGCGTCCTGGGAACAAAGGAGACGGCCAGCTCGCCGCCCTCCTGGTGTTGGACGGACCAGGAATTTATTGCCGTGGCACTGTGTGCAGGGACTCACACACGCATAACGGGCGGCACTTAATAATTCATGTAATGGGTTCCCTGAGACCGGCTGCCCTAACACGGTGCCACGCCGTCAGGATTTGTGGTGACGGCCAGCACTGGGGCCACCCCCGGGTCACCGCGCACAGCGGCTTCTCGTCAGCGGGAAATGAGCTTCCCTTCCCTCCGAGCAGCGTCGCTGGCCATACATCACGGCGCTGCCGGGGTTGCCAGGCGACGGAGATTTCATAAACGGGACGGACCACGACTGAATCACGGCGGTGGCGATGACAGCACTCGCCAAGACAAACACAGGAGGAGCATCAGCGTGTGCCCGAGGGCACAGCCTGATTACCAGATGGGGCCAGAGGAGGCGGCCCTGCCCGCCCTGCTCCCTGCCGGCCTGGTCACCGTCCCCACAGCAGACCCCCCGCACCGACTCCTCCGCGGCAGGAACCTGCTTCCTGCACCTACTGAGGCCCAGCCACCATGCGTCAGGGCAGAGGACACGCCGAGAGGCACCCTTTCCACGTGGAGCCACGCGTGTTAGGTTCACGTGGGCTCCAAATTTTACGTCCCCCAAATACGAAAAACAAAGAGCGGATGGAGTGCAGGTTGGGAAGGGCACGGTCACATACAAGCTCACACATACTCACAGCGCACAAACATACATGCACACCACACACGCGCACGTGCACGGGCATGTGTGTGCACACATCACACACACCACACGCGTGCATATGCATAGACACATGCGTGCACACATCACAAACATGCACATGCACACACACAAGGCTGCACATGCACACTTACGCTACACGTGGACACATGCACATACCACACGCCACACATTCACATCCCGATGGTAGAGACTTCCTTTAAAGTTGTGTCTGGTGACACCGAGGGCTCCTCTGGCATGGAGCGCGGGGCCCAGGAGAGCGCGGGGCCCACGACGGCCACCATCGCGTGGGTTGCCCAAGGCCAGCGGGTCGTCACCTCCTCCGTGCCCCTGGGTCCACGCCAATTCCATCAGCAAATCCTGGCTCAGGAGGCGGCCGGCCCCGTGAGGTCGAAATGGGCAGTAAGAGTTAGAGGCTGGATGAGAGGGAAAGCTGGCTGACGGGCCCCGGGATTCGCCAGGCCCAGCGGGCAGGGTGCGTGGCCCACGGGGGCGTCAGGAAGGGGCCGGTGGCGCCCACTCACGGCCGTCATCCCTCTCCTGTCCCTCATCTGGACCCCGAGTCCCGCCTGACCTGAGACCTGCTCCCTCACGGCCCCTCGGGTGACCTGGGACGCAGTCCCGCTGCTGTCGTGGCGAGAACGTCCCTGAGGGTCGGCGACTTCCAGGAGGACACGGGGTGAGACCACGTGGGGCGTCGGTGACCCTGTGGCAGCTGACTGGACACGAAGCACACGCTTTGTAATCATGAGTTTGCATAGTTTGATTTTAAAATGCACTTGAAGCATTGATATGCATCTGAAGTAGTGAATGTGTGATTTAAGAGCATCCTTAGGGGTTAGCTAATTAAATTTGCTCAACTTTCAATGCCTGAGGCAGTTGTTCTCAGCTGGGGGTTTGTGCCTCTGCCCCAGGGGCATTCAGGGAGCCGGGACATTTACTGTCGTCACACTGAGAGTACCCCTGGCACGGAGGGGTGGAGCCGGGACCCCTGGACGCCCCACGACCCCCACGATGCAGGACGCCCCACAGCGAGGAGGGGCCCGCTCAGCGTGTCCACAGGGCCGCAGCTTTATCAGCCAGGCAGCGAATAGACACTGTTAGTCACGGAGGAGGCGTCAGTTGCTTAGATTTATGTTTCCTGATTTGGTATTCGAGGTGCCCGAGAATGAGCAACGTCAAATTTATGATGATGCTTCGAAATGTGACCTCTGGAAGGTTTAGTCAATCATCTGGCTTAAAATATTTATGTGCATTATTATCCACAAAATTTATAGCTGAGCATTAAGCCAAAAAAAAAAATAGAGAATATGAGTACTTTTCATCTTAATATAAAACGTACCATGTTCATAAACAAAATGTGTAAGTTATAGACTTAACAAAAATTCTGCTGTTAGATTTACACAGTCAGTAACGTAGCCAGGAGGCCCCGTGAGAACGAGGAGACGGAGGTCGGGGTGTGGCTCAGGCACTGGCGGGGAGCGCCCAGTCCCCGGAGATGCTACAACCTTGAAACCAACCGGGGGTCCCTGTCCTGCACTCAGGGGGATGGGCAGCCAGGCCTCTGGGCAGCTGGTTGGAAGCACCAGCTCCTGCAGGCAGATCTGCCACGTTTCCCATGTGCTCCTCCAGGGCAGGCCGCGTGCGAACCGGGAGGGTCAGGAGCCAGCCACCCCTGCGATCGTCCACGGAGCCGAGGAGAGGAGCCACCTAGCCACCCCTCACTGACCACCCCTCACTGACCCCCCTCACTGACCACCCCCCTCACTGACCGCCCCCTCACTGACCACCCCCCTCACTGATCACCCCCTCACTGACCACCCCCCTCACTGGCCATCCCTCACTGATCACCCCCTCACTGACCACCCCTCACTGACCACCCCCCTCACTGACCACCCCCCTCACGGTGACCACCCCCCCACCCCCTCACTGGCCACCCCTCACTGATCACCCCCTCACTGACCACCCCTCACTGACCACCCCCCCTCACTGACCACCCCCCTCACGGTGACCACCCCAACATCTTGGGGTCATCCCACAGCGCTGCCTCCTGGTTCAGCTTCTGAGCCCCTGGAGCCTTTTCATCACCTCCTTCACGGGCACCCCTTCACTTTAGCCACAGACGACGTTCTCTCTCAAGGACCACCCTCTTTCACCCTAAACAGCTCCAGTTCCTGAGTTCACTATCTCGATCAGTGATATTGACCACCCTGTGCCCAGTCCCACAGAGACGGGAATCGTCTTCAACCCTCCCCTTCCTCTCCCTACTCAGGACACGGCTGAGAGTAGAGGCTGGACCAGCACCAGGAATGGTGCCGGGAAGACTGCGGATTGTGGGCTTCCAGTCATGAAGCAAGACGCTGGAGAGAGAATAAAGGGGCATGTGCGTCATTGTAAATCCCACTTAACCCCCCGAAACGCAGGCTCATCACCCCCAAAGCAACGCTGAAAGGGCCTCCCTGTCTCACTGAGCTGGCCCACCCTCTCTTCTCCACACTTTGACCAACGAAACGTGATGAACAAGAACTTTCTGAAGACTTGCTTTCCCTCCCACACGTCAACTGCTGCAGATGCACTCCGAGCCCAGGCCGCTGGGCTGGTCAATGAGACACTGAGGGTCCCTCCCCGGCGTTACTGATTAACACTGGTTCACCAGGAAGCAGACAGGAGGTGTGAGGGCTGGTCAGTGGAGGAAGCTGGGATTTTCCAGTCTGTGTTGCTGCTATTAACCATCATTAATAATTACAAGAAGGATTGGAACTAATTCCCGTGGTCTGGGGCCCAGGAGGATGAGCCTAAACCATGAGTCAGAACGTGACCCCGGATGCCTGTGGTTGCAGCCAGCAAGCCCACCCCCAACTCCAGGATGAGGGTGTGGGCTGCGGCTCCCCAGCCCCGGCCACAGGTGGAGCCTCTGCCTTTCCTTGGTCAAACAAGAACCACGAGACCCGTTGCCCCAGGAGGTGAACAGGAAGACTCCTCATCGCCTAAAGGGTGACACACACCTGAGAGGTGGCCCCGGCTCCCCCAGTGCAGTCCATGCCCATGGTGAAGGTGGTGGTGGTGATGGTGATGGTGATGGTGGTGATGGTAGTGATGGTGATGGTGATGATGGTGGTGATGGTGGTGATGGTGGTAAAGGTGATGGTGATGGTGGTGATGATGATGGTGATGATGGTGATGATGGTGGTGATGATGGTGATGGTGGTAAAGGTGATGGTGATGGTGGTGATGATGATGATGATGATGGTGATGATGGTGATGATGGTGGTGTTGATTGTGATGGTGATGGTGGCAGTTATGATGGTAGTGATGATGGTGATGGTGGTGGGATGGCGATGGTGATGGTGTTGGTGTTGTGATGGTGATGATGGTGATGATGGTGGTGTTGATTGTGATGGTGATGGTGGCAGTTATGATGGTAGTGATGATGGTGATGGTGGTGGGATGGCGATGGTGATGGTGTTGGTGTTGTGATGGTGATGATGGAGGGATGTGATGGCATTGGTATTGGTGTTGGTGATGGTGGCGGTCATGATGGTGGTGATGGTGGTGGTGATGGTGGTGATGGTGGTAGGATGGTGATGGTGATAGTGTTGGTGTTGTGCTGGTGATGATGGTGATGGTGATGATGGTGGTGATGGTGGTGGGATGGTGATAGTGTTGGTGATGTGATGATGATGGTGATGATGGTGGTGTTGATGGTGATGGTTTCAGTCATGATGGTGGTGATGGTGGTGGTGATGGTGGTGATAGTGTGATGACAACATAAAGCTATTTTAGCTGGTCCCTAGCCCTTTCATACATGTTCTGTCCAGAACACAGTGCTGGTGGCACTCTGGAACCCTCAGGTCTGTGGGCATTCCCCGCAGGTGTGCCTGTGTCCCCAGTAGAGCCGTGCTCACCCAGAATCATGTGTTTGTCTCAAACCAGCCTGTGCCTGGTGTACTTACGTGTCAGACACTGAGGAGGCACAGAGAGCATGTACATTAACAAAGTACACGAGGCATTGCTACATGAGTGCACAAAGGAAAAAGAATCGTTTCTCAGAGAGCTAATATGGATTTCTTTCTTTGTTGCTAATCCTCTCCCGAGGATATTTTTCATTGATTCTTAGAGAGAGTGGAAGGGAGGGGGAAAGATAGAGAGAAACATCGGTGTGAGAGAGACACATCGATGGGCTGCCTCCTGCACGCTCCCCGACCAGGGCCGGGGAACCTGAAACCAA
Source organism: Cnephaeus nilssonii (assembly GCF_951640355.1). Lineage (NCBI taxonomy): Eukaryota > Metazoa > Chordata > Mammalia > Chiroptera > Vespertilionidae > Cnephaeus > Cnephaeus nilssonii. The sequence continues at coordinate 305,086 of NC_137080.1, forward strand.
ATGCGTGCCCTTGACCAGAATCCAACCTGGGACCCTTCTGTCCACAGGCTGATGCTCTATCCACGGACAAAACCAGGCAGGCCCAATATGGATTTTGAATGACCTTTAAAAGTGAGTGTCACACCAGACGCGGGCGAGCCCTCAGGCCGGTCCCCCCCTCACTGCAAGCGGAGCTGGAGTCCTGGCCCACGCGTGAGCGCCTCGTGAACGGTTTGAAAACGGGATGAATGTTTTCAGAGAAATTAAAATGCGGTGTTTCTTGAACCGAACCTGACGTTCAGGTAAGAGGACAAACAAAGACCCCTCATCGTGTTGGACAGATGACCCCCCCCATCAGCTGACCAGAATCCAATCCCAGCGGAAGTATGGCCGCCCGGCCCGACGTCCCAGGGGCTGCGCGTGGGCTGGGCCCGGTGCCCGGCCACCCGAGCAGAGGAGCCACCACAGGGCAGGAGCAATTTCCTGACCCGACAGCTGGGTGACCGCCGTGTCCCGGGTGCACTTCCTGTTGGCGGAGCCTCTGGAAAGGGCTTCGCTGCCCCTTCCCAGGCGGCGGCGCTGGGAACGGGGCTGCAGGACGGGAGCAGCGGCCTGACCAGTGACCCTCGGTGACAGATTAAACAAACGTGTGAAAATTAGCTGTAAAACAAACTTCCTGGGCCCCAGCACGAACCTCCCCACCCTGCCTCCTCCCTTCTCCCTCCTCCCTCCTCCCTGTAGCTCTCGCTCACCATCACTGTCCAGGGTGGGCCCACTCACCCGGCACGAGGCGAGGACGGGCTGGGCTGCCGGGAGCTGCTTCCTCACCAGAGCAGGTGCCCAGAGCGCTATCCGGCGGGTGGGTGGGCGGCGGGGGGGCCCTGGGCCCGCCACCTCTCTCAGACCCGCCTCTTCACCTCCTGAGCGTGACAGTGGACCACAGCTGGAACACTCTAAGCCTCGGTTTCCCCTCTGCCAGGGCGCTGTGAGCCCCTTCTTCATGTCCTCTGAGCAGGCCGGGCACCGGGGGCCAGAGGGAAGGGTTAGTGCCAGCTGTCACCGCAGCCTCCCTCCCCGTGCGCAGCTCTGCACCCATGGGAACGGAAAACCAGGGGCCCTGGGTCCGGGGGCTGCTCCTGTGTCTATCCCTCCCGCCTCCCCAGCGTCCCCCGTGGGAGCGTCTCGTGCCTCCTCCCACGGCGCTCCGAGCCCGCCAGGTGCCATGCCGGCCCTTCGTCCACATTCCCAGTTTCTCTCCCAGGCTCTCAGGGAGACACGGAGCCTGTTCCCACACACCCAGCGCCCGGAAGTGGTGGCTGCGGGCGCGCACCTGCCTTCGCTCTCGGCCGTTTTCATAACCATCCCCAGTGACACCGCGGGGCTGATGGGTAGCCCGTCTTTCTGCTTTTACTTGTTATGCTAATTGAGGTGTGACCGCCGTGTAACATACCGGTTTCCGGTGCACAGGCAACGGTCTGCCGTTTGTACGTATTGGGGATGGTCTCCGCCTGAGGCTAGTTAACACGACGCCCCGTCTCCAAGGTGTGATGACTTTACCACGAAAGGCCCGGGTGGCAACAGCAGCCCTAACCCTAACCCTAACCCTAACCCTCTCGTGCCGAGCCCTCCGGATGCGTGGCTGCTGGGTAGAGGAGAGAGCACTGGCCGCAGCTCCTGGAGCCGCTCAGGGCATCACTGTCCGTGGCTGGTGGGTGCCTGTGGTCCAGGGCCTTTCGGTGTGAACGGGTCATTGGCTCCCTCTTCCCGTGGAGAGGAGGTAGCCTTTCGCGGGGCCATAAATCTGACGCTGCAGCCCGTCTGGGCCGGAAGATGACCCATGAAATCGGATGCTCCATCGGAGAGGCCTGCTCCGACCTTGTACTGGGCGTCTCGTCCCGGGTCAGGGGATGTCGGCTGGGACACCTGGCTTTTCCCACCTGACACCTTCCTGCTGGGACCGCGAGACAAATTAAGTCACGTCCCGTGTCTCCACGTCTGCAGAGCGAAGGCAGAGCCCACGCGACAGCAGGTGACATATCACACTCATTGTACACGTGTGCACACACATTGTACGTGTATACACACACATTGCACACATGTACACATGTGCAGACTCCGTAGCCAGGATGCAACAGCACTGCACCAGAGAAACACACAAAACAGCCTCTGCTTACATGTAAATCTACATGTACACATGCACATGCACATGCACACACATGGGTCTGTGCACATAGGAGAGCCTCACACAGGAAGTGTGATGGTCTTGGCCACTGTCCTGGGCCTCCTGTCCTCTCTCCAAACTCCCACGGGATCATCACTGCCAGCCACTGGGCTGTGCCCTCCATACTTCCCCTCGTTCCGAGGAATCACACCCACCCACACACGTACCTGTACATGGGTGTGCATGTAGTGGCATGTAGAGTGCGTATCATGGTGTGAAAGGCAGAGTTTCCTCACTTTGGAACTGGCTCTGAGCACAGACCTGGCCGTTTTCTAGCAGCACAGAGCGTCCAGGACGTCAGGCCACCGCCTCCATGTGGGTCCTCCGGGCACATGACGGGAACGGAGCCGAAGGCCAGCCGGGCCTGCGAGGAGCCCTCCTCTGTAGAGGAACGTGCCAGGGCCCAGCTGGGGTGGCTCAGGGCGTGAGCATCGACCCAGGAACCAGGAGGTCCTGGTTTGATTCCCAGTCAGGGCACATGCCTGGGTTGTGGATTCGATCCCGTGTGGGGCCTGCAGGCGGCAGCTGATGGGTATTTCTCTCTCATCATTGATGTTTCTATCTCTCTCTCTCCTTCTCCCTTCCTCTCTGAAATCAATAAAAAAATATTTTTACAAAATGTGTTGGAAAGCCAGATCTTTGACCTAAAACATCACCGTGTGCGACTCATGGATCAGCAGATCTGGAGAGGATCACAGACACGCCACGTGTGCCCCGTGCCCCTCGTGGGAGGGTGCACGGGCGCCCGGCCAAGTCCACGAGTAACAATAACTTAAAACCCCAGAGGCAGCAGCGGGTGTGACGTCACCGCCCTGGGCGGGGCAGACGCACGCGTTTCCGCTGGCCGGCTGTCAAGGCCTCTGTTTCCTCAGCGCGGGAACCGGGTGCAAACAGCCTGAGTCACTCGCTGATTACATCAAAGCGTGTTTGTCTTGGGTTGCAGCCTGTTTGGGTGAAAACCAAGATAAATTGCAAATTGGCTCGGGCTGCTAACAACACACACGTTTTCAGTCATTTCTGCTGAGGAATGTAGTGTGTCCAGGGCTCACCGCCCTATCCTGTCCTTATTCAGCAAGTCACTGACCGGACCCACCCGGGGCTGGGCCGCGGGCGCGGGGCCCCAGCGCTGGTCCCACTGTCCTGCTCCCACCGCCTGTGCTCAGCGCCAGGCAGGGTCTCCCGCTCGTGCCCAGAGTGGGTGCTGGGTGGAGACAGGGGCACAGCTAGGCCGGCCCCTCCCCTCCGTCACCAGCTGCTGTTGGACACGAATTACCAGACTTAGCAGCTGGAAGCAGCAGCGGGCATGGTGGGAGCGGCCAGGCTCCACTGGGGTCTCGCCAGCTGATCTGCGCCGCTTCGCCGGGTCGGCCGCCGGGGCTCCCTGCTTGTTGGGGGAACTCGCCCTGGCACGTGTGGGACGGAGGCCCCACTGTTCTCCTGCTGCCAGAGGACACTGCCGGCTCCAGAGCCACCCGCAGCCCCCGCCCCCCACGCCGCCCCCGCCCCCCCGCCCCCCGGGCCCCTCTGCCCGTGGCCCCGCCCCCAGCCCCCTGCCCGTGGCCCCGCCCATGGCCCCGCCCCCATCCCGCCAGCGGCTCCGCCCCCATCCCCGCCCGTGGCCCCGCCCATGGCCCCGCCCACACACACCTGCCCGTGGCCCCGCCCCCCGCCCGTGGCCCCGCCCACACCCTCCGCCCGTGGCCCCATCCACAGCTCCCATTGGCCTCCACCTAGTCAGCAGGGGTCTCTGATGCCTCAGCCACCAGCCAGCCACCAGCAGGGAAGACTCTGCTCTGGGAGGTGCAAGCCATTTCAGGGCTACCTGGTCTGGACGGTAGTCACAGCAAAACCCCTCCCGCAGCAGGTGCGCTGGTGTCTGAATGGCCGAGGAGGGGCCACTGAGCTCCGTCTGCCACAGCGAGGACCCCACCCCCCCTCACCAGCTCCCGCAGCCCTCGCGCGGCCCGACAGGGATGGGCAGCAGGACGTGGGATGGACAGCAGGACAGGGATGGACAGAAGGACAGGGATGGGCAGCAGTAGATGGGACAGGACGTATGAGTCCGATGCGTGATCAGGACAGCTCAGGCCGTGCCCCGCTCTCCGTCGGGTCCCTCTGCCCCCCACGGGCTCCCTGCCACGGTGATTGGCAGGCCCAGCTGTGCGGCCTCGGGCTGTCCTGACAGATGTTTTAATCTACTGGTTGAAGGATGACTTCTGCTCAGCTCTGCTGTGCGAACATCTGTTTCTCTTTAGAGCGGCGGAGGCATTTCAAAGGGCGGCGGCCAGGCCCCACGGGCTGAGCGGCACCACGTGCCTCCACGCGGTCTCTCCCGGCCGGCGGGCGGGGACACGCTCCAGCTCTGACACGTCATCCGCTTCAAAAGGCAGGTTAGCTTCCCGGGTGCACCTTTCCGGACAGGCCGGGCCTTCTTCACCCTCAAAACACCCGACCCACGCGGGGTGGCTTCCTGGCTTTGCCGCGCCTGGGGCTCACCCGTCCCGCCCGCAGTCGCCTCGGAGGGAGCGGAGGCGGCGGGCCCGCGGGTCCCTCGGCAGGGCGACCGCTCCCCACACCCAGTCCCATCACCGGCGGCCGCGCCTCCTCCACCCCAGGGTCTGACCGGGTGTGAGCTCGTATTCTTCGTGCCCGGAGCTTGGCAGGTGACGAACGTTTGCTGAAACAAACAACAGCTTTCCCCTGGAACTGGGATGTGGGGACACAAGAGGTTCGTAGGTCACAGGGCGTTAAAGCCGAGGCTCCTCTGCGAGGACCTGGAACGGGCCGTGGCCGAGTTGGAGGGAGAGGGAAGAAAGACGCCGACCGAGTGGCTGCGCCCCGGCTTCCCCGCGGCCGCACGGGTGGGGCCCGGACGCTCCCTGCAGCTCCCCCGGGCTCCCCACGCTCAGCGTCACCTCCATTCTGTGCAGGACACGCGAGGCTCGGAGCGCGAGGCCACATCACTCCCTCACTGGCCCGTGAGCAGCAGGGCCGTCTGGACGCGGTTCCTCGGCTGAAGTGAGCCAACCTCCGCCGGGAGGGAGCGACCCAGGTGACCTGGTGCTGGGAGGGCCACAGGCCACGTCTCCCGCGAAGGGACGGTCCACCCGGAAAGGCGGTTCTGCGAGCGCCTCCTTCTCGCCTTGAGACGTCGCGTCCACCACAGTGTCCCCCCCCCCGCCCCCCACCCGTGACCTGGGCCCGTCTGGCAGGGCAGCCGGCCGGCACCCGGACCCCTCTGTGGGGCTCATTTTGGGGGCAGCTCTGTTTGCCCTGGGTGCTGACAAGCAGCTCAAATGCATTCTCGTTCACTTAAGCAGAAAACGAACATCTTAGGAACGAGGGAGGCCAGCGGGCCAGGCTTAGAGGGGGGCAGGGTGCCCGGCGCTCCCGGGCGCTCACGTGGGCAGGAGCCTGCGACGGGCCAGAGGCCCGTGGCCACGAATCGGAGACAGTATCTGTGCTGAGTGACCGAGCCGCTGGGTCCACGAGGGCCTGGCCTTCGTCCCTGGCCCAGGACAAGTCCAGCCCAGGTGCCCGCTCCCCGGCGATCGTGCCCCGGACCAGGGCCGCCCCCCCCCCGCCCTCACCACCCGGGACAGGGAGGCCACGCCGGCCTCAGGGTGGACACTGTCGACAACAGAGACACTGAGCGCTGGCCTCAGACGTGGGCACCGGACCGTGAGGCGGATGAAGTGGACGGTCACTCGGGAAATGAACGTCACCGCCCAGAAGACAGATGTCGGGCGCAGAGACGAGCAGTAAATGCTCAGCCGCCCGCCTTCGAAAAGAGAGCCCTGACTTACAGCGCTTGCCAGTTTCCGTGGCGTAAGCAAACCCCTGGGGCCAGTCAGCCCTCCGTGGGGTCTCTGGGCGCGAGGCCTGGCATGGCGGGCAGCTGTGGCCCTGGCAGCCCACTGGCCGCAGGCGCCGGCACCTGGACCGCAGGAAACGACTGAGACTCCCAGAGCGCGTCCCCCGCACCTGTCCGGGGTCTGGGCGGGATCTGAGTGGGCGACTGTCACCCACGTTTCCCCCAGGCTCCCTCCCCCCACGTGCTTGTGTCCCGCGCCCGCTGTCATTCACGGAGACATTCACCGGCGCCGCTCACGTTTCTCCAGAACGTACCGTGGAACCTACAGTCCGGCCTTACTTTAAAAATTAACCAGCACAGCCCTGGCTGGTGTGGCTCAGTGGATAGAGCGTCGGCCTGTGGACTGAAGGCTCCTGGGTTTGATTCCAGTCAAGGGCACATGCCCGGGGTTGCGGGCTCGATTCCCAGTAGGGGGTGTGCAGGAGGCAGCAGGTCAATGATTCTCTCTCATCACTGATGTTTCTATCTCTCTCCTCTCCCTTCCCCTCTGACATCAATAAAAATATGTTTTTTTTAAGAAAGAAAATCAACCTGCACTCCCCGGATCTGGGAGCCCAGAGCGCAGAGCTTGGACGAGGCGCCGTGGGGTGGACTGGAGAGGCCGAGGGTGCTTGCCGTGTCTCGAGGCCAGTGATGGGCAACCTTTTGAGCTTGGTGTGTCACACTTTGCCAAAAAACTGAGCATAACTCGGGTAGTGTGTCACTTTGAGGAAAAAACTAACTCCAAGACTCTAGTCGCAAATGTTTCATCCTCAGGAGCAGCAAATGTTTCATCCTCGGCATGCGGCCGCGTGTCATCAGAAATGGCTACGCGTGTCAGTGCTGACACGCGTGTCATAGGTTCGCCATCACTGCTCTAGGCTGTGGGGCAGCTTTCGCTCACAGAGATAAATGATGTCCCGGTGAAATGTACCCAGACGCGCCCAAACCCCCTGGGAGAAGCTGGGTCCCTTTGCTTCTTTTCATCCTTAAAGCGACTGGAGATGGGAAGGGACAGGGGTTTGAGGGCACAGTGGTGGCCAGGGTGGGGGGCAGAGGGGACGTGGGGAGGCGGCGACTCGCTGGGGGCTTCAGGGTCCCTGGGCGGCCCCACCACAGGTGAGTGGGTGTGCCTGTCACGCACCCGAGGCCGAGGGCTGCGGGCCAGCTGCACGGGCCCTGGGCCCCTGGCGGCTGTCACCGGTGGCCTCTGAGAGGAGTGTGCGACGTGCCGACCTCGTAGCTTATGGTGCGGCCGAATCCGACAGCGCGTTGTATATAAACGTCTTGATCTTGCGATCTTGGCCTTCAGGTCTCCCTCTCTGCCTTCATTAACTTGTCACCCTTAACCCAGACAAACGCTGCATAATGGCCCCGTGTTTACGGAGCCGCTCCATCGCGTGCGGGGAACTCCGTGGCACTGTTTGCACGTGGTGTAAATATTTTAAGACGGGGCCGGTCGCAGGAGTTTCTGTGTACGTTACACGGCGTTCTCTTTTATCCGGTCTGAAGAAGGAGCACGAGGGAGCGGAAGCAAACTGTCCAAACAAACATTTGTTTCTTCCTCCAGCTGGTGTGCGGCCGCCACGCCTCGGGGGAGCCTGGTGGTCCCCACACTCGGCTGGGGTCGCAGGGCGGAGTGGGGCTGCGCGGTGGGCCATTAGGGCGAGTGCCGGGCTGGGTGGTGCCGGGTAGAATGGCCTGGCCTTTCTAGGGTGTGATGTTGGGAGGTGTGGTGTGGTGTGGTGGTGTGTGTATTGTGCGCTTGGTGTGAGGGGAGGGGGTGTGTGGAGTGCAGTGTGCGGTGAGGTGTGGTGTGCATGCATGTGTGTGTAGGTGAGGTGTGGTGTGCATGCATGTGTGTGTGGTGTGTGTGCATGTTTAGAGAGAGAGAGGCGGAGCGATGGCGGGATTTGCTGAGGTTCTGGAGCTGGCAGTGTGGCCGCAGCTGGAGGCCCCGGGAGGGCGGACGCTGCGCGCCTGGAGGGAGTTCCCGCCCCTCGGGGTCTCAGCTTTTCTCTCCGTGTCTTCGACGGACAGGGTGCGGCCCACCACATTGCACAAGTCGACTGATTTCAGCATCAATCACGTCTAAAAAGTACCTTCACGGCCACGTGAACAAGGGGGCGGGGCGACGTGAACAAGGGGGAGTGGTCACGTGAACAAGGGGAATGGTCATGGGAACAAGGGGGCGGGGCCACGTGAACATCTGGAAGTGGTCACATGAACACGGGGGCGTGGCCACGTGAACACAGTGGTGGGCCACGTGAGGACAGAGGGGGCGTGTGAAGACGGAATAGGGGTCACATGAGGACGGAGGCTGATATTGAAGGGGTGCAGCCAGGAGCCCCAGAAGCTGAAGAGGCAGGAAGGACCCTCCCCTGGAGCCCTCCGAGGGAGCACAGCCCGACACCCTGATTTCAGATTCCGGCCCCAGAACGGGGGAGCACCTGTTCCTGTTGGCTGAGGCCAGTCTGCAGTCATCGGAGCAGCAGCCCCAGGAAATAGACCCTCCTTTGGGGGCTTTGACCGGGTTCTGGGAACAGCTGAGCCCTGTGCCCCCGCAGGGGAGACCCCAGCCCCGCCCTCACCTCCCGGGCTTCCCCCTCCTGAGTCCAGCCTGGGCCTCCCCATCCTGGAGCACCGGGTTGACAGGAGCCAGCACCTGGGTTGTGGTGCCCACATTCCAGGTGCGTCTGCTTGCTCTGCTGGGTGCCAGCCACATGGACACGTGACGGTAGCGGTGCGGTGGGCCCAGGGTCCGCCAGGCTCGGGGTTAAGAAGAAAGGGCTCGTGGTGGCCACTGCACCTGACCTCGGTGTGGCTTTACCGCCCAGTCTCCCGTCTGCCCAGCTCTTTCTCCACACCGAGGAGCCCACGTCCCAGCATCCCCTTCTCCAAGGATCTGACACAGGCCCTGGCCGCAGAGGCACATGACCTGCGCTCAGGGAAGGAAATCGCCACCCAGCCAGTCACCAGCCGCTCTCCTGTCCCTCCCTCCCGGCCCTAAGACCCAACGAGAGACGGGGCTGCCGACCCGGGGCCTGTCTCACAGGAGAGCCGGCGCGGAAGGCCCTGGAGAGCATGCGGCCGGAGGGACCAGGCTGCAGGTTTGCAAGCTGAAAGGCAGGAGGGTGGTGGGCAGGCGAGGGGAGGGGGAGGGGGAGGGGGAGGGGATGGAGGGGGAGGGGGGAGGGGGAGGGGGAGGAGGGCAGGGGTCAGCGTGCGGCGGGCCGCGCGGGGCCAAACATACTTTAATGAGCTCAGCTGTGCCCTTCATGCCCGGGATCAATAGGCAGCAGTGTGAATGGCCATTGAGGAGCAGAGGGAACAGCTGTTGAGTGTGGGGCGGGCGCCTGGCGTGGGGGCGGCGTGCTGCTGCTGCTGCTGCTGGGAATTGTCACACGGGACAAAGTGGCACCACGGGGCAGCGTGGCAACTGACTGTGCAGGGACCAGCGAGGGGCTTCCCGTAGCTCCCCGCACTCACAGGGCGAGGACGGCGCGGCCGAGGAAGGAGCCAGCACCACGGGCCCTGTGGACACGGATGCAGGCCACGCTTTGTGGATGAAGGAGGAATTCTCTATGAAACCTGAGCTCAGTTGACCTGGGCCCATCAGTATACATCCCCGGTTCCTTCTTCCCTCAGACACGTTAACAACCGCTTGGTCTCGGAGGGACCAGCACAGAACTGCTCTCGGGCTCAGTGCTCCAGCCCAACCAGCCCTCCCGGCCCAGCCTCGAAGACGAGGGAGCCGCAGGGTCAGATGACATCCTGACCAGTGCCATGCAGGTGGGGGCCGTTAGTTAGAGCGTGAGGCTGATGCTGTCATCCTCACTGTCCAGCAGCCCGCCACACGGAGCCCCGTGCCCCACACCGAGGTCCGTGCCCCACACGGAGCCCCGTGCCCCACACGGAGCCCCATGCCACACACCGAGTCCATGCCCCACACGGAGCCCCATGCCCCACACCGAGTCCATGCCCCACACGAAGCCCCATGCCCCACACCGAGTCCATGCCCCACACGGAGCCCCGTGCCCCACACCTAGGTCCAGGCCCCACACCGAGCCCCGTGCCCCACACAGAGCCCTGTGCCCCACACCGAGTCCATGCCCCACACCGAGCCCCGTGCCCCACACGGAGCCCCGTGCCCCACACCGAGGTCCATGCCCCACACCGAGCCCCGTGCCCCACACCGAGCCCCGTGCCCCACACAGAGCCCCGTGCCCCACACCGAGCCCCGTGCCCCACACCGAGGTCTGTGCCCCACACCGAGCCCCGTGCCCCACACCGAACCCCATGCCCCACACCGAGCCCCGTGCCCCACACCGAGGTCCAGGCCCCACACCAACCCCCGTGCCCCACACAGAGCCCCGTGCCCCACACCGAGGTCCATGCCCCACACCGAGGTCCGTGCCCCACACCGAGCCCCGAGCCCCCTGCCCCACACCGAGCCCCGTGCCCCACACTGAGTCTAGAATCTGCACTGAGCTCTGTGCCAGTGAAACTGAGGAACGGAACTCAGGGGTCCGTGCTGGGCGCTACATGCTCAGGGGTCCATGCTGGGGGATTATATGCTCAGGGGTCCATGCTGGGGGCTACATGCTCAGGGGTCCATCCTGGGGGATTATATGCTCAGGGGTCCATGCTGGGAGGTTATATGCTCAGGGGTCCATGCTGGGAGGTTATATGCTCAGGGGTCCGTGCTGGGGGCTACATGCTCAGGGGTCCATGCTGGGAGGTTATATGCTCAGGGGTCTGTGCTGGGGGGTGGGGTTACATGCTCAGGGGCCCATGCAGAGTGCACAGTAGGTGTATTTGATGTGATGCCTGATGATGCCCCAGGACCAGCTGGATGCGTAAAGGCCTCCCTGACAAAAAGGCTGAGCACTTACTTGCATATTTGTGTGCATCCTCGACTAAAACAGCCCGTCACCAGCTCAGGACCCTGCACACTCGCTCCGCCTTCGCCTCAGCACAGACGGCACTGCTCACAGCCAGACCCTGGAAACCCAGGTCTCCTGACGGGCCCGGAGCCGCCACCGTGCGGTCAGGACACGGGGCTCCCGACACTCATGCGATGCCACGAACCCCCAAATAAAGCTCATGTTCAAAACACGAGGAGGAGGCCTGTCACTGACCGTGGCCTTCACCGAGCAGGCGGACGATGGATTCAAGGCGATGGCGGAGGGGCGATGGTGCACACAGCCCATCGCGAGGGAGGGACGGGCGAGCGGAACCGTGAGGACGCTGCCTCCTGGCCCTCCCTTGGAGACAGGCGGCTTCTGTCACACGGAAAGCAACCCAGACCCTGGAGGCGGGGCTCACCCGCGCCCTCCGCTCCCAGGCGGCCAACGAGAGGCAGGGACCTCACGCAGCCGCCTGTCCGTCTCCTTCCTGCCAAGCAGAGAGGGCGCTGCAGGCGTGCCTGGCACCGGGCACTGGCACATCACCGCGTGGGGCGGGCACGGGTCCCGCCGAGCAGAGGGGTTTGCCACGGGATCTCCGTCACAGACGGGAACCGGCACCTGGTCCCCGAGACTTCTCTCCTCCGGCCGGGTCCTCGGTGGGGTCGGCCGTCGGCACGCTGGGGTCCAGCCACAGCCAGAAGAGGGCGGTTTGGACCCGACCCGCTGACCCTCCGGGCAGCGCTGAGTGTGAGGCGAGGGGGGCAGGGACCCCAGATGGCCTTCCGGTAGCTCCCTGCCCGGCCTGGGCCCGAGCTTGCCTTCATTTGGCTCTTGACCAACCCATTGTCTCACTAGTCGCGGCCACGCTGTCCGAGAACGCCCCAATGCCACAAAGGACGTGTCCGGGCGCACCAAGCTCCCCCCCCCCCCCCCAGACAACGCGCCCGTGCCCGCGGCCGACCCTCTCCTGCCCTCGCCACGAAGGTTAAGACGTGAATCCAGGCTCTTCGAGGCCACTTTTACAGGAAATCCCGTGCCACCCATTTGGGGGCTTGAGACAAACCTGGCAGGAGTGACCTCTGCCTGGCCCCTCGGGCGCCCGCAGGTGAAGGCCTGGCCCCGCCCTGTCCCCCTGCCTGACCCCACGGGGCGACCCTCGCTTTGTTCCCAGCAAAGGCTGGCGCTGTCCCACGAGCAGACAGAGCAGGCCTGGGCCTCGGGTAGCTCCCAGCAGGAAGCCGCTCCTGGTCCCTGACCCGGCTGGGCCCTGCCTGTGGACGGGGCCCGCGTCCCGGGGCCCGTGTGCCGTGAGGGAAGGTGGGCAGGAGGCTGAGCCTGTCTGCAGGGTCACGGCTGAGCTGCCGGCCAGGAACACAGCTGGCCAAAGTCTGACCCGTTCCAGCCCCCAGCCCGGTGTGACCTGCTGTCGCTCGCTCAGCGTCCTGACAGAGCGTCGGCCTTGGACGCAGGTGACGCCGCACCGATAGGGACAGGATCACGCCTGCTGCCAGGGCCCTGGGCCGCTGCTCACTGAGCGGCCATTCAGCCTCTAGACGCGGCGTCCAGCTCAGGCCCGGAGTCCTTCCCGCCCTGAACAAAGCCGTCTGCTTGGGGTCTCGGGGCAGGGCTCAACGCAGCTCCTTAAAAACACTCGTCTGGCCGAAACTGGTTTGGCTCAGTGGATAGAGCGTCCGCCTACGGACTGAAAGGTCCCAGGTTCAATTCTGTTCAAGGGCATGTACATTGCTCTGCCACAGGGTCCTGCCCACGGTCCTGCCCCTGCCCCTGCCCACGGGCCCTGCCCACGGCCCTGCCCCTGCCCACGGCCCTGCCCCTGCCCCTGACCACGGGTTCTGCCCCTGCCCCTGCCCCTGCCCACGGGCCCTGCCCCTGCTCCTGCCCCTGCCCCTGCCCCTGCCCACGGGCTCTGGCCCTGCCCCCGCGCATTGGGTCGGCCTCTCCGACCGTCCACACAGCGGACCGTGAGGGCAGGAAGGGCAGGAAGGGCAGGTGCGCCCTCCACGCCCTCCGACCCCACACGACTTGGAGACGCCGGCCCGGGAGCAGGTCAGGGCGGCCGCCGCCTGATCCGTGATGGGGTTTTGTTGGGAGCAGACCTGCCAGTTGCGTCTGCCCAGCTGGGGGCTGCTCCCGCCATGAGCAGGATGGAGGCCACGTGGCTCCCAAGGTCTGGGCCTCGGTGGCAAGGCCCCTGCCCGCTGTGTGATGGACGGCGGCTCACACCCTCCCGCCTCCCCCGTTCGGGGACGTGTGCGCCAGCGTCTCTGGGGAGACGAATAAGTAACCAGACGTCAGCACTTGCAGGCCATTTGAGGCGCCTCCGTGACACGGGAACACAAAACACAGACACGGCGGGGGTGGCAGCTACGTATGGGCGCCCTCGCGGGTCCCGAGAGGCGCTTCCCTCTTGCCGAGTGCCCCCCTCGCCCCCACAAGGCTGCGGAGCTGGGAGACGATAAACAAGCCCAGGGAGCAGGCGTCTCAGAGGATAAACGGATCTGCCGCATCTCCCCACTCTGCCGTTGCCACGGAAACCGGGGAGGCAGGCCCCGCGGCACGGTGGGCATCGGTGGACGTGGATTTCCTGCCTTCTTACATATTTCTTACGTTACTTTCAAAAGGTGTGCGCCAGGTCAGTTTAGATTTTCTGGCGATGCCTGTGGATTCTACAAACGTGCCTGCCTGCTGCCAGCCCCTGCCCGAGCCCACACCTGCCAGCTCTGCGTAGCGTGGCAACCGGGCACTGCTCTCCTCCCTGAGAAGATGCGCATCTCTCGCTTCCCACTCGGAGGAAAACGGAAGCCCTTTGGTAATGGCGTGATGGCACCAGCGCCGCGGCCTTCTGCTCGGACGCCCTGGTATGAACCCGCGACGCCGATGAGCTCCGCGCCTAAGAACAGAGGTGCTTACGGAGACCTGCGCTCTGAGCGACGCAGGGACGGGCACGGGGACGTCGGGTAAAACGTAAACTCCCTTAAAAGCTGGTGTAAAGCTGGTTAGAGGTTAACCCTTCAACAGATCCAAGGACTAACAAAAAAAAGAATCATCTTTGTAGAAGGTGAGGAAGTGATAAAATTGGGCCTGATAAACGTTAATGACATCAGATTAGATAAATGCTTTCTTAACACGGTAAGATACATATATCTCAGCCCTAAAGACAATAACGAGTGAAAAACCGTGTACAAATAATAAAGGAATTTAGCAAGCTATCAGGGTGTAAAATTAACACAGAGAAACCAATGGCTTTAGGAGATAAAATGGGAGAAACTGCCCCCATTTAATTGGCCAAAAACAAAGACGAAGTATCTGGGAATAAACGGAAGTTAGTATCTGCAGGAGAAGCTTTTCAAGTCCCTCGGAAGTTCAGACAAGGAACTAGTGTGAGTGGACAGAATTAACAACCGGCCGTTTATTAGAAGAGTTAACATCTAGAATGGCAAGTTCCCCGACTTGTTTTATAAATTAATGCAACTTCAATAAAAATAATAAAAGTCCACTTTTTTCTGGATCTGTGTGCTTTAATTTTTTTATTGTGGGTGAGGACTAGGCAGCCTGACTCTAACGTTCGAATAGAAAAGAAACAAGAATAGACAGAAAATGCTATAAAGAAAGAGTTAAGAGAGGGAGGCAGCCCCACTACGTCCCAAATCATAGAAGAGTCCTAATTACGACATCACTGGGCTGGCTCACGAACAGACATACAGAACAACAGACAAACACACAGCACGGGGAGACACACGGTATGTGGGGAATTAGTATGTAATAAAGGTGACATCCCAGATAAGCAGTAAAAAATGACTGTGATCAATGGCATTAGGACAACTGAGTCTCTATCCAGCAAAACAAATAAAAAAGTTACACCCATATGTCACACTGTACATCAAAATAAATTCCAAATAAGTCAATTACTTAAATGTTAAAAATCCTATATAATAAAGATGTAATATGCAAATGGTCATTACGCCGTAAAGCATAACGACCGACCTCATAACCACCGGATCACGGATCAGCAGGAGGGTGGCGTAGCGAGCTACAAGTGGACGGCGGAGAGCTACAGGAGGGGACAGGGCAGCAAGCTATGAGGGGGGGGGTGAGGGGAGGGGGACAGGGGGAGCTACAGGAGGGCGGGGCAGCAGTTGGAGAGCTACTGGAGGGCGGCGGTGAGCTACTGGCGAGCTACTGGCGCACAGATTCGTGTGCAGGGCTACTAGTAAAATCATAAAAGTACAAACAGAAATCATGAGCAAATCCCTTTACAACTTTGTAGTCAAGGGTAGACTCTTCTAATTAAAACTAAAAATCCAAAAGCACTAAAAGGATAAACTACATAACAATAAAACTTCTGCCCAAAACAACCCTGCCCTCAGCACATTTATAAACCAAGATAGACAATGAGAAAAATAGATATTTCACCTTCTATCACAACCTGTACCTTTCATATGTAAAGAGCTCCCAGAATTCAATAAAAAGATGAAGATCAGCAACCCAGTAGGTAAGTGGGCAAACACTTGCACCAGAGAGTCCAGTGAAGAGAAAGTACAAAGAGATGCTCAGCCTTATTAACAGAAACCCTGTCTGGGTGGTGAAAGTCAGAACGTTCTAATAGTGAATGAGACTAAAGACAGAGGCATTTCATACATCAGGTGAGCACATTCCACAGCCCGTGTGGGGAATCACTTGGAAACAGCTACACAGTCACAAAGGCACAGGCCTTTTGAGCAATTCGACTCCTAGGAATTGGGCCTAAGGACACGCGAAAGGGCATCTGTGCAGGCTTCCCGTGCAGCACTATTTGTTATAACAAAAGACTCGTATGGTGGACTTTCAAGCTGTCCATCAATAGAGCACGTGCACACAATGGAATACTATACACCTCTAGAAAAGGAAAAGTCTCCATGTGTAAGATTCTCCGACATATTCCAGTGAGCAAGAGCCGGGTGGAGTGCAGGACACGGAAGATACTACTATTTGAGTAAGAAACGGGGAGCGAAAGTGCATGTACGCACTTAGGTTTGTTCATATAAACCCTAGGAAGCTAAGGGCACACAGAAGCTAAGCACAGCTCCCACCCTCCACATGTAAAGAGCGCCAAGAGAGCAACAAGAAAATAACTTCCACCTGAACAGACTGCCGCTGACTCCCTAGACCAGCTATTTTAGTCAATATGAAAAGTATGTGTTTTGTGTTTGCGATCAGGTGTCGTCAACAGCACAGGCTTCTCAAACACCACAAGGTGTACGTCCATCCACATGGTTTCCCCGTTTTCTCTCTACCTGACTGATTACGGACTCAGAAACCACATGACCAGCTGCTTCCTGGAGCCCAGTGTCCCATCACATCTGCAGCCGTGGGTTTCTGCTGGCGGGGCCACGGGCTCCCCCTGCTGGCCGCCTCTGTCCCGTCAGCCCAGAACAGCAGCTGCCAGGCCTCTGCGGAGCAGCCTGTGACCACCAGCCAGTGACCCAGTGACCGGAGCATCCCCGACACAGCGGGTTTGTGATCCGCGTTAGTCCCAGAAAGGCCGGTGCTCACACCCTGCAGTGCCGGCCAAGCCCCTTGGGCCAGGCCTGGCGTGACTTCTGCATCCCCACGCTGACCCAGGCTCGGCCTGCAGCCCGGGCCGGCCGACCGCACAGCCACGTGAGCAGCGTCTCCAGGAGTCGTCTCCGCGGAAGTCCCACCCGACTGGCTCTAGCTCCCGACCTCCCCGGTGACGGTGCCTCGTGGGGTGGGGTGGGGTGGGGTGGGGTGCGGACGTCCTGAGGAAGTGCAATGACGTGCATGAGGCGATGGTGGGTACAGGAGCATCCCGCTGCTCGGCCCTGCACCCAGGCTGTTTCCACGCCAGGCCTCAGCCTAGGGCAGTGATGACGAACCTATGACACCCGTGCCAGCACTGACACGCGTAGCCATTTCTGATGACACGTGGACGCTGAGGCGTCCGCATGCCGAGGATGAAACATTTGCTGCTCCTGAGGATGAAACATTTGCGAAATAATGTTTTTTCCTCAAAGTGACACACTACCCGAGTTATGCTGTTTTTTGGCGAAGTTTGACACACCAAGCTCCAAAGGTTGCCCATCACTGGCCTATGGGGTCGCTCTGTCCTGGTCCCTGACTGTGAAACACGCCCCTGCCTCGGAGCCAGCTGGGCACTGGGTGCCCTCTGTGCTGCCCCCTCCCCCTCCCCGCCCGGCTCGGCCTCCTGTCCTCTGGACCCCTGCCTCTCACACTCAGGAGCAGCAGGGACTCACTGTCCCTCTCACCAGCTTCAGGGGGCACCTGGACAGCCAACCTTCACCTTCACCTGAGCCCGCGAGCGTGGGGACGGGCCGAGCTCTGAGTGCGGGAGGATGGAGCGGGCCTGTGGGTGAGAGCACGCTCTCTGCGCGAGTGACTCCTGTGGGTGGACGCTGCCGTGGGCGCTGTAGAGGGCGCTGCCGTGTTCCTGTCTCAGCATCCAGCTGGGCCACGGCGACCTCTGTGTCCCTAAGGAGCCCAGGCCTGTATCCGTCCGGTGCGTCTAGAACAGCTGGGGGGTGGGGGTTCTGAGGGCCGGCCGTGGGCAGGAGGACACCTGGACAGGAGAGGAGTCCGCATGGCCTCGGGTGCTGGACGCCAGGGCCCACCTGCAACCCAGGGCGGGCAGAACCGCAGCGTCACCGGGCGACGCAGGAATGTCTCAGGGATCGGCCTCGGGAGGGAAGGTTTGAGGACGGGGGGCAGGGACTGGCCGGCCAGAGGAGGCCGGAGCAGCAGCCATGGCCTGAAGGAGAGGAACCCGGGGCGGTGCCTACGCCGCAGGGTCTGCCCCTCGCTCTTTAGGGGGAGGCAGGGGCGCCGCTGGGGGCCCCCCAAGCAAGCCTGGCTCAGGGGCCCCCGAGCCCCGGGAAGGGACAGGCAGGGGGCGGGAAGAAGGCCTGGGGGGCACAGCGAGGGGAGGGGCAGCCAGGACCCCGGGACGAGGCTGGGCGGTCCGCCACCATCTGGACGCAGCCCCTTTAAGGAAGCAGCATGGCCACCATTTGTCCGCCTGCGGGACGCTGCACCTCCGGGCCTGTGGGTGTCGGCTACTCACACCTCCCAGTTTGTCCCCGAAGATAAACACCGCAGGCAGATGGGCTGACAAGGCCCAGCCCCGCGTGTGCGTGTGCGTGTGCATGTCCGTGTGCGTGTCCGTGTGCGTGTCTGTGTGTGAGGTGAGGGCCCGTTGCCGGTCCCTGAGTGCGGCCTCCTTAGAGGGAGGACGGGAACCGGGACGAGGCGCTGGCTCCCCCTGTGGCAGCTGCGTGAGGCGAGGACCCCACCGCCCGGGCCAGTGTGCTCCTGGGGATGGGACCTCCTCGTCCTGCTCCTCCCTCACCCCTGACCCCTCTACCCCGGGTAGCAGCCTCCTAATCGTGTCCTGCAGCCACTTCCTGTGCACGGAGACTGCTCAGGTGGGCAGGCCCTGCTCAGCACCTTCCTCCCCTCCCCTCCCCTGCCCTCCTCCTCACCTTCCTCCCTCTCCCCCTCCTCTCCCTCTCCTCGTCTTCCTCCTCCTCCTCCTGCTCCTGCTCCTCTTCCTCCTGCCTTTTCCTCCCCCCCCCCCCCCCCCCCCCCGTCGCCCAAGCCTGCCACCATCACCTCCGCACCCCCAAGCTCCAAGGGCCCTCCTTTGCCTCCATAACTTGTCTTCCTCGGCCCATTTCTTCCAGGAATTACTTTTTCTGTCTGATTTACTGAATCAATGTTCTCTTGCAAAAAAATAAAGCGAATCCATCGGCGCTCACTCGTCCCTCGGCAAAGCCCCCTGTCCCTGAGCAGAGGAGGACAGACGCCCAGAGGCGGAGCTCATTCTGGTCGCCGCGCCTTACTCAGGGCGCCACCCCGTGGCTCGCCAGGGAAACGCGGCCCGAAGCCCCTGCAGCACCCACAGGGGAGGCAAGCAGCACGGAGACTCCCCAGCTTTCCTGCAGCAGCAGCTCCAGGCCCGACGCAGGACCACCAACGAGGCTTGTTGCCTGTTGCCGGGGGCTTACTCCTCAGGCAGAGCCCGCGACCCTCGCCGCGTCTACACCCCGGGGTGCCCACTGAGGGGCGCAGGGGCAATCCCAGGGCACTGCCTGGGCGGGACCACCGCTCCCTCAGCTCTGACCCGGAAGGGCAGCCACGTGGTCCCAGCACCTTCTTCACCTGAAGCCCGCCGTCGGAGACAGGCAGGGGGCGCCCGTGGTTCTCGCCTCCCCGTCCGTCTTCCCGCTGGGCGTGCGGGACAGAGCAGAGCCTCCCTTCCTCCTGGCGCCACGGGAGGCCTGGCACCCGCCCCCCAAGCAGCACCTCGCCCCGTCCCTCCGTCTGACCAGGGGCTGCGCCTCCCCCGCCCTTTCCCGGAGAACCCTCGAGGGCCCTGGCGACATCACACACGCAGGAGCCGGTGGAGCCCGGCCTGTCCCATACCCTCAGTCCCTCCTCGGGCTCGCGATTCCCGAGGGCCAGCCTGGCCCTGCCTCCCCCGCGGGCTCCTACCGGCTCCGTGCCGGCAGCAAGTGGCCCAGTCACTCCCGTGCTTGTGGGAAGAACTCGCCCAACAGGCCCGGAGGAGCGGACCGGCCCCGGACGGCAGGAGGCGGCGGCCGGGTCCACTGCTGTGTCTCCGTCCTCACTTCCACGTGCCCCTCCCGCTCACGTGCTCCTCTCTCTCCACAGCCTCTAGGCCTCGGCCAGCAAGGCCGCCCGGCCCGCCTCCCTCACGGCCCGCCACAGCCAGTCCTCCCGTTAGAGTCTGTGCTGGCGCTGGCGCCAGGGGAGCGCGTGGCCGGCTCCTCTCACCCCTGCAGGGACGTGGTGGCTGGCAGCCCCGGGAGAGGCTCCCCAGCAGGCGACGTGGCCGTGTCCACCAGGCGGGGACCCGGTGGGACCTCCCCACTCCCCACCCCCTGGAGAATCCTGCGGACACGGGAGCCGGGCTGCGGGCCTGTCAGGACTGAGCCACGCACTGAGGGGCTCTCTGGGCAGCGAGCACGCCCTACGGTGCTCAGTGCAGCCGAGGGCCTCCTTCCAGAGACGGCGCCGAGCGAATGCAGAGCGACGTGCTACCGCTTTACCGCCAACGCCGAGCGAATGCAGAGCGACGTGCTACCGCTTTACCGCCAACGCCGAGCGAATGCAGAGCGACGTGCTACCGCTTTTACCGCCAACGCCGTCAGGCGGGACTCCCCGGCCGCGGAGGGCGGGCTCGGGGAGAACGGCCAAGGGCCCACGCAGCTTCCCCAGCGGCTCCAGTCACAGTCGCGTCCTCGTGGTGAAGAGATCGGGGCCCCACTTTATCAGAAATGCTCGTGAGCGTCACATCGCAGGGAGGAGCCCGTTAACCCACATGTGCTCAGTGGTGCTGCCCAAGGACGCGGCACCACCACAGGGACCGCATGCTCGATGGCGTGTTGACAGAGGAGAACACGGCACCACCATGGGGACTGCGTGCTCGATGGCGTGTTGACAGAGGAGGACACGGCACCACCACGGGGACCGCGTGCTCGATGGCGTGCTGACAGAGGAGAACATGGCACCACCACGGGGACCGCGTGCTCGATGGCGTGCTGACTGAGAACATGGCACCACCACGGGGACCGCGTGCTCGATGGCGTGCTGACTGAGGAGAACACGGCACCACCACGGGGACCGCGTGCTCGATGGCGTGCTGACTGAGGAGAACATGGCACCACCACGGGGACCGCGTGCTTGATGGCGTGCTGACGGAGGAGGACACGGCACTACCACAGGGACCGTGTGCTCGATGGCGTGCTGACAGAGGACATGGCACCACCACGGGGACCATGTGCTCGATGGCGTGCTGACAGAGGAGGACACGGCACCACCACAGGGACCGCGTGCTCGATGGCGTGCTGATGGAGGACACAGCATCACCACGGGGAGCGTGTCCCTGGAACCGCCTCCCCTGGACCCCAGTTTGCAGTCTGCGACTTCCATCCGGGGGGCTCCTGGCATGACTGAGCTGCCGACGTGTCTTCGGGAGCGGTCTCACCGGGAGCTCCCGCTCCATGGATGAGCATCTGTCTCCTCTCGCTGAAAGCCCAGATGCCCAGCAGCGCTGCGTGCGTGAGCCGGGCCACCTCGCCCCACCGGTTCCTGGTGGGGCTGGTGCAGGCCGCCAGGTTCTCGGTGAACTGCAGGACCGACTTCAAGAACCTGGGTAAGGAATTCACTTCATCTATTCCACCCACTGAGAATGGGACAAGGACGCGAATGTTTTCTCTTTATGTGGGAATTACAACTAAGAGCTGAGTTTAATTTCTGTCTGCGAACTCAAGGAAAGAGGTGCCCACACACGGACACAGCACGGGTTCCGTGAAAGAGAAATGCTGCCACGTCACCGTCCCTGGGGAGTGGATGGGCTCCCGGGCACAGGACGGCCCACCGGGCACAGGACGGCCCACCGGGCACAGGACGGCCCACCGGGCACAGGACGGCCAGCCCCCACCGGGCACAGGACGGCCCACCGGGCACAGGACGGCCCACCGGGCACAGGACGCCCCCGGGAACCACACACTCAGGACGTCAGTGGAGGCCGAGACCCTGACTAGACTGGAAACGACGGCCGGCGGCTGCCACTCGCTCGCCCTCGCCTGGCTCTCACGCTATGAAGTGCCGGCTGTTCTCATGTTCCCTGTAAACAAGCACTGAGCTGCCTGGGACCCGCGAAGCCGAAAGCTGGGGACACGAGGAACTTTGTGGGAGCAGCCGTGGCAAACACGTGACAGATCCCGCACCTCTCCTGGGGTGCCTGCTGCTGGAAGCTCTGCGTGTAAGGTGGGTCACACACGTGTAAGGCGGGTCACACACATGTAAGGTGGGTCATGTGTGTGATCCTGCTCTCAGAGCCCAGGTCTGGGCTCCTAAAGGGGGCTTCCCGAGCTGAGAACATTCGCTGTAAACATCACGTCTGGTGCGTGCCGCGACCGAGGCCCGGGCCGCACAGGGACCAGCCCCGCGGAGGTGCCCCCGCAGGAGTGCAGGGGGCGCTCGGGCTGGGCAGGGGGCGCCCTGTGCCCGGTGGGCGCTCGGGCTCTCGCACCGACGCTGAAGGTGCCCACGCGGGCAGCGGCAAGGCTCAGACGCCCTGAGGCCCGTGAACAGTGAGGCCAGGCAGAGGGTGGGTTCAAAACCCACCAAGGCATCAACGCGCAGGAGCGGAGACGTCACAGCCGCCACAGCACTTCCTCCCGGGGCGGGACACCCACCTGAGGTACCGCTGGCGGCCACAGGGCTTTTCTCCACAAATCCCGTGAACGCTGACCACTTCCAGCGCCACCAGCAACACAACCAGGGACAGCACTGGGGACAGAAGCTTAACGCTGAAGACAGTAAAGCAAAGTCTGCTCAATAAAATGTCTCCAATTTCATAAAGAAAATGATGTTTCACCTGACCAGCCCTGGGCCACGCTGCCCCCAGCCACAGAGCCCTGGGCCACGGCCGGGCCACGGAAGTCCTCGGGGAGCTCGGCCACCTGCCGCCAGGCCCCCCTTCCGCACGCCCTCTTGTCTAGTTCTGAGCCAGCAGGGCCTGCTCTCTGGACAGGGAGCACCGGGAGGACCTGGTCCTGCCTGGACCCTCCTGGGCGCCCTCCTCTGCACCCGTCAGCGTCTTCCTTACAGCCCGGCGGTCAGTGAAAACGCTCGCAGGAAGAGCAACGGAAAGGCTTAAGCATGAAAAGGTGTCAGTGTCTCTGGAACTCAAAGAAATCCCACCTAAAGTGAGATTTCATCTTCCCCATAAACTGGCAGGAGATGCTCTGCTTCGGGAGGGATGTGCGGGAGCAGCCATCCCCTCGTGAGCGGCCGGGCAGAGTGTAACGAGGCACCGTGTTCGGAAGCAGTGGGAGCTGAAAGCCTTACAGACACCTCTCGACTCAGTGCTCGGCATCTGTCCCAATGGTCACTCCCTGAGGAGGCAGCACACGCCAGGACACGCGACACGGGAAGAAGCCCTAACGCGGCTCCCACATTACCGCTGCTGTGCTCGCGATCCACACTCACCCGGGCGGGCAGTCTTCACCATGCTACAACCACAGTAATGTGTTCCATAACTTTCCCTAAAAATCAGTATTTCTCCCAAAGAACCAGAACTGCTTCCAGAGGTAACTCCTGCCCCAAGGCTTCTCTGAACCAGGCACAGCCGCTCACCTGCTCACCACGCACACGGCACAGCCGCTCACCTGCTCACCACGCACACGGCACAGCCGCTCACCTGCTCACCACGCACACGGCACAGCCGCTCACCTGCTCACCACGCACACGGCACAGCCGCTCACCTGCTCACCACGCACACGGCACAGCCGCTCACCGGCTCACCACGCACACGGCACAGCCGCTCACCGGCTCACCACGCACACGGCACAGCCGCTCACCGGCTCACCACGCGCACGGCACAGCCGCTCACCTGCTCACCATGCGCAGGAAGTTCTGCCTCTGCCGGGAGCGCAGCGTCTTCTCCGCCCACTGCCGGCCCCTGAGCTCCAGGGAGGCCGCCACCTGCCGGGACACCTGGGCGCAGCGTGAGCTGATGCTTCGGAGCACAGTCAGCACTTCCAGGACGGCTCTGGGGCAGAACAGGGTCGGCACGCGGAGGCTGCAGACGTACGGGAGCGGCCGAGGCCACCTGCGGTCAGAGCATGGCTCTGTGGGCACAGCCATCGCCGACCTCCCGGGCCGCCATGCCACCTGCTGCACTGAATCCCATGGCAGCCAGCTCGCGCCTGCTCTTGGTCGCGAGTACAACTGTTACACACACCGGGGTTCGAGCCACGCAGGCTCCCCTGGGGCTGTCATCACAGACCAGCCAGGCTGAGAGCACCGAGGCTCAGCTACTGACTCCTGCTGGAGCAACGTGGGTGCTGATGCGACCCCCTTGCTTATAAACTTGTAACAGAAAACAGCAAAGTCTGCGACCCCGGCTTTCTTAGTCAATGTCTGGACAAATGTAGGAGGAAACTTACCTCTCAACAGGAAGGCTATCCATGCCCTGGAAAGCGCAGTGGTGCCCAGGCACGTGGCGGCACAGCTCAGACATGATCTTCATAATCAAAGGCTCGCAGGCACTGGCTTCAGAACTGCCACCTAATCTGGAAAACAGAAGGTATTTACACGTACCTGACGTAATTCAGATGCCCGGCTAGTTCCTGTGCAAAATCACATTTATGTGCCTGGTTCACTGAGAAAAGTGCTTAATCTGAAGATGTTTCCTCAGCTATAAATGAAAAGGCTGCCACTGGAGGCCGTGGTAAAAGTCCATGTGCCTGGCCGGGGCGGGGCTCGGTTGGTTGTGATAGGGGGGCTTATAATCTGACTAGATTCCCGATGCATGAAATTCGTGCACGGGTAGGGTCCCTAGTCCTCCCCGGCGATCAGGGCCGATCAGGGCCTTCCTTCATTCTGCACCGACCCCCCTGGTGGTCAGCACACGTCATAGCGAGTGATCGAATGCCTGGTCTCCCGGTCGAATTCCTGAGGGGACAGTTTGCATATTAGGCTTTTATATATGTAGATAGGTAGAGCACCTGAATTAATCTAAAAAATAATCATATTATTTTAAATCTTAGAACAAATATACTATGTGAATAGGGGGCTAAGTTTCTCATACATGATTGAGGAGGTGATTCAGCTGTGAATCCAGTAATCAGAACCAACCCACCAGGAGTCAAAACATCATCTCGTCCACACCATCTCATCCACACCATCTCACCCACACCATCTCGTCCACACCATCTCGTCCACACCATCTCGTCCACACCATCTCACCCACACCATCTCACCCACACCATCTCGTCCACACCATCTCACCCACACCATCTCATCCACACCATCTCACCCACACCATCTCACCCACATCATCTCATCCACACCATCTCATCCACATCATCTCGTCCACACCATCTCACCCACATCATCTCGTCCACATCATCTCATCCACACCATCTCGTCCACACCATCTCGTCCACATCATCTCGTCCACATCATCTCGTCCACACCATCTCACCCACATCATCTCATCCACATCATCTCATCACATCCATCTCGTCCACATCATCTCACCCACATCATCTCATCCATACCTTCTTATCCACATCATCTCATCACACCATCTCATCCACACCATCTTATCACTCATCTCATCCACACCATCTCATCCACATCATCTCATCATATCATCTCATCACACCATCTCACCCACACCATCTCACCCACACCATCTCACCCACACCATCTCACCCACACCATCTCATCCACACCATCTCACCCACACCATCTCACCCACACCATCTCATCCACACCATCTCATCCACATCATCTCATCCACATCATCTCGTCCACACCATCTCACCCACATCATCTCGTCCACATCATCTCGTCCACACCATCTCGTCCACACCATCTCGTCCACATCATCTCGTCCACATCATCTCGTCCACATCATCTCGTCCACATCATCTCGTCCACACCATCTCACCCACATCATCTCATCACATCCATCTCGTCCACATCATCTCACCCACATCATCTCATCCATACCTTCTTATCCACATCATCTCATCACACCATCTCATCCACACCATCTTATCACTCATCTCATCCACACCATCTCATCCACATCATCTCATCATATCATCTCATCACACCATCTCATCCACACCATCTCATCCACACCATCTCATCACATCATCTCATCATATCATCTTATCCACATCATCTCATCACACCATCTCACCCATACCATCTCATCACATCATCTCATCCACACCATCTCATCATACCATCTCATCGCCTGATGACAGTAGTTGACGTTCGTCCCTCAACCCCTTCCCCTTTATAGTCCTGTCCCTGCACCTGCTGGAAGGCAGGATTTGAATGCCTGTAAGCATCCTGTCTTCTTGGTTGGCAGGCCTTCTCAATAAGTGCCTTAAATGATTCGACCCTGCCTTTGTTATTGGACACAGCAACTGGCAGCCAGAGCCCAACCGGGGTTTCCCAGTAACAATTGGAGCACCGTCCTGTGCATTGGAGGATTATGGGTTTGATTCCTGGTCGTGGTGTGTATGGGAAGCAACCAATTGATATTTCTCTCTCACATCAATGTTTCTCTCTTTCTCCCTACGTCTCTCTTTAAAATCAACTATATATCCTTCATAATAAAAAGGCAATATGCAAATAACCATCACTCCGCTACGCCCACGATTGGGCGGTGGGAGGCTGGGGGGCGGGACTCGGGGTGGCATATCCGGCCATTGAGAGGCGCGGGACTCCCGCCCCCCGCCCCTGCCTCTCAACGGCTGGATTGGCGGCCGCTTAGGGGGGCTGCCTCGGACACCCTGGACACCCAGCTCCGCTGCCATCGGAGGCGGGGAGCCGGTTGTCCGCACCCGGATCCCCTGCCGTGCTCCCCTTCGTCAGTGCCTCAAGCCCCAGCAGCAGCGGCAGTGGCTGGGGATGAGCTGGTGATCCCAACAGCCTGGCAGCTCAGTGGCGGCGGCGGAGGCAGCATTGGGCCTGGGGACTGGCGAACAGGCAGAAGATGGCCCTGATCGCAGGAGGCTAGGCCTAGGGACCCTACCCGCACGATTGAATCGTGCGCTGGGCCTCTAGTATCTCCATATATCCATCCTTGGGGGAAGATTAAAAAAAAGGTCAATGGTACAATATGCTAAAAGCAATATGCTTTGTTGACTCATGTGATCTGTCTCTGACTCTACAATCCAAAATCTCTCTGTTCCCACTTCTTTCCTAAGAGTCAGACCCCCTTTCTGATTGTCCATGTTCTCGGTCTCTGTAGAGAATGCCTGGGAAAGGCCCCTGAGCTGACTGTCATCTGAATCCAGCAGTGCCTGGCAGAGCTATGCCCTGGAAACATACCTTGCCAGAGGCAGGTGTATTGTCAGCCTGACCTTCAGCTCAGGCACCAGGGGGTGGGTTTCATTATCTAAATCCAGCCAAGCACCAGGAACAAACACGATTATCCAGGCCCACCCATAAGTGATGATACAAAGAAGACACAAGAATGCACATAATCTCCTTTGTCTTGGGCTTTAGTAAAACTTCCTGGTATTTTGCTGTATAAAATAAATGTGCTGTATTGGCTCTGGGTCACTGTCTGTCTCTTCATCAGAGGACAGTGGTCCCACCTGGCCCCAGCTTTTTCCTTCTTTCTCTGTGTCTGTCTCTTTCTTTCATTTTCTCAATCCCCAGCCACCCCGACTCAGAAACTGGACCACTCTCTAGCCACGCTGGATGCGGAAAAGAGAGAAATATTTATAGGTCTCCACAAATACCCACCCACAGTTGAGCTCTGAGCTGGGCAATCACCCTTCTTCCTCTCCACCCCCGACTCAACCCGTCACCAGGCCCCACAGTCCCTCCCAGGCATTCCCTGCCCCACGGCCCGGCTGCTTCCCGACAGCTGTGAGGCCTGCACGCTCCCGGGATGGAGCTCACCTGGCCGCTTCCCTCGCAGCGTCCTCCGGCAAAGGCAGCAGAGGCCACGACCGGATGCTCTCCTCACAGCTCAGCACCTGGGAGGAAAAGGCCCCGGCTTCTGAAGGTTTTACAATAAGGTTCTAGAAGGAACCTCATTTTAAAACCTTGTTTTAAAATTGCTACAGGTGTGCCAGTCACTTTCTAGAAGGCTGTGTGTAAAACTGCTACGGATATTATGTTTGAAAACCAGGCGGTGGGTGTCGGTTATTCATTATAATGAGGTACAGAAAGGCCGGAGACAGGACAGGTCCGTGGGAGCAATGTCCGAGGGCTGTGGAGCTGTCGAAAATTCCGATGCACTATGGTCAGGACGGGGCCAGTCCCTCGGAGTCGGACTCACTTAATGGGCACAGTCCCCAGGGGCCTGTGGGCGGCCGGGCCGTGGGGTGACTTCCCAGGCAGGAGTGAGGGGTGATGGGGGAGGGGGTGGGGCAGGCGTGCTGCTCCCTGGTGCTGTGGGCCACGCGCTCTGGGTGAAGACAAGGCCTCCCCAGTGGCCCTGGCCAAGTGCCAGCACCTGGTTCTAGTATCAGACGGGACCCCAGCCCCCAACCCTGACCCACAAACGTGTAGGAGCCCTGGCTGGGCTGCTCGGTTGGTTGGCGCGTCGTCTCGTGCACCAAAAGGTTACGGGTTTGACTCCCGGGCAGGGCACTTACCTCAGGTGTGGGTTTGATCCCCGCTGGGGAGGATAAAGAAAAGTAAGGAAGTGAAGTGGCTACTGTAGACACCACTGCACGTGGTGACTCGCTATGCAGCGCGTTTTACAAAGAGGCCGCGCACTGAGCCACCACGCGAGGCCGCGCATCTGAGTGACGCACTGTGGTTGGAGCGCCAGGTCTGCGGACCCCGGAGTCCGCCCCGACGAGGCAGCTCTGAGCCGCTGAACCTCTGCAGCAGGCGCGCACACCCTGCTCCTAAACGGCCGCCCGCAGCTCACCTGTTTTTTAATCAGCGCGACTGGGTGGAAGCGGGCACGGTAGCCTTCCGCCAGCCTGACCAGCACCTTTATCGCTGCCTTTTCCTGGGTGGGAAACACGTTTGGTTAGGCTGCCCCATAGGAGTTCGATTCCTCGTGACTTCCCTCCGTCTCATTCCGTTCAGCTGTGACAGCTGAGCTCTCCTCAGAATAGACGTTCGATGAAGTGATGACAGTGATAGATTAAAAAGGCACACCCACTCTTGTCCACAACGCAGCAAACACAGAAAGAAATAAGAAAAAAAAATATTCCAAACATTTGGGAAATTTGAGAGATTCTCCAAAAAAATAGGATATAGTAGAAATTTAAACGTTAGAGTCAATACACGTAATCAATGCTCACTTATCTGTTCTGAGGGAGGCGCACAGTAAGCCAGGTAAGCGAAGCAAAAGACAATGAAGTGAATGGCGTTTAAAATAAACAACATCTCTCAGAGCTGCAGGGCAGGGACCTGTCTCCCTCCCGCCACGCTACCTTGACCTCTGACGCTAGGTCTTCCTCCACGAATCTCAGCAGCAGCACCAGGGAAAAGGCAAGCAGCTGCTCGGCCATCCCCTTGGGAAACGCAGGGAGGCTGACTTCCCCGTGGCTGAGGTGATCGCGCACACGAGGACCCTCCTGGTGGTTCAGGAAGTCCCAGAGGAATTCCTTTCGGAGGAGACAGAGAGCACGCTCGTTAGCGTCCTCAGCGGAGGGAAGGAAGGTGCAGAGGCCCCGCTGGACACGCCGAAGGAGCACGCTGCCGGGAACCGCTGGCTCCAGGCCTGGAGACGGACCCCGAACAACCGGCAGCCGGCAGGCCCGGCGCAGCCAGTGCTCGCGGGCGGCTGCTGAGACGGGGGAGCGTGCGGAGGGCTCAGCGCGCTCTCTGCGCACGTCACGGGCCAAAGTCAGTGCCACGTCAGAGACGTGCTGGTCACACACGTGAACACAACAACGGCAGCCTAGCCGAGGCCTTACCGTCGCAGGCTCCCCGAGGACAAGAGGAAGCTGGTTGATCTCGCCATCACTCAGGTGTTGTGCCAACATCTGAAACACCAAAACAAGCACGTCAGCTGGGACACAGGCACGCACAGGCCTTTCCGAGCCGCAGCCTCCCTGCCTTTGCTGCGCATCGTTAAATAAGCCCAAGCCAATCAGGTAAAGTGCGGGCGTCTCCAAGGAAACCGCCACCAGGCCAGGAAAACTTCTCTTCGCCCGTTTAATGGCCTTAGGACACGGACCTTTCTAGCTGTGAGGGTGTGTCTCTGTGTGCGTATGTGTACTGTGTTTATATGTGGCTACATGCATGTGTGTTTACATGTAATGTGTGCATGTGTTTGTGTGTATCTGTGTATGTGTGTTTGTGTACATGTATGTATGTGGGTATCTGTGTTTTATGTATCCACATGTATTTATGTCTACTTGTAGATGTGTGTGTCTGTATGTGTCTCTTCACATGTACACGTGTGCTTGTGTGCTCCACATCCACCAGTTACTTCACAAGTCACTCCGCTCATGAGGACGATGGGGCCCAAGCAGGATTCAATCCTGAGGCCCGAGTCCTGTACGGACCTGACTGCCCCAAATACACACCCCTAACAGCCAATCATTTACTAACGGGATAAATCTGCGGTGAGCAGGCTCCTTCCTAACCCCCTCCCCCAGGTCCCGGAGCTCAGTTATCCAAAGGCAGAGTGACTGGAAGCCACCCCTCCCCCCCGCCCGGGGCCTCTCCCGTCCTCTCGGAGCTGCCGTGGTGTCACACGCGTTGGGGTCTGTAAGGGTTCCACCCGGGAGGCACACAGAAGCCTTTACACTCCACCAGGGATAAAACATTCCCTGTGACTTTCACTATCCCACCTTCCTCCTTCAGACCCCCCGACAACTCCGCAGATCACACGCCTCGGTGACCACCACATGCTCACGGCGGTAGCTGATGTGTTTATGCTAGCCTTAACTGACGTGTAAGTCCCTAACAACCGCAGCGCTTGATGCTGGTCCGGCACTTTCTGGCCTTGTCTCTGCGGCTTTAGAGACTTGGTGAGTAATACTGGGCCCCCACTCAGTTATCCTGAAAACGATGCTCAGCTCTAAGGCTGTTTCTAGCTTACACGACTATCAGCGTTTTCCTGTAAGCTTGTTCACTTACTTCATCAAAGGTGGTGTACAGAGCTGCCGACTTCAGAAAAGGGAAAAAAGGAAATAATTAGAGCAAAATACGAGCAGGTGAACTGTTCAAAGCAGGCAGAGTCTCGCATGCCAACCACACGAACACTCGTCTGAGATCAGCCTCCACGCACCAGCACTTGGGGAAGAATGTGTGGACAAAACACACACGTGACAGGACATGGGACCCCAGGGCGCCTGGCCGCTGGAACTCGGCCCGTGCTCCCTGTCCAGCTCGACATCCTAACTCCTCCAGGCCCACAGCGTCACACACCACTGCCCACACGGGTGCTTCTGCTGATGGCATGAAGCAAGAACAACGGGACATTTCCCCACAAACAGCCCGGCTCCCACACTTCTTGGTGTGACCAGTACAGTCTACAGACACAGGCTGTGGGCCAGGAACCTCAGCTCTGATCCCGCCTTTGACTGCTGGCACGCAGCTCCTCTGCACAACAGCCGGGAGGAACCAGCTGAAAGGCCCCGGGACCTGTGTGCATGGCACGGGGACGCCACGCGGCTGTGGAGCACTGGAGGCCACAGAAGACACAGGAATACGTATTGGTTTAGAAGACATTGGGTGGCAGCGTGAGAATTGGTCAGGAAGGAAGAGCAGCGTGAAGACTGGATGGGAGAGGAGTTCAGGGGGCGGGACAAGGAACCAGGGAGGCCTCAGCGAAGAAAGAAGGGGCACAGAATCCATCACGGAAGAACCGATGGGCAGTGCTGGACCGAGTGGCTGTGGAGAACAAAGTGCAGGCAAAGACAGGGCAGGGCTAAGGTTTGGGGCCTGAGCCACTCAGAGGCTAAGAATAAGGAATTTGTAGGAGAAAAAAATATGCTTTTTAAAACTAAAGTAAGTGTGAGATGCTGAGGAAACCCATCGGAAGACATCCAGCAAACAGGTGTCCACCTGACTCAGGAGATAAAAGAACTGGTGAGAGTCAATGCCTGGAGACCCTGGAACTTAATGCTATGAATTGTCCTCTTAGCTGCTTTAGCTGCATCGACAGCCTGTGATATGTGGGGCTTCCAGTTTCATGAGGTTCCAAGTGTTTTCTAGTTGTGGTCCCTGCAGAGGTGACAGCTTTAGGCATGGGGTTGTGTGAGACCTCCCAAGGAGCAAATATAAGGAGAGGACAAGGTTGAGAAGAGAATGTTGACATAAGGGGCAAAAAGAGGAAGATGAACTCGTGAAAGAAATGAGAAAAGGAGACATGGCAGATGCTGCTGTTCACCCTATAATTCAGGGTCCCCCCTTCCTTATCCATGGATCTTTCAATAGTTAACTGGGCACATTGCTGCCCAAGCCTCCCACTGCGGGGTGGGCCGAGTTCTGGCCAAGAGGAGTGGGGTCCTCAGAGAGGGCGTGTGCTGCAGGTCACGGACCACCTTGTGGGCTACAGTGATAGGTCAGCAAGTGTAGCCACAGAGAGGAAATGCATGGTAACTAGTTCTATGACATCACTGAGTTTAAAAGGCCACTTTCAAAATATTATAGAGCTACCAAAATCAATCATAAGTAAACATAAATCCTATAAAACATAATAGAAAGTCACAAAAAAGGACAGCTAAGTCTTCTGAGGAAAGCTCTTAGCTAACAAGTTCATGGGCTGCAAACAGAAATGAGATGATAAGATCATCTAAGAGGCGCAGAAGCCTGCCACGCACACGTGTACCTCGGCCGTCAGAAGTCTCCTGGGACACTGGTTAACCTTGGCGAACAGGTGCCGCAGCCCAGTCTCCAGCTGTGTCAACAGCAGCATGGCACAGTCGGCGAACCTGTGACGCGGAAGGAAAAGCACACCCGCTGTGAGGTGGGCACGGGCCCCGCAGTCACGGGGCATTGTCCAGATGGGACCACTGTGTCCAAGTGAGACGGAAGCAGAACTGGTCTCCTGAGACGCGGGGCTTCACAACTGCTTCAGGGCTTTGACGCCTGATGGGCCACGGTTAGTGCCTCAGGAGAAAATGGCATCAAAAGCCGCCTCGTTCCCTTTCTAGAAAGTACTTGGACCCGGGACACGAGTGGGCTTTCACGGTCTCCACGTGGCCGCCCTGGGAAACGCGGAAGGAGTGAACCGCCGACCCCTGAGGTCTGAGCACCGGCTCGCTCCTCGGCACCCGAGACACCGATTTCCTGTTTCCTGGTTCGCCAACCCTGGACACAGGGTTTCGCTCACAGAAAAAACTCAATGATTTTTCAAGTTGATTCTAAAAAACAATCATCTTCGCCCGCTGTCCCGTGATCCCTGACACGCGACGAGGAGGCCGTTCTCCTGGTCAGGAAGGGGTTTCCCGCGAGCCCCCTCTCCAGGCAGCTGACCGCCCTGGCCTGGAGCCCCACAGCAGGGCCTGGCGGCAGGGGCTTTAGGAAGGACTGGCCCCCGGACTCCAGGAACCACCCTTTGTGCCACCTTCCCATCACCTGTGTGTCCTGAACTTGGTCAACGCGACTTCCCAATACGGCAGCATGATCCTCAGGACGAGAGAGGATTTCCTCACCACTTCCTCCCACACCGAAAGGACCTCGTCAGTAGCAGCTGCAAGACAGCAAGAGGTTTCAGCACAACCACAGGCACCGAGGGAAAAGCCGTGAGCGCCCTCGGGGCGAGGCCGGCATCTCTCCTCACACAGGTGAGCCGCAGCCCAGCCCAGGGCAGCATGTGGCCCGGGTGAGGAAGCCCTCCCTGCCCTACGCGGGCAGGGGGCCCCGGGGCTTTGGAGGAAGCAGACACGGACACTGCGTCTCGTCGGTGATGCGGCTGTGACCTTCTGTAGAGGCGTTCAAGGTGGACCAGGTGGCTACCTGACCAGGAAAATGAACCTCCACAGGATACAGGAACCTCGAGTGAGTGCTGGGTGAGCGACACACTTGGGTGCCTGTGACGCGTAAAGGAGGTTCATCCTCGGTGACAAATGTCCGGTCTGGGGGTGTTGACATGGGGAGGCTGTGGGCAGGCGGCGGGGGGGATGGGGAATCTCTGGACCGCCCTCTCAGTTTTCTTAAAAGCTTAAAACCGCTCTAAAAAGTGTCTCGCCATTTGTATGTATTATTGGCAGTCACCAGACCACCTCCAGGGTCCACGCACGAAAGGCCGAGACGTGGGGCAACCTGATCCCCATTCTCACTGGCAGACACAGACCTTGCACCGTGACGGCCGGTGAGGGCAGTGGGCTCGGAGCAAACACAGTTCAATAGCTTTCAAAGCTCTGGTCCCTCCTCCCCACCATTGGTAAGTGGCTCGGTCATGGGGAGGATCAACGATGTGAAGGCCATTCCGCTGCGAGGGCTCGGGCACAGCGAGTGGAGCAGAGGCACAGCCGTGCGTGGGCGGAGGAGGCGCCTTATAAAATGGCCTGACACCAGTGCACGCCAGTCCCTCTGAAGGACAGACTGAACCCGTCACCAACACGGACCCACGGTCTCCCCGCAGCAGCCGGGCGCGGCGGGAAAGGTCGGGTCCAGGTGGCGATGTTTCACACACGACTTCATGGCACTGTCTCGCCACGTCGCCCTGGAGAACGCCCCACCCGGAGCTCACGCCTGATGCTCCCCGGACGACAGCATCCCTAATGCTACTCAGGGGAGACGCAGTACTTGCCAGGGAAGACGGTCCAGTCCTCTGAGTCCACGAGCGTGAGGAGCGGCCGACGGGCCACCGTGCGTTCTGTCTGCTTCAGGTGGGCCTCCAGCAGCTGGCCCAGCCCCGCGGTCAGCAGCACCAGCATCGAACAGTACCTGTGGGAGATGCCGGAGACCTCAGTCGTGCATATAAAAGGCTTTCCTTTCAGGAGAAAAGTTCAAAAGTAAGAAAGCAAAGTGAAGCGGTGCCACATGGGCTGGGAGCAACAAGAGGACCTCAGACCCGCGGGAGCTGAAACCGTGAGGACCTGCAGGGGCTCCGCTAGAACATCCAGCTTTCCGCTCCAAGTCCTGCTGAGACGGGCCTCCCTGCCCCCACAGGAGAGGTGAACCCCCAGTGCCCTCGACAAGGAGGCCCTCCTGCAGCACCTACTTGGGAGGAACTTCCTGAGGGGACGCGAACCCGTGCCACAGGACGTTGCGCAGGTTGAGTCCGCGCGGAGAGCCCACGAAGACCGTCAGGACGTGCATCTGGGCAGGGAAGGACAGCGGAGGGTGGGCAGTGCGGTCATTAACAAATCACTGGATGCAGCAAGTTAACGTTTTCTTCCTTCCAACCGCCGTTTCCCTCGTTAGTGTATGTCGTAGGCATAGAGGTAATAACAGCCAACAGTTACTGAGCAGCTACTGTGTGCGCCTGCCTTGCCCATCCTCAGACCCGCCCGCGAAGAAGACGCTGCTGTGAGGCCCACTGTGCAGGTGAGAGGAGCGTGCAGAGGGGACCCTGGGCAGTGTGAGGTGGGACCTGTCCCAGGCGGTGCTGGGCATCAAACAGCCTAACATCCAAATAAACAAGCACAGGAAACAGCTTGGCACAGAAGCGCCACAGTGTACCGCGTGGGCCTGTGTGTAAACAGGACGGGCGGCTCGGAGGGGAACTGGGGCTGTGGCCGCTCCCCTAGGGAAGCTCTGAGTCCCCTCCACCTGTGACTTGACAACACTCTCATCAGCATCTATTTCTGAGGAGCACAAGTGCAGCGGACGCTAACGGTCGTGCGTTGCGCCTCCTCTGTGGCTGTGGGGGGCAAGCTTACCACAGACTGCCCGAAGACTTGAGCAAGCTCCGCAGAGGCAAGCAGATCTCTTAAAAGAAATGGGCATTCTTTCCCAACCAGCAAAAACACCTAAAATTCAAACGAAGTTCATGTAGCAACTGCATTCCAATGAGCCGAATGATATTCAGAAAAAAATCACCCATAAGGCAACTGCTTGGACAAATGGTGGGAGACAATGACTGAAGATATCCATGTTTTAATTTCATAATCATCCAAAAAACACTGAAAATCTGTACCAAATAATTGCACTTTACAGGAGAACGATAATTAAAATCAAGGAATCTGAGGGCAACTACAGAGTCGTTTAACATTCACTCAGGTACTTTAACGGCCCGACAAGGAGAGTTCTCACACTTACATCCCCCAGGGCCCGTTCCAGACAGGCCGTCAGCTTCATGAGGCTAAGAGCAACAGCAGGGCACTCACGACTCTCCAAGGCATCAAATATTTCTGGAAACAACTGTTTCGAATAGACACGCTTTAGAATTTATGCTCAATAAGAACTGTTTCTCAAAGTGACAATACTGTTCATCAGAGTCAACCCTCTGAAGATTTTGATGATCGTATTTTAATGATTTTAGGGGTGTAGGTAAACATTTTCTACAAATATAACATCTACTCTGAGTGTCCAGATTATTGTGATCTCTGAACGCATAATGATCTGGCCACTCAGTGTGTATATATATATATGTGTGTGTGGGGTGTGTGTGTGTGTGTGTGTGTGTGTGTGTGTATGAGGCCCAGTGCATGAATTTGTGCATGGATGTGGTCCGGCCAGCTGGCCAGGGGGAGGGGACATGGGCGGTTGGCCGGCCTGCCTGCTGGTCGAACTCCTGGTTGAGGGGACAATTTGCATATTAGCCTTTTATTATATAGGATATACACTGAGTGGCCAGATTATTATGCGTTCAGAGATCATAATAATCTGGCCACGCAGTGTAAATAGTAAAAAAGTAATATCTAAGGAGTTCTTTGAATGTTCTTTCTTTGTTTAATATTGATTGAAAACAGGAAGTGTGGTGTAACTGCACATCAAG
The DNA here is from genome assembly GCF_951640355.1 of Cnephaeus nilssonii. Lineage (NCBI taxonomy): Eukaryota > Metazoa > Chordata > Mammalia > Chiroptera > Vespertilionidae > Cnephaeus > Cnephaeus nilssonii. The sequence continues at coordinate 341,463 of NC_137080.1, forward strand.
AAGTCCAATATTTTTACCTAAATCTTATTTCCAATTTGGATTAGTTCTGAAGATAAACATACGGCAGCTCACCCTGCCGCTCATGAGAGCTATTGCGAAGGGAGCAGAAATGACCCTTTCCTAAAGCCCCTGCCCACCTCACGGGTTCAGAAGCAGCCTTGCTAGAGTTACTGCTCCACTGTGGACATTTAATGTGCCGTGACACAGCTGGTTTTCACCAACCAACAAAGCAGTGAAACCAGGTTTGGGCCTCCAAGGACCCTCTCCCTCCGATTCAGCAGGACTGAGGCCAGGCCCCCCCCGGCCCGGGGCCACTGCCTCAAGATGACCTCGCTCTGCCAGCCGGCTGTCTCTTCTGCAGAGGCCACTTTGCCTCTGTCCGGGACCAGCACCCACATACCAAGCTCCCTCCCACCCCCATCCTGATGCTGCCTCGATGCTGCCTTGGTCAAAGGGTGTGCTCCTCAGCTCAGACCCAGAGACTCTGCATAACAGTCCCAGGTTTCCCTCCGGGCCCTCCAGAGAGACCCCTTTAAAATTAGCAAGTAATAGGGTTTCTAAGTGGAATTTGCAAAGGCCAAACCTCTGGAGAACTTGTCCACTGGAACCACGGTGCATACTGGGCTTCAAACTGCCCCTTGGTCAGAGATGAGAAATGCATGTGGACAGCCTCACACACAGGGCCCAGCAGCCTCACGCTTCCCTGGTAATCCAGACCCTGGGCTTCAAGGATGAGAAACAAGTTAGCACCTCAGCGCCAATACCATGGGGAGAAAAAGATCTCCGAGTTATCAGAGGAAAAGTGCTCTAATTACAAAATTCCCACCAAGTCCATATTCAGTTTATAATTGAACTTACAAAACACATACACGACACCTACATTGAAATAAGTTATATGGTGCTTATCTGGTTACAAACTAAAAATATGCTATTGATAGAGAACTTGGAAAATATAGAAAGTTTCAAACAAGAGAAAAATATTTTCTTCAATTTCTTTACCTGTATATAAGTTTATAGAAAATCAGGTTCAGATAGCATATATAATACTTTAACCTGATTTTGTGTTTTAAAATATATATTTATTGATTTCAGATAGGAAGGGAGAAGGAGAGAGAGAGAAACATCAATGATGAGAGAGAATCATTGACTGGCTACCTCCTGCACACCCCCCACTGGGAATCAAGCCCGCAACCCAGGCATGTGCCCTTGGCCAGAATCGAACCTGGAACCCTTCAGTCCGCAGGCTGACGCTCTATCCACTGAGCCAAATCAGCTAGGGCCTAATTTCTTTTTACTTAACAGTAGACTATGCGATTTCCAATTATCTTAATTATTTTAGAACATATTTATAATATGAAATATTTTATAAGTTTGGGTCTGAACATTCCATTGGTTCATGATAAAAAAAATATAAGAGGGTAAGTCTCCCTCCTGGCCACTGAATTATCCTTCCTAGAGCAGCTGCTGTTATTAATTCCTTGTGTATATTTAGAAATATTTACACATATAAAAGCAAATGCAAATATATAAGCCTTATTTTTTTACTTAGCAACACAGCTCTGAGATTCTAGTGTTCAGAAAGCCAGGCCTCCTCATTCTTTTTCCCACTGCATAGTGTTCCACTGGGAAATGTTCATGATTTTCCTAAGCGATCCCTACTGCCTGACATCTGGCTGTTTCCAATGCTTTTTTCTTCTTGGCTATTACAAACGACATTGCAGGAGAACCCTTGCTGACACACGCTTTGCTATCTGTAAGTGTGCCAGTCCTATAAATTCCTGGAATGGAACTGCTGGGCCAGAGCACATTTATTTGTCATTTTTATAAATATTGTTAAATTTCCAGGCCAACTCCCTGCTCCAAAAAAATGTGCAAAAACAGATGGAAGACATCTAAAATAATTGTGTAACATGTCACTGGTCCTTTCATACCTAATTCATGACTTGTATTTTCTACCCTCTTCCATCTGGACTGCTGGCCTGGAGCCGAGACCATCGCCCTCACTGCCTCCCAACCTCCCTTCTCACACACGGGTTTCTTAGCCCAGCTTCCCCTGAACTCTTCTATGCTTCTTTGGCCTCATTCCCTCTTTTCACAGCAATTCCTTTTATCTTTTGAGTGAGGCCGTTATGATAACACCCTCTAAAAAAAAACAAACAAAAAGCAATGGCAGGCAAGGGGAATACTGGAGGTCGAGACATTTTAAATGAAAAGTATCCATGGATGTTTGGGGTGCAAAGAAAGTGCAGACCTGACTCGGCACCAACCACACAGTCTGTGATTGTCTTCCAGCACACGTCCCCGTTCCCAGCCACAATGCTACTGATAGCATGATGTTCACGGACTTCACGCCCGAGTTCACAGATCAGATGGTACACTGGGGCAGAAAGGCAGGTGGTAACAGGGTCCTCCAGGGATATCTGAAACGTAGAACATAAAAGATACTGTCTTACAGAAAGTAAAGACACACAAGTACTAACTATACACTTAACCCAAGAATATCCTATCTAATAAAAGGCTAATATGCAAATTGACTGAAGGGCAGAACAACTGGTGGCTATGACGTGCACTGACCACCAGGGGGCAGACGCTCAACACAGGAGCTGCCCCATGGTGGTCAGTGGGCTCCCACAGGGGGAGCGCTGCTCAGCCAGTAGCCCTGCGGCAGCACTAAGGATGTCCGACTGCCGGCTTAGGCCGGCTCCCCACTCCCCAGACTGCGGGAGCGTGCAGGCTGCGCTGAGGGAGCACTCGGAGTGCACGAATTTCGTGCACCAGCCCTCTAGTTCTCTCTTAAGAACAGAGTATACACAGGTATAACTAGTGGGAGAGCTGTATGATAAAAACATTGTGATTAAATTTAAAGATAATTTATGTAACGACTTTCAAATAAGTAAACGTTTAAAGATTGAAGTTTTATTGTTCATAGTATTAGCTGAGTGTCAGTTTACAAAAGCTCAGTGTTTTATGGCTACTGCCTTATTCTCTCAGCAACCCCTTACTATCCCACCGGCGCCCCCACCGCTCTACCTCCATGACTTCCGGGTCCCGGCCGCCGGCGCCGCGCGATGACGCAGCTCGTCCCGCCCTCCCTCCGCGCCGCACTTCCGGAAACACTTCCGGCCTCCGCGGCGCAGGCACGAGACTGAGCTCTCGCGGGAAGTGGCGGCGGCGGCGGCGTTGGGCTTTGCCGGGCGGAGACGCGGTGCCGGGCGAGTCGCTGAGGCGGGCGTGATGGAGAAGCGCAACCGCGGTGGGAAGACGCCCGGGACCCCGGTCGCTCCGCAGTCCCCGACGGGGTCTCGGAGAGAGAGGAGGCCTAGCATGTTCGAGAAGGAGGCAGTGAGTGTCGGGTGGGGCCTCCGGTTCCCGCGGCCGGGAGGCCGGAGACTGGGCCTTCCCGCCGCGAAGCGGAACCCGAGCTTGGCCGCGGGTCTCTCCCCAGGTCTCCCGGGGTTTCTCAGCTTGGCATTTCCCAAGGCCCCCGAGAGTGTCGGTGTTCCGGGCAGAAATACACAATGTTAGGCTTCTTTTCAACTGTATTGTTGGAAGTATTACAATGCCCCTCCCCCAGGGCCCCCCAGCCCGCCCCGCCTTCACCTCCCTTTTTCGGAGCCCGTCGGCTGTGCCGGTGCGCCTGCAGGTTCTTTGGTTAACCCCTTCCCTCCCGCCTTCCCTCTGAGTGCCGCAGACCGTTCGTGCTGTACTTGGCGCCGCCCTGCAAACCGGAGGCGATTTGTGGGCCACAAATGAGTGTGTGCGCGCGCTGTTTTCAAAAAGGAGGGTATCTGATACACCAAGCAGAACAAGTAGATGTTTTCAGTTTTTTTAAAACAGCAGCAGACTCAGTATTTGAAGACTATGTAGGAGAAAACACGTGTAGTTGAAGATATTAGGCCCATTAAACGTTCGTCTAAAATGGATGAAAAAATGTTCAATTTTACTGGTGACATAACACCAGGTTTCTATATGACCACAGTCTGAAAACCATTATTGTAACCAAGACTCCATCTTTTTTTGACACTTGGACAGAAAAGTGTTTCCAAGACTACAAAGCTGTGTAGTGACAGAGCTGAGACTAGAACCTGTTGTAGCCCACTTGTCTTTCAATGGTTTCTTTTCACACCCACTTTGTGGGAGTCAAGATAGAATGAGGGGGAGACAACATGCAAAACCTTATTTTGAAATCCTAACATATTTCAAGCAAAAAGAGAATCCTCACAAAAAAAAGTCATGGTAACAGTTCAAGTTCTAATGACAGCTCTCTGGTGTCTACTTTTTACAGAGGAAAGAACACACTGAAGGAAGAATAATAGGCCAAGTTCAAACAACTAAAGAAAACAGAGCAAGGCTAGAAACCTTAACTTGTACTTTACATTTCATGCTCCCAGAAACTCTGCTTTATTGACTGGCAGTAAGTCTGAGTAACAGGTCACCGGCTAGTAATAAAGATTTCTGTATTTTGAGTGCCTTTTATAAGTTTACTGCCTACTAAATATCGGAATTCTTCTTGAGAAATGAGGAAGCCCGAATCCAAAAGGAGGAGATACATATAGGTACACTGGGTATATGGGCCAAAACCTGGAAATATGGGGACATGGACAAAGGCAGTTCTTAGTTATTTGATAAGGGTGTGATTGATCATAGCTGTCTTTAAAATCTAGCTTCTAGAGGTTAGAAATTTGAATAGACCCATAATTGGGAAGAAACTGAGAGAGGATTCCACAAATGCTCACTAAATACACTGAATGGCCAGATTATTATGATCTCTGAACACGTAATAATCTGGCCACTCAGTGTATATCCTATATAATAAAAGGCTAATATGCAAATTGTCCCCTGGACCAGGAGTTCGACCAGCAGGCAGACCAGCCAACCGCCCATGTCCCCTCCCCCTAGCCAGGCTGGTTGGACCCCACCCATGCACGAATTCATGCACCGGGCCTCTAATACATACATTCACACACACACACCTGAGTGGCCAGATTATTATGCATTCAGAGATCATAATAATCTGGGAACTCAGTGTATACCTGAAGACAATGAGTGTATCAATGAGTCATTTATAACTTGCAGGTAGCTGATAATTCCTATGTTCTAAGCATAGGAAATACAGTAGGTCCTCAGTTTACGTCAAGAGATCTGTTCCTACGGCACAACATAATGCGATTTTTTATTTTCACCATAAGTCGGAACCCACCTACGTAAGCACCTACGTCAAACACATGGAGCACATACACAACAGTAATGAAGTAAAACAGTAAAAAAAAAATTTAAAGATAACAATTCCTGACCTTTACTTGTGGTAAATAAATAATAAAAAATAAAGCAGATATGTACAAAAATTGTATTATTTGTGCAAAGATAAATAAAAGTAAAATAATTAAAATTATAAGGAGCCAAGAAGAAAAATATTTTCATAATCCCAGGGTAAATAACATAAAAGGTTTTCCTTACGTACCTATCTCCTAGCCACTCAGTTGCCCTCTTTGGAGGACACTCTTGTTTCTAGTTTTCTTGCACCTTCTATGGATATTCTGAATATATGCAGGCAAATTTGTGTTTATAGTTAAGAGATACCAGTATATGGTAGCTAGCTAGATTGTGTGTGTGTGTGTGTGTGTGCCTGTGCATAGCATATTTGTTTACAAAATTGGTAGCCAGGGGTGAATCAATGAATCTAGGATTTAGTAATCACATTATCATACAAGTGTGTTATAATGGATTTCCAGCTTTGTGTCAGCCCTGTCCCATTCCACCAGGGTTCTTAAATCTAAAATTTTATTTTACAATTTAAAAAAATAATCTCTCCCAGAGAGAGATTAAAAATGGAGGCGGTATAAGTGGATGCTGCACAGACATGCTCCCAGGAACAAACTAGGATTACAACTAAAATATAGAAAAAAAACTTCCTGGATAATCAACAGAAGACTCACTGGAGAGAACCCTGATACCCGAGAACTGAAAGTGGAGACTGCATAGAGACTGGTAGGAGGGTTGGAGGCACAAAAGGGCTGGCCAGGCACCCACAGACAGCAACTGAAGTTATGAAGAGATATCTCAGCTCTGGGGGTTGCCACTGAGAACTCTGGGATCTAATCCCCAAGCTGGGCCCCCAAAAGAGAGCACCACAACTGAGAAGGGTACCCACATAACATCTGGCTGTGAAAAGCAGTGGGGTTGCTTTCTGCCATGGAGTGACAACTGAAAATTCAGGCACCCTCTTAAAGGGCCAATGCACAAAATTCCCTGTGGAGCCACACACCTTATGCTCCAGCAGAGGGAGGGCAGAGTGGACTGGAGCTATGTGAGCAGAAGCCAGGATTGGGGACTCAGGGGTAAGAGCTCAGAAGGCAGACACCCCCAGATTCCTGTGCTAAGGCATTCTCTCACACAGTATAGAACTTCTTTCCCACACAGACATTTACCATGGGGGTGGGTGGGTAGACAGTTGACACACTGCAGACCTATTGGAAAACACCTTGCCCTGAGGCCACTTAAAAGACTAAAAATAATTATTAGCTCCAGGCAGAAGAAACTGTCCCATCCTGTTGAAAAAAAAACTCTCACCACACCTGAGGATGATTGCCTGGGGCCATTCAAGTCAGAATCCTATCAGTCTGCAGGCAGAGGTGGTCTCTGGAGGTTTTGAGTCTTTGCCTGATCTAATAAGTCAGAAACACTGTCCTGCACTAGAGATTGAGAGGCGTAGAGAATCTACCTAATACATAGTCACAAACCCAAACAGACAGCCAAAAGGAGAAAACCCACAAATTAAAAGAACAAGAGAATTCTCCAGAAGAGATAAATGAAGCAGAGATAAGAAATATATCCGAAATAGAGTTCAAAGTAATGATGATAAAGATGTTCCACAGCATGAAAAAAGATATAACTATGAGAAAAAGAACAGTTGAAAATAAAGAGTGACATAACACAAATAACACATTGGAAAAAATACACAGCAGATTAGGGGAAGCTGAGGATCAAACCAGTGAATTAGAAGATGGTTGAAAAAAGCACTCAAAGAACCTAAAAGAAAAAACAAACAAACAAAAAACAGGAGGCCAGCTTAAGGGAGCTGTGAGACAACGTGAAACATAACAATATTAGAATAGCAGGTGTGCCAGAAGAGGCAGAAAGGGAGAAAGGGATAGAGAACATATTTGAAGAAATAATGGCAGAAAATTTCCCTAACATGGTAAAGTAAAAAGTCTCACAAGTTTAGGAGGCACAGAGAACCCCAAGCAAGAAGACCCCAAACAGGACCATGCCCAGACATAGAATTAAAATGCCAAAAATTAAAGACAAAGAATCTTAAAGGCAGCAAGAGAAAAGAAAACTGTTACCTATAAAGGAGCTCCCATAAGGCTGACACCTGATTTCTCATCAGAAACTCTACAAGCCAGAAGAGAATGGCATGAAGTACTCAAGGTAATGGAAAGCAAGGATCTGAAACCAAGATTACTATAGCCAGCAAGGCTATCATTCAAAATAGTCAAATAGCCCTAACTGGTTTGGCTCAGTGGATAGAGCATTGGCCTGCAGACTGAAGGGTCCCAGATTCGATTCCGGTCAAGGGCATGTACCTTGGTTGCGGGCATATCTCCAGTAGGGGGTGTGCAGGAGGCAACTGATCGATGTTTCTCTCTCATTGATGTTTCTGACTCTCTATCCCTCTCCCTTCCTCTCTGTAAAAAATCAATAAAATATATTTTATTATTTTTTTAAAATATATTTTATTGATTTTTTACAGAGAGAAAGGAAGAGGGATAGAGAGTCAGAAACATCGATGGGAGAGAAACATCGATCAGCTGCCTCTTGCACACCCCCTACTGGGGATGTGCCCGCAACCAAGGTACATGCCCTTGACCGGAATCGAACCTGGGACCCTTGAGTCCGCAGGCCGACGCTCTATCCACTGAGCCAAACCGGTTTCGGCAATAAAATATATTTTAAAAAATAGTCAAATAGAGCTTCCCAGACCCCCTGCCCCCGCCCCCAAAGCAAATGGAGTACATCACCACCAAGTCAGCATTAGAAGAAATGTTAAAGGGACTGCTATAATGAGAAGAAGAAACAGAGAAACCTAGCCATATGGAATTAAAATGACAATAAGTACGTATCTATACATATAAAAGCCTAAGTGACCTATGACTGAATGACTGGTCAACCAGTCGCTATGGCATGCACTGACCACCAGGGGGCAGACACTCACTGCAGGAGCTGCCCCCTGGTGGTCAGTGTGCTCTCACAGGAGGAGCTCCGTTCAGCCATGAGCCGGGCTCATGGCTGGTGAGTGCAGCTGCGGTGGCGGGAGCCTCTCCCGACTCTGCAGCAGTGCTACCAAGCGGTGGTGGCAGGTGCAGCGGGCAGGGATGAGTGTGAGTGGTGTGGCACCCGCCTCCGCCTCGGGCTCCTCCCTGGCTGCCTGCCGCTTGGCGCACTACTACATCCTCTGAGGGGTCCTGGATTGCGAGAGGTCGCAGGCCAGGCTGAGGGGCCCCCCCACCCCCGTGCATGAATCTGTGCACCGGGCCTCTAGTCAATAATAACCAAAAATGTAAATGGATTAAATGCTCTAATCAAAAGGCATAGGGTAGCTGAATGAAAACAAAAACATGACCCAACTATATTCTGTCTGCAAGAGACCCACTTCAGAACAAAAGATATACACACAGGATGAGAGTAAAGGGATGGAGAAAAATTTTCTGCAAATGGAAAAGAAAGAAAAGCTGGAGTATCAATACTCATATCCAACAAAATAGACTTCAAAATGAAGGCCACCACAAGAGACAACAAAGGTCACTACATAATACTAAAGGGATCAATCTAACAAGAGGATATAACCCTGCTAAACATATATGTACCCAATACAGGAGCACCTAAATATATATATAAAAAAAACTTCTAGAGGACTTTAATAGAGAGATTGACAACAATACAGTCATAGTAGGAGACTTTAACACCCCACTGACTTCACTGGATAGATTTTCCAGACAAGAACTTAAGGAAACAGTGACTCTAAAGGACACACTGGATCAGATGGATTTAATTGACATTTATAGAACATTTCACCCCAGTGCAGCAGAATATACATTCTTCTCAAGTGCATATGGATCATTCACAAAGATAGACCTCATGTTAAGACACAAAACAAGTCTCTACAAGTTAAAGAAGATTGAAGTCATATCAAGCATCTTCTCAGATCACAGTGGAATGAAATTAGAAATCAACTACAGTAAAAACACCCCAAAACATTAAAACACATGGAGGCTAATTAGCATGTTATTAAAAACTAGAGGCCCATACACAAAATTCGTGCACTTGGGGGGGTCCCTCAGCCAGGCCTGTGCCCTCTCGCAGTCTGGGAGCCCTCAAGGGATGTCCTACTGATGGGGCGCGGGCCTAAGCTGGCAGTCAGACATCCCCCAAGTGGTCCTTAGCACTGCCACAGAGGCAGGAGAGGTTCCTGCCACCGCCGCTGCGCTTGCCAGCCATGAGTCCAGCTCAGGGGTTCTGGCTGAGCAGCACTCCTCCTGTGGGAGCGCACTGACCACCAGGGGGAAGCTCCTGCGTTGAGCATCTGCCCCCTGGTGGTCAGTGCGCATCATAGCAACTGGTTGTTCCACCGTTCGGTCGATTTGCATATTAGCCTTTTATTATATAGGATGAATAGGTTACCAACAAGATCAAGAAAGAAATAAAAAATTTCATGTAAACATATGAAAATGAACACACAACAACCCAAAATCTCTGGGACACAGCAAAAGCAGTTCTGAGAGGGAAGTTCATAGCACTACAGGCATACCTAAGAAAACAACAACAAAAAAACAAAAACAAGAAGAACCAGCAATAAACTATTTAACCTTACAACTTAAAAGAACTAGAAACAATAAAAGTCCAGAGTAAGTAGAAGGAAAAAAAATAAAGATTAGAGCAGAAATAAATAACATATAAGAAAGAATTAAAAAAATCAATGAAACCAAGAGCCGGTTCTTTGAAAGGATAAACAAAATTGATAAACCGTTAGCTAGACGCATCAAGAAACAGAGAGGAACCAAATAATAAAATCAGAAACAAAAGTGGAGAAGTAACCACTGACACTACAGACTAGAAAAATACAATCTCCCAAAACTGAATCAGGAGGGATCAGAAAACCAGTATAGGTTTTAATAACAACTAATGAAAAATAATAATAATAAACACAAAAAAAAACTAGCAAACAAAAGCTCAGTTCCAGGGGAGTTTTAGCAAACATTCAAAGAACTAACACCTATACTCCTCAAACTATTTTAAAAAACCCAAGAGGAAGGAACACTTCCAAAGTCTTTTTATGAGGCCAGCATAATCCTAATTCTAAAACCAGATAAAGACACTACAAATAGAATTACAGGCCAATATTCCTGATGAACATAGATGCTAAAATCTTCAATAAAATATTAGCAAATCTCATCCAGCAATATGTATAAAGATCACACATCATGACCAAGTGGGATTTATTCCAGGGATGCAAGGCTGGTATAATATTCACAAATCAATAAACATGATACATCACATAAACAAATTAAAAGACAAAAATCACTTGATCATATCAGTAGATGCATAAACTGATGAACGGAGTGGATCCAGAGACATGGAAGCATGGAACAGAGTGTGGAATCTCAGAGGGAAGGTGGGGGAGGGTGGGTGGGTAGGAGGTAACCAACCAAAGACCTTGTATGTATACAAGGGGAGGGGGCTGGAGGGGGGTCAATGGGGGAAAAAGGGGGACATATGTAATACTTTCAACAATAAAGAATTATAAAATAAATAAATCCTATCCTCTTACATAATAAAAGCCTAATATGCAAAAAGTCCCCTCGGGTGGTCGTTAAATCAAGAGTTTGACTGCTCACTATGACGTGCGTCGACCACCAGGGGGCGGCATGGAACACGGCAGGCATCGGTGACGCAGTGCTGGCAGTGGGCAGCAGTGGAGGGGCTGCTGGCCCCAGTGGGCCCTGACGAGAGTGGGACTGTGGTGGGATGGTGGAGCAGGTGAGTGGGCAGCACCAAGCCAAGGCGGGCGTGAGCAGGGGCTGATCACCCCACTGATTGCCCCGCAGATGGCGACCAATGGCGGCGGTGGGGGGGGGGGCAGCCCCGATTGATCACCCCGCAGGTGGGATGGTGGAGCAGGTGAGGGGGTGGCACCAGGCCAAGGTGGGGTGCCAGGTGGGGCTGTGGGGCTGTGAGGTTGGGAGCGTGAGCTGGGGCTGTGAGGCTGGGGGCACGAGCTGGGGCCTGATCTCTGCAGGCCACCCCAGGGACCCCACCCTTGCATAAATTCGTGCACCGGGCCTCTAGTAATAAATAACTACCTCTCCCCACCTCTTTCTTTCAGTATACACAGATTTTAAAAGAAAGGCTGAGAGAATCGTCTCATGATGTTCTGTATGTAGAGCCTCCATTTGATGATTCCATTGCTGAGATAAGTAAAGAATGGAAGAGTTCTATGGCAAAATTTAGGTTTGCTAATACATATAGAATGGAGCCACAGAAAAAATTCCAAGCTCATTCAGTAGAAACTAAAGTCCAGCAGATATTAACGGTAGGTCGATAAATGTGTATGATATAATAACTTAGCTTTGGGGATTTGGTAAACTATATTCAGATTTATGGCAGTATAATTACCCTGATTTTTTTTATAGCACTTAACTGAAAATATGAAAGTACTTTGGGTTTGTAGTCAATAATCTTCACATCGATGCTATGAGTTAGATTAAAGGGAACATGCTTTTATTTCGTTTAGCTCTTAATTATCCATAAACTGTCCCTCTGGTTCCATGTTTCGCCTATAATTGGAGGAATGAGTGAAAAAGAACACATTGGATGTGTGTATTTGTGTGAAAAATTGGTTCCTGACTATGCTAAAACATCTTTTAAGTATAGACCATCTCCAGCTTAGGCATCCTTTTTTCTTCCTTTAACTGACTGGAATATAAAGTTCATTAAAAACAGTTGTTTGAAACTAGGACATGTGATCCCAGGCTCATTCAAAAAAGCTTCTCAATTTTATAAAACTAACCCTGTAATACTAGTATTACTACCAGTATTAACTTTAGTAGTTTTGGTGTCTGAAGGCTATATTGTTCAGATGGGAGGAATTCCCTTCACCATCTTTTCTTGATAAAGGACCAAATGACAACATTTTTTACTATAGGAAACTCACTGGAGGCACCACCTTTTCTGAATCCCCTCTTCATCTGTGGTCTCTAGTTCTGGGCACCAGGCTCCAGGAGTGCCTGATAAGCAGATGCCCTTGGTGGTGTTCCGCCCAACCTCATCCCACTCCTTGTTTTAAACTTACCTCCCCCTCCAGTTTACAAGATGCATTCCTTCAGTGACAACTGATCTGAGCTACCTATTTGGAACAAAGCACAGGTTTAATTTGGTTTGTGTAAATGATTAATAACTTTAATTTTAAATGAATTAGCTTTTATTAATACAGAAGAATAGTTAGGTGACTCTCCAATTTCTCTGCACTGTATAAATACATTTCTAAATGAAACTAATAATTGTCAGATGATACTTGATGAAGATATTATGGCTCACGACTTCAGGAAATAAAGAAATTCAACTCAATTTTAATACAATAAAATAACTATTGATTGCCTTCTTTACTGATCTAAATACTAATAGCAAGCATTTGTGATGTGAGAGTATACATTCTGGTGTGTCACTCAGTTCTACCACATAGACTGAGTTCAAATTTATTGAATACTAGAGGCCCGGTGCATGAAATTCATGCACGGGGTGGGGTGTCCCTCAGCCTGGCCTGCACCCTCTCCAATCTGGGACATCCCTCTCACAATCCGGGACCGCTGGCTCCTAACCGCTCGCCTGCCTGTCAGCCTGATTGCCCCCTAATTGCTCCCCTGCTGGCCCAATTGCCCCCAACTGCCCTCCCCTGCCAGCCCAATTGCCCCCAACTGCCCTCCCCTGCCAGCCTGATGGCCCCCAACTGCCCTTCCCTGCCAGCCTGATCACCCACAACTGCCCTCCTCTGCAGGCCCAATGGCCCCCAACTGCCCTCCCCTGCCGGCCTGATCGCCCACAACTGCTCTCCCCTGCCAGCCTGCGCATGGCCATCTTGTGACAGCCATCTGTGGCAATGTCGCGCACGAGGACCACCTAGGCTTTTATTAATATAGGTAGTAGGATTTCAAATCATATTTAATTTGATAATTTATAGAGTTTCATTGGGCTTGATGGGGCCTAGAACAGCTTATTGGGGATGTAGGTGGATGATTGGGGTCATGAAGAGGTCAGGGATTTCCCTGGAGTTCAGGAAACACTGAATGTAGTTCTAGACACAGAAATAGTATATATTGATGGAGCTTGTGGGTACTTTTATATAGGGAGTGCTTATTTATTTAAAAAAGAGCCCTTAGGTAGAGAAAACCTGGGATATGTTAGGCAGATTCAGAAAAGAGAGTGGTTGTTGCTAAGTGTCCAAAAGATAGAGCCACAGCCAAGTACCTGAGGGAAGTCAGTGCTTCTAAACCCCATTGTAGACCAGAGCATTCTAGAAGGGAATCAGAACAGCAGAACAGAGCTAGTTCTTTGGTTTCACATGCCTATGTATTAGCGAGGAGTCCGTTTGTTATCACTCAGGACCCAGAACATTGGTTAATGTATCTTTGGTCCCAGGCAGCCAGTCAGAGGCGCATGCTGTCTGCTCCCTAGGTGGTCCAGGCCTGCTGATGGTTGGAGGGAAGTATAGTGCTTCGGGGCCCACACCTGTCCCCCGCCCCCACCGCTGTAGTTAATTCATTAACGAGCATGATGAGAAACCTGATTTTCTTGGCGTTTCCTTGGCCACAGAAACAACTCCCCCGAGTGGGAAGCATAGGAAGAGGTTGGGAAGAAGTGGGCTTTAACCAGAGGAGATGAGGAAGAGGGAGACAGGAAAGGCCCAGTGCAGCTCTGGACCAGGTACCCTGCTTCAGGGAAACCCACATCTGAGCTTTAGCACTTTAAAGTCTGTGCACTTCATTTATTTATTTTTTTAAATATATTTTATTGATTTTTTACAGAGAGGAAGAGAGAGGGATAGAGAGTTAGAAACATCGATCAGCTGCCTCTTGCACACCCCCTACTGGGGATGTGCCCGCAACCAAGGTACATGCCCTTGACCAGAATCGAACCTGGGACCCTTGAGTCCGCAGGCCGAGGCTCTATTCACTGAGCCAAACCGGTTTCGGCAAAAGTCTGTGCACTTTAAAAAGGTGGTTTCCTCTACCGAAGAATTCCCAGAAGCTTTCCTTTAAAACCCCCTGGTGTCTCGCCAATTGTCTGATAACACAGGGAAACTTACAGCTTAACAAAGAGTAATTGAACAGAATTAAAAAACCAAAATAAGTTTTCTTCAAAATTGTGATTGAAATAAATTGGTAAGCATGACATGCATTTAATATTTGGTTTCAAAGTTATATGTATTATTTAGACATGTTTTTTACTTGAATTTTTATTTAGAAAATATTTAGTTTGAAAATTAAGGTATATTTTTTAATTTTTTAAAGGAAAATCTTAAAGATGTCAAATATGATGATACACTCTTCTCTCACTTGTCGCTTGAATTAGCAGACCTCATATTGTCAGCAGTCAAAGACTTTGGATACCAGCGTTATAAATTGATTATAAAGGTATTATTTATTCAAAAGACTGGTCAGGCAATAAATGTAAGTACCCCTTTATCAGTTAGAACTATGAGGTCTGTCCTTTAGTGACCATGTGTCTCTCACTCAGCCCTGTGATGGCTCCAGGGCATGTCAGGCCCTGGGGTGCCTGGGAATGAAAGAATAATGTGTTAAATTTATGTTCTTTCACTGTAATTATTTGAAAAGTACTTAGAAATGACAATTTTCTATTGATAACCTATTAAATTGTATAGATACTCTGTTTCTTAGGCATTAATGGGTGTTAGATACTGAAGAAATTACAGAGAATTATAAGGAATGACTGATTCTCAAAGAGTTCTTACTCTAGTCAAGGAAATAAAACAACACAGCTTAGAGTCTGAGAAAAAAAAAATAATGCAGATAGTGTAACAGCCTCGGTTTGGGAGTCGAATTGGGTTGGATATGAATCCTGGCAGAAACACTCACTGCTGTGGCCTGGGCATAGCTTTTTTGTCTATAAAATCAAGATCATAAAGTCTACTTGCTGGAGTAATTGTGAGGACTAAGTGAGATTAACTGTATTCAAATCCTTAACATTTTCTCTAGCACAGAGTCCTCAATAAACAACAAGATTATCATTATTTACAAATAAAAATGCAATCCCACTAGGCCGCATAAATATGTAAAGTCGGGTGCAGTTTGCAAGGCTTCCTTGAGGAGAGAGCTGTCCTAGGAAGCCTGGAGAGGAGGACCTGGCCAGGCCGAGGGATGCTGACCACACGACAGGCAGCAAGACAGAGGTGGCTCCAGGGAGAAGAGCATTACCACCCCGTGCTATTATACACCTAAGTAATGGGCAACTGCTATGGTCCTAAGTGCTCAGTAGAGAAAATTAGGGCGGGAGGTGAGCTAGAGTGACAGTGACTAAATGGGATTGTCTAGAGACAGGGAAGGCCCTGATGTCTCAATGACAGGAAGAAACCAGCTGTGCCAAAGGCCAGGGAGACTGCAAGCAGAGAAAACGTGGCGAGCAGAGATGCCAAGGCAGGCCGAACGCAGTGTGCTTGAGTAACCCACTGTGGCTGTGGGATTTTAGGCAGCTCAACACACCACCCCAGAACTCAGCAGCTTAAAACAGCAGCTATGCGTGTGCTCATCAGTCTGTAGGTCACTCAGCCTGGATGGGCCGTTTGTTTTTTCTGCTGACTCGCTGAGGTGCCTGCAGCCACCTGGTCACTCCGCTGGGCCTGGAGGTCCAAGTCTGCCTCAGCCATGTGTCTGATGGTTGGTGCTGGCTGTTGGCTGGGGCATCCGGTTCTCCTGCACATGAGCCATCCTCCTCCAGTGGACTGATGGGCGCCTGTTCGTGGGGGTCTCCTCACAACGTTCCTAGAAGGCGGGAGCAGAAGACCTCTTACGGCCTGGCTTGGGAGTTGCACAATGTCACATTCTTTTGCTCAAAGCAAGTCCCCAGGACAACTAATATACAAGGAGGGAAATAGACTCAACCTCTTGATGGGAGAAGCCAAAAGGATCTGGGGCCATTTTAGGTGCACTGCAGAAAATTAGGCTGTGGTCAGATCACACGTGGCTTTGTAAGCAAAGCACAGGAGTTAGAATTTCTCTCACAGCCACTTGTATAATCAGTGCCATTTCTTCATTTTGAGACAAGATCCTAACAAATTCTCCGTTGAAAATCTCTTAAGGGTGGGAAGGGTAATTCCTTAAGATGGATTGTAACACAGCAGAGTAGCACTGTACACTGAGCTACTAGACCCACACCACTGAGGGCCCCCTGCTTTAGACAACGACCAGCTGTGTGCGAGAAGCTGGACCGGGAAGCTTCCCTGTCCAGTCTCCTCAGGAAAGGGGCCATTGGACAAAGTATGTGTTACATGAGTAACTCGCTAACATACCCCTGTGTCTTTAAAGAAATCGAACTTGTGTAGGTTTTAAAATTACTTAACATGTTCAACTAAAGTTAATTTTTTAATAATGTCTCTAGGTTGCCAGCCGGTGGATCTGGGATGTTGCGTGGGACAGCTGGGTTGCAGCTAAACATGAAACAGAAACTTATGTGGCCTTGGCCTTGGTGTTTGCTCTTTACTGTGAATAACTTGTGACATGTCCTGAACAGTGTTTACTTCTCAGCTCCTCAAATACATGAAGTTTATAGATTTGTAAACCTCAGTAGTATTGATTAGCCATATTTTTATCTCCAATTGGAGCATTTAATTGCATTAACAACAGACAAGTAAAAGCTGGATTTTTCTTAACTTCATACTTGTACTTACCATATTTATCAACACTATTACCTCAAAATATAAAATATAGGGACATATGAATGCTTATAGTAGACTAGAGGCCCAGTGCACGAAATTCGTGCACTTGGCGGGGTGGGGGGGTCCCTCAGCCCGGCCTACGCCCTCTCACAGTCCAGGACCCCCTGGGGAATGACCACCTTTGGGGGGGATCAGGCCTAAGCTGGCAGTCAGACATCCCTCTCGCAGTCCGGGGCTCTCGCAGTCCAGGACCCCTCGCTCCTTACCGCCTGCCTGCAGCAGAGGTGGGAGAGGCTCCCACCACCTCCGCTACGCTCGCCAGCCATGAGCCCAGCTTCTGGCTGAGCGGCACTCCCCCTGTGGGAGCACACTGACCACCAGGGGCAGCTCCTGCGTTGAGCATCTGCCCCTGGTGGTCAGTGCACATCATAGCAACCAGTTGTTCCACTGTTCGGTTGATTTGCATATTAGGGTTTTATTATATAGGATTATAATATGGGAATATTAATCTTAGATTTAAGAAAATTATAATTGACTATAGGAAATTAGGACACAACCGTGTAAAGTATCAAATTAAGTAAATGTTAAGGTAAATTTTGGAAAACTTCTAAAGGCAGATGTATTTTAAATGGTATTTTATTCCACTATATGCATTCTTTTGAAGGGAATTACCAAGTTTTAAAGAAAAATGTTGATATATTTCATACTTCCCTAATGAATGACTTCTTCCCCAATCAGAATGCTTACAAATGTGTGGTCTTTCTATCTGTTAGTCAGGAGAGGCGGAGCTGGCCAGGCAAAGGGTATTTGAGTTGACTGCCTTGTAGCTACAATTGTATGTAATTGGGTTAGGCTTTTTTTAGATGCCAGAACCAAAAACCTAATATAACTGTGTGTGTGTGTGTGTGTGTGTGTGTGTGTGTGTTTCATTTTTTTATTAAGGTATTATATGTGTACATATCTTACCATTGCCCCCCCACACACTCCCATACATGCCCTCACCCCCCCCCCCGAGTTTTGTGTCCATTTGTTATGCTTATATGCATGCATACAAGTCCTTCAGTTGATCTCTTATCTTCCCCACCTCTCCCTAACCTTCCCGCTGTAATTTGACATTCTGTTTGATGCTTTACTGTCTCTGTATCTATCTGTTTGTTCAACAGTTTATAATTTTCTTTATTATCCACAAATGAGTGAGATCATGTGGTATTTTTCCCTCATTTCACTGTCTTATTTCACTTAACATAATGGTCTCCAGTCCCATCCAGGTTGCTGCAAATGGTAAGAATTCCTTCTTTTTTATGGCAGCATAGCATTCCATTGTGTAGATGTACCACAGTTTTCTGATCCAGTCATCTGCTGACAGGCACCTAGGCTGTTTCCAAATCTTAGCTATTGTAAATTGTGCTGCTATGAACATAGGGGTGCATATATCCTTTCTTATTGGTGTTTCCAGTTTCTTAGGATATATTCCTAGGAGTGGGACTACTAGGTCAAATGGGAGTTCCATTTTCAGTTTTTTGAGGAAACTCCATACTGTTCTCCACAGTGGCTGCACCAGTCTGCATTCCCACCAGCAGTGCACGAGGGTTCCTTTTTCTCCGCATCCTCGCCAACACTTGTTGTTGATTTGTTGATGATAGCCATTCTGACAGGTGTGAGATGGTACCGCATTGTCATTTTGATTTGCATCTCTCGGATAATTAGTGACTTAGAGCATGTTTTCATGTGTCTCTTGGCCTTCCGTCTTCTTTTGAAAAGATTCTATTTAGGTTCGTTGCCCATTTTTTTTATTGGATCATTTATCTTCCTTTTATTAAGTTGTATAAGCTGCCTGTAGATGTTGGAGATTAAACCTTTATCAGTGATAACATTTGCAAATATGTTCGCCCATACAATGGGATTTCTTGTTGTTTTGTTGATAGTTTCTTTTATAACTGTGTTGTTGTTGTTGTTTTTTAATATATATTTTATTGATTTTTTTACAGAGAGGAAGGGAGAGAGATAGAGAGTTAGAAACATCGATGAGAGAGAAACATTGATCAGCTGCCTCCTGCACATTCCCCACCGGGGATGTGCCCACAACCAATGTACATGCCCCCGACCGGAATCGAACCTGGGACCCCTCAGTCCGCAGGCTGATGCTCCATCCACTGAGCCAGACCGGCCTCGGCATAACTGTGTGTTTTTAAAAAATATGTTTTTATTGATTTTTTTTTTTAGAGAGGAGGGAAGAGGGATAGAGAGATAAAAACATCGATGAGACAGAAACATCATCGATCGGCTGCCCTGCCTCCTGCATGCCCCCTACTGGGGATGGAGCCCGCAACCCTGGGCATGTGCCCTGACTGGGATTCAAACCAGTGACCTCCTGGTTCCTGGGTCAATGCTCAACCACTGAGCCACACTGACTGGGCTAATATAATTGTGCGTATTTTTTTTTAAAAGAGGAAACTTATACATCCCAGGCATTTGATCAGGATCCATGTTATTTCTGTCTTTGTACTCTCCCCGCGGACTTCTGTGTGCATTTGTTTAAGCTGATAGACGTTAATCAGGTTCCCATAACTAGACGACACAATTCCCTACCTGGGGCTGCGGCTGGAACCCCTCTTCCCTGACGCACACGGCCATGTGAAAAGAGTGGCTATAACTGAACATTGGAGCTCTTGGAGCAAGGAAACAGGGGTGGGCTTGGGGGAGGCAACTGATCATGTCTAAGACAGTTCATGCAATTTCATGGTTACAGAGTCACAACGCTGTGATGGTGTCCTATTCTATATAATCCTATTAATAAAGGCTAATATGCAAATTGTCCCCTCACTGGGAGTTCAACCAGGAGACAGGGCCAGCCCACCAACTGCCCACAGCCCCTCCCTGCCACCCCCCGCCCCTGCCGGCCCCGATCAACCCCTATCTGGGCGGGCCAGCCAGACCCCACCCATGCACGAATTTGTGCACCGGGCCTCTAGTAAGATTATAATGGAGCCAAACGCTTCCTGTCGCCTGGTGACATGGTAGCGATTGCAACGTTGCAGTGCAGCACATCTCAGCTGCCCACAGCACCCAGTGCAGTGACACGCACACAGGCTCGTAGCCAGGAGCAGCAGGCGGTGGCACGTAGCCAGGTGTGCAGTAGGCCATGCCATCTGCACATGGTGTGTGTACAACATAAAATCGCCTGGTGACCCATTTCTCAGAACATATCCCTGTCCTTAAGCACCACATGACTGTATGGGCAGACCTTGGAGATGCTGCTGGTTTGGTTCCTGACCACCGCAATAAAGCGAGTCGTGTGGATTTTTTATTCCCAGTGTATGTAACTGTTATATTTACACTATACTGTAATCTGTTAAGTGTGCAATAACATGTGGTTTTTAAAAAAAAAAAAAACACCAAAAAAATGTACGTACTTATTTAAATAATACTTAATTGCTAAAAAGATGCTGACCATGATCTGAGCCTTCAGCAAGTTGTAATCATTTGCTGGTATAAGGTCTTGCTTCGATGTTGATGAAACCATAGTTATCTACAAAGCACTGTAAAGCAAAGTGCACTAAGAGGAAGTATGCCTGTAATCAGAATTTGAAACACCATGTCAGACTTACAGGACAGTAAAAAGACCCATTAGCTGAGTAATCTATAAATAGGAAGACAAGACAGTAGAGGGGTCTTCTTTTTACTTATGTATTACAATGATTTGGATAATCCAGGACTCACAGTTCCATACCACACAGCTTAGACACGAAAGCTGTAGCCCAAAGAATCTTCAAAACAGGAGCTCCCCGCTGCTAACTTCCACAGAGAAAGTTGGAAATAACAAACCTATGACATAGTACATGGTAAGCAGTGCACCTTCCTGATGAACTTGTCAGGATAAGTGAGTTGTAAGATAAACTGCCTGGTATTTGAGTTGACCGCCTTGTAGCTATCATTGTATGTAAAATGAGAACCACACCTTGTTCCTAAGGTTAGTACTGTCTGTGAATTGTAGGTAATCTATCACCAGGAACTTGTGCCAGCACTTAGCATGGCCCTGGAGCATGCTGAGTCCTCTGTTACCTGTCATCATTCAGTTTAACATGTCAGAGTCACGTCAGCTCTGCTCTTCCTCTTGCCCTTCTCCCACGCCCATATATGTTTACTTGTTAAATTCTATAGATGCTGTATTTTTGAAGTGACTAAAAATTAGTCACTATGAGAATCTGAACATCCCTAACCTGACGCACTGCGTCTCAAGGCGCCTTACAGAACTCCTCCCTGTTCCCACTCCTCCAGATGTATTTTGAGTTGCTTTCTGGACTTTTCCCTGAGGAGAGTCCCACTGCAGCGTCTCAAGTGAAAGCTGTTTTTTCTCTCAGATCCTGATGCCTCAGAGCCGAGAGGTAGGATAGGCAGCCCCTCAGCTCCTGGAAACGTAAGCTGGATGCACAGTGCTGTACCTCTGGGTCACGGCAGCCTGCAGTCCCTGCTAGTTCCTTCTCGTTGCTGAAGAGCTACGATCACAAGCTTCCTCGCCACTCAGCTCCTGCCCTGCTTTGTGACGTCAGTATCCAGGCAGGTAATGGTCCCGGCAGTCCTCGCTGTGCACGGTTCTGATGTGCACAAATTGTAGTTACCACAGTATTAGTCCACTATCGCAGTCCCCTAACAACTGGGTTCAGATTTCAGCTACCGCAGGGTATTGGCTGTGATGTCAGAAAGAATAAGCTCCACCACTAGCCCCTCAGCCCACATGCCACTGCACGGAGCAGATGGCGCAGGATCCTGCTTTCAGTCTGTCAGTCAGCTCTGCACCTGCAGCCACTTGCTCTCCGCCTGTTACAAGGATGGGTTGTGCTTCCCCATCAGAGGCTTCTTGCCTTCTGGCCTTCTCAAGGGCTGCCTTCCAGCAGCCATCACCTCTTTACAGCATCACGATTTCTCACCCTCCTGCTGAGTCATTCTTGGCAGCATGCAAACGGGCTCTAGATTCTCCTGTCTTCAAAACAGCCACCCAGCCGACCTCTTTCTTTATGGCTCTTTCCAATCAAGCTTCTCTCCCTACTTGGATCCAATTCCTGGCAGCCTATTTCTTCTCAATTGACTTCAACCTGGCTTCTAAAACTGCCACTGCATTGAAACATCCTGAAACCATGGAGATTGCTGATTGCCCTCAAATGCTGAGTAAAATGGACATTCATCTGTCCTCTTCTAACTCAGCTTCTCAGCTGACAGGCTGGACAGGCCCTCTTTCTGAAACACTGCAGTGCTTGACACTTAGTTTCCTTCCTTCTCCATCTGGTCTCGGGCCTTCTCACCTGTGTCTACATATCCTACGTGGGCTCATAGAGTTGTGTGGCCTTTTCACTTCAGCAGTGTATTGTTAGTGCCCAACTCAGGTCTAACTTAATAAATAGTAAGGCAGTATATTCCTGTCACCTAACATAGTCCTTAGTTCATAGTTGATTTCCATAAAATATTTGTGAAGTGATTGAATGGACATTATTCCAACCCTATAAGCAAGGCAATGGAGGGCCTGAGTTAAATAACGTACAACTAGTGAGTGGAACGCTGGTATTCAAACTAAAATCTTAACTTCACACCATACTGCCTCTCCGTGTAGCTTATCCCTAATGCCTAGAAGCTTCCTTCATTTATCCTATTCTCAAGCCAAACTGGAATGATTGATGTACCTGAATATGCCTCCTGTTTTCCCACTTCTAAGTCTTTTGGGGCTTGAAATCTTACTTCCACGTCCAGTAGTACATTTATCTACTACTCTTTTACTTTTCAAATTCCATATCAACCTTAAACATCTTTAGTAAGTAAATTTTCTTCCACCTAAACTGCCTTTACATATAATTGTATATTTATATTCTTTCAGCATTGAAAATACCTATGGGCTGGGATTGTAATCTACATAGTAACTCCTTAATATTATGCCTTGAAAGGCTGAATTAGTGTTTGTTGACTTGGAATGAAGAGTTTTAAATGCGTATTTGACTAGAGGCATTTCCCAAGGGAGAAGAGTAGAACCAAAACCTGAATATATAAAAATATTTATAGACATAAGATTAAACACTCTCTCTCCCTCTCTCTATACTAGTATATATATTAAACTCTGTCCAAAGGATCTGACTGAGGGCTTTTATCACGTAAGAGAATTTGGGGAAAAGATTTTGTTGCTTCTTGGCGGATTTAGACAGGTCTGTTTTCTTCCGTGGGTTTGTGGATGCTGAGAAGACACCTATGAAGGACTCCTGGTGGCTAACTGGGCTCAAATTTAAAAAAACAAGAGGTTAGCAGCCTTTTCTGCACAGGCACTTCTCATGCAAACCATGCATCAGAGAGAAACCTGCACTGTGTTCCTGTGCCTGAGCTAGCCCTTATTAAGTTCCTGGAATCTTATTTCAACCAATAGGACTGAGGCTTTCCTCATCCAATCGGAACTTCCCATCTATATCTCTGCCCGCCCCCATCAGCATCTTCACAAAGCAACTTTATTCTGACCAATCAGGACAATGCCTTTTGGCCCAATCAAACTTCAGATTTGGAGCACTCATTTGCATGAGAACAGACCAATGAGGGACCAGGGGCAGAGACTAGTTTCTATAAGGCAGCTCCCCTCTGGCTGGTGGGCACTTTCCCTTTCCATGAAGACTGTTTTGCTGTTGGAGATGAAACACCAAAGACATCTTACCATTGCAGAGCCTGTGCGAGGAGCTCCTAATAGTAGTGCCACTTCACAACTGTGCTGTCTCATAATTGAGCTGAAACACTATTGAGCTGTACCACAGCCCTGCAGTATCATAACTGAGCTATTGGCACTGAATTAAGTTTCCTTCTTCACTGCACCCCAAATTGGGGATTCCTGTTGGTGTTGCATTGACACCGACTGTCAGGATTGTGATAGGGAAATGAGCTGGTCTGACTGAGAAAGCAAAGTCTACACTAGTTGCAATTTGTGAGTCTAAAGTTGCTGGTGGTGCTGTATCTGATGATGCAACTGGGAAGTGGAAGTAGACCGTTTTTATTAATCGTGTAGAAGTAACCCCTTTGTTTTGTTTCCAAACTTTTCTGCTGAGTGTATGCCAAAATAATGAAAGGGAAGCCATATCGAACCCTAAATCCAGGAACATTCTCTATTGTCCCAAAACAAGTCACACACATTCTAATATGAAGTGTGTGCTGAAGGTCAACTTTAAATGCGTTTCCTACACCCTTGTCATTTTATCACAGCTGTATGCCCTGTTAAAGTTCTTGAGGTTTGCTTTTTTAAACTGAAGTCCCAGAAGTGACCAAGTGAAGCCTAAGAAGTTGGATTAATTCAATTCCAATAAAACAGCTCCCATTTTCTTGATGCCTTTCATGGGCCTACCACGTATTGTGGTCTGAAGCATCCTAATATATATAAAAAGCCAGGGCCCTCACAACCAGACGACCAGACAGTAACAGTAACAACCACACAGCAGCTGCGTGGGGCGACCAGGCAGGCAGGGGGGTTAGTGAGGGACGACCACACGACTGACCGGCAGGCTGCGTGGGGCGACCAGGCAGGCAGGGGGGTTAGTGAGGGACGACCACAGGACTGACCAGCAGGCTGCGTGGGGTGACCAGGTAGCGAGGGGGGCAGTTAGGGGCGATCAGGCTGGCAGGCAGTGGCAATTAGGGGTGATCAGGCTGGTGGGTGGGGGCAGTTAGGGGTGATCAGGTAGGCAGGCAGGTGAGTGAGTGGTTAGGAGCCAGTGGTTCCGGATTGTGAGAGGGATGTCCGACTGCTGGTTTAAGCCTGATCCCTGGTATCGCGCCTAAATCAGCAGTCGGACATCCCCTGAGAGGTCCCGGATTGGAGAGGGTGCAGGCTGGGCTGAGGGGACCCCCTTCCCTGTGCACGAATTTCATGCACTGGGCCTCTAGTCCTATATAATAAAAGGGTAATATGCAAATTGACTTAACAGTGGAATGACTGGTCACTATGACATGCACTGACCACCAGGGAGCAGATGCTCAACGCAGGAGCTGCCTCCTGGTGGTCAGTTAGCTCCCACAGGGGGAGCGCCGCTCAGCCAGAAGCCAGGCTACAGCTGGTGAGCACAGCGGCGGTGGCGGGAGCCTCTCCCACCTCCGCAGCAGCACTAAGGATGTCTGACTGCCAGCTTAAGCCATCAGTTGGACATCACCCAAGGGCACCTGGACTGCAAAAGGGCCAGGCTGGGCTGAGGGACTCCCCGGTCCCACCCACCCCTCCACCCCCAGTGCAGGGATGTCGTGCACCAGGCCTCTAGTAGTGCTGTAATCTTCAGTCATCCTGAGGATTACGGACTTCTCCCCACTTGACAGAAGTTCCGCTCCAGCACACAGTCGTGAGGTGCAAGTTGAATTTCAGCGACTTTTTATGACTTGCGTCTCCATCGAGGTGGACGTGGGTAAACTTTCCAAACAGGAAGGCCTGCGATGCACTGAGCGCGCACGTCGCTGTCAGGTGGTTCAGGAGCAGCAGAGCCAGGCTGCCCGCAGAGAACAAAGGCAGGCTGGGGCGGCCGTGGGAACGCGGGCCGGAGGGAGGGGAGCGAGGGGAGCGAGGGGAGGGGACCCCGGGGCTGACGTGTGGCGGGGCCGGGCCGGGGGCGCGGCGGGAGGTGGGGCGGCGCATCGCGGGGAGCGGCGGCGGGCGGCGGGGTGTGCGCGGCGCGGGAGCTCGGGCTGCAGAGCGGCGGGGCGGCGGCTGCGGGCCCAGCGGCGGAGGGGCGGCGGGCGGCCGGGGCGGCGGCGCGGAGAGCGGGAGTCGGGCGGGAGCGGGAACAGGGCCGGGCGGGCGCCGGCGGCAGCGGGGGCTGGGCGGGTGCGGAGCCGGGCGCGCGGCGCTGGCGGCGGCCATGGCGGTGGTGGCGGCGCTGGCCCGCGGGGCGCGCGGCGGGAGGGGCCGGCCCCCGGGCGGCGGGCGGGCGGAGGGGGCGGGGCCGGGGCGGCGGGCGGCCCGCGCGGCGGTGGTGGCGGCGGCGGCGGCTGGGCCGAGGCGGCGGAGGCGGAGGCGGCGGCGGCGCGGGGCGCTAGGGCTGATGGCGGCGGCCGGACCCGGGGCAGCGCTGTCCCCGCGGCCGTGCGACAGCGACCCGGCCACCCCTGGAGCGCAGTCCCCAAAGGTGAGGAGGCGGCGGCGGGCGGGGCCGGGCCTCGGGCGGGCCGGGCGGGAGGCGAGGGACGGGCGGGGGCGACCGAGGGGCCCGGGTCCCCCACCCGCCACCCGCCGCGGCCCAGCGAACCACAGGGGACCCACGCCGGCCGCCCTCTCGGGCGATTCGCGCGCCCGGGGCGGTGGGAGCTCGTTTCCGGAGGCCGCGGGCGGGCGGGCGGACGGACGGACCGCGGGACGAGCCTGCGTGCCGGGTGCCGCCGGGCCTGAACCTCGCGCTCCTGCGGACGCCGCGGCCTGACCCCGCCCAGTGGTTCCGGGGCGCCTTCCCGTACGTGGTGGTTCGCGGAGCCGGGCAAAGCGCCGCGTTTTAAAGGCCGAGGCAGCGGAGGAAGTGACGCGGGGCCGCCGCGCGACCCCCGCAGTGAGAGCTGAGGCCGCGGGGGCGGGAGGAGAGACGTGACGCCCCGCACGCGCCCCCGGAAGCCCGCGTCGGCCGGGCAGGGGGCGGGGCCGTTCCCGAGGGTCTCCTGGTGCCGCGAGTGGCCGCGCCCCGCGTGGGAGGCCGCCGCGGGCTGGTCCGGCCGCGGGACCCGCCTGGAGCGGGGCTCAGCCCGCACACCTCCCTGCGGGGGCCCGGTCCGACGGGGTGGCTCGCGGGCCGCTGTGCAGTCGGGGTCCCGCACGTCGCTCGATGGCCTCCGCGGTGCTGGGGACGCGGCCCCTGCCCTCGGACCTGTCGGCTGCCTCGTCCCCGTTCACATCACGCCTCGTAGCTGTGGCAGCGAATTCAAAACGCTGCACAGGAGATGGGGTTTCAGCGTTCCTGAGGACATCGCATTTTTAACTGTGGTCTCTCCTAAGTGCTTCCATTTTTCAGCCAGTGAAAATGTAAACACATGGACACAAAAATCCTTAAAACCTCAGACATAAGTAAAATAGAAAAAGTGACATTTGAATGCTTAAAGACGTTCTGCCTGAAGTGTTGAATATGAAATGTTTCAGTTATGGTGCAGTTAACTGTCCCTTTTTGGAGAACAGATTTAGACTGCCCTCCATCGCCTCCCTGGTTGCCTGTCTTAATAGGCTATATGGGGCTCTTCAGTGGAATGCTTATTTTAGAAGAACTGAGAGGAGAATATTCCGTATATTTACTGTTTGGGAAAGAATCTGAGCAAATTCCTAACAGCTGGGGCCACTCGAGACTTTCTAATTATCAGCATACTTCTAGTAACTCACTTTAATGGGCACTTGGTTATTTGCTAGATCTTGCTCTTAAATGCTTCCCACGTGCTAACGAATTCAGTCCTCGCGTTAGCGGAGTAACACAGGCGCTGTTGTCTCGGGCTCGCACAGAAGGAGTGGCTCAGAGAGAACCACTCAGCGTGTGCAGGGCCGTGTCCACAGCTCCCAGCAGCCCGGCCTTGGCTGCCTGACCAGAGCCCTCACTACCTCCTCGCAGTCTTCCGCAGGGTTCCTTTCCTTTAATACGTAGCGAGAGGAGCACGGTATTTCACAAAACAATATTAGTCGTAGAAAGCTACATTGCCAAGGTTTTAAAATATATTTTAAGTCTTCTATTTATTAAGCTTTAGCTAATATGTAAGTAAATTTCCTGACATTTGATACCTCATTCATTTTCTTAATGTAATGATCCAACTTACAGCCTTGGTATTATCCTATATAATAAGAGGCTAATATGCAAATCGACGAGATGGCGGAACTACCGGTCGCTATGATGTGCACTGACCACCAGGGGGCAGACACTCAATGCAGGCGCTGCCCCCTGGTGGTCAGTGTGCTCCCACAGTGGGACTGCCACTCAGCCAGAAGCTGGGCTCACGTCTGGCGAGCGCAGCGGCGGTGGTGGGAGCCTCTCCCGCCTCCACAGCAAGGCTAAGGATGTCCGACTGACGGCTTGAGGGCACAGGCCAGGCTGAGGGATCTCCCCTCGCCCCCCAGTGCACGAATTTCATGCACCAGGCCTCTAGTCACATAATGGATGATGTCAAATTTGTTTAAGCCTCTTTTTTTGTGTGGGGAGGGAGATGCTATATAGAGTGATGGCTCTTATCAGGTAACTGGTGGCCCGGTGCATGGATTTGTGCACATTGAAAGGAAATTAATTAGAAGAAAGATTTTAATGTCGCTATTCGCCCTTTCTCAACATAACCCACGGCCGAAGGTGGAGTGTGCGGCCCCACGAGGAATCGGGCTCCCTCCTCTCTGGTTCTGAGTCTGGTTCTGGGTAGCCTTTTATTATATATATATATATATATATATATATATATATATATATATATATATAGATGTTTTTGCTAAATTTTTGCAACGTAAGAAGAAAATTAACAGGGCTAGTAACCTCTTTTTAGTCGTTGTGTGTCCTCTGAGATATAAGGACCTAAATCAGCCAATTAATACAGTCCTGTAAACCAGCTGTAATTTGAATTGAACACTAAATGATCCGTATACTTTACTTTTAGCTGGGATAGGAGGCTTGCTTGAATTTTGAGTATCATAGCAATTTCATGTGTTTATTTAAACTAGAAGGCATTTTAACCTTGGTTGTAACTCAGTTGGTAAGAAAGCAAAAGTAGATTTAGATTTATGGGTAAATTGAAAGGTTGTGTTTTTGTTTTGTTTTAAATTGTATTGATCAGTTTTAGCTTTTTCCAGGTCTTGCCCATGCCACATTCTGGGCCTCTTTTAAATTATAATAGAAAGTTAATATTTGTGTAACCAGTTGTCCTTCGAAAGTCTTTGCGTCTTTTAACAATTCTGGGAAGTACCTTTCTTCCTTATTATTTGCTCTCTGACTATTTGTTTAATCTTTGAAATGTTTAGGATGACAATGAAGACAACTCCAATGACGGGACCCAGCCCCCCAAAAGGAGGCGGATGGGCTCCGGAGACAGTTCCAGGAGCTGTGAGACCTCCAGCCAGGACCTCGGGTACGGTCCCCTCCGGCGCGGTAACAGTTCTGTGGTGTGCTTCTCCTCCCTGCGTGCGCTCTCTCCTCCTCCCCCAGCCCTGGCAAAGGTCTGCTCAAACATTGCAGAGTATGTTCTGTCATGTTTACAGGGTGACACCAAAGTGGTTTTTGTTCTCCGTGCAATTTTTTTTTAATTTGGTAAAATGCACATAAAATTCACCATTTAAACTATTTTATTTTATTTTTTAAAAATATATTTTATTGATTTTTTACAGAGAGGAAGGGAGAGGGATAGAGAGCTAGAAACATCGATGAGAGAGAAACATCGACCAGCTGCCTCCTGCACACTCCCTACCAGGGATGTGCCCGCAACCAAGGTACATGCCCTTGACCGGAATCGAACCTGGGACCCTTCAGTCTGCAGGCCGACGCTCTATCCACTGAGCCAAACCGGTTTTGGCAAAATTCACCATTTAAACTATTTTAAAGTGTATAGTTCGGTGGCATTAATTACATTCCTAGTGTTGTATAGCCATCACCACCACCCATTTCCAAAACGTTTTCACTACCAAAAGCAGAAACTCCATGACCAGCAGGCACTAAGAATTCTCACTCCTGCTTCCCCAGCCCCTGGCAGCCAGCAGTGTCGTCGTGCATGTGCTTACCTGAGGCACCTGGTGGAAGAGGAATTAGACGATATTCGTTTTGTGTCTGGCTCGTGTCCTCAAAGCTCACCCATGTGGCAGCAGGTGTTAGACTCTCTTCTCTTTAAGGCTGACTTACACTGTGTTGTGTGGAGGTACCAGGCCTGCTCATCCATCCATCCAGCGATGGGCACGGGGTTCGTCCCGCCTTTTGTTGCAATCATGTTGCTGTGAACACTGGTGTATAGGTACCTGCTCCGAGTTCTGTTTTCTAGTCCGTTAGCTTACACGGTAACTTACGTTTTCCACAGGAGCTGCACCATTTCACATGCCTACCGAGAGTTTACACAGTTTCCCGCTTTCTGTCCTTATCTGTGTATGTCAGCCGAAGGTTGTTGGTGTCAATTCCATGCCAATAGGAATTCCCAATTTGGGGTGCAGCGAAGGAAACGTCATTCAGTGCAAACAGCCGCCCTGGGACCAGGCTCCCCTCCAGGAAACCACGCAGTGGGGGAAACGCAGTTCTCAGTCTTAGGTGGCAGCTTGAGGCAGAGGGAAGCTGGCTTATGGAGACGGAATTCCCAGCCCTAGTCCCTGGTTGGTCTGTCCTCAGGTAAATGAGGGCTCCAAATCCTTACAGATTGATTGGGCCAGAAGTCACTGTCCTGACTGGGCAGAACCAGAGGTGCTCTGACTGGTGGGTGAAGAAGGTGATGGATATAGCTGTCCCGCTAGGACGGACGGAGAAAGCCTCCGTCCTATTGGTTGAAATGGGATTCCAGGAAACCTTCCGAAGGGCTGGCTCAGGCGCAGGACCCGGCAGGCAGCTCCGTGCAGGCTCCTCCTGATGTGGGGTTTGCAGGAGAGGCCCTGTGCAGACATGGCTGCCAGGCTCTTGAATTTGTTTTATGTTTTTTAATTTAAGCCCAGGTAAGCCACCAGGAGCCCTTCTTCGTAGGTGTCTTTCTCAGGGTCCACAGTTATTTTCTGGCATTTTTTTTGAATAGCAATTTTAAAGCCACGAAGTGGTATCTCATTGCGATTTTGATTTGAACTTCCATAATGACTAATGATGTTGAGCATCATTTCATGTGCTTATTAAAAAACCCTATTGTATATCTTTGGAGAAATGTCTATTCAAGTTTTTTGCCCATTTTAAAATTGGATTGCTGTTTTTTTGTTGTTGAGTTGCAGTTTTTTATATATTCTGGATATTAATCCCTTATCAGGTACACGATTTGCAAATATTTTCTCTCATTTTGTGGGCTGTCTTTTCATTCTGTCGATTATTTTCTTTCATGCACAAGTTTTTAAATTTTGCCAAATTCCTCGTTATCTTTTTTTTTTTTTTGCTGTGTTGTTAGTATCACATCTAGAATCTATTGCTAAGTCTGTGATCGTGAACATTTACTCCCTATGTTTACTTCCAAGAGTTTTCTAGTTTTAGTTCTTATATTTAGGTTGTTGATCCATTTGTTGAAGTAATTTTTGTATGTAATATGAGGTAAGGGTCAATTTTATATTTTTTCATCCCAATATCCCGTTTCCCAGCACCATCTTGGAGAAATGTTCTTTCTGTTCATTTCTTTTTGTTGGATTGATGCCTGACGTCCTGTCCCCTCCTGCCCCTGGTCCCCGCTGATGAGATTCAGAGGTCGGGTCGGCCTGAGTCCAGGAGGCTGTTGCCTGCCGTTCAGGTGGGGGCTGATCCGCAGGGCCCTGCCCCGCAGACGAGGTCCAGTCTTGCCTCTGGATTTGTGGAGTCAAATGAGAACCGATAGTTCTGGTTTATAGTTCAGTTTATTGGGAAATAGGCTTTCGGGGTCCTGCTTTCTCAGCTTCTTGAGACACCTCACATCTCGAGTGGATGAAACAGCAGCCGAGGCGTCAGGCTCACGCGAAGGAATCCGGGACGGGTGCCCCCACCCTGCGTGGCCTTCACGCTCTCTGAGGCTGGGTTCTCGGTGGTGTGCAGAGAGGAGCGTTCCCGTCGCCCTTTCGTTTTGGCGGCTTCCTTTCCCTCCACCTGCTGCGTGATGTCCCGTGATAACGTACGAAACCCTGGGAATGCCTTTGTATTGCAATGTTATAGACGACTGAGAATTAAATAATTGAAATAGTTTTTCAGTCCTGTTTGGTGTGGCTCAGTTGGTTGGGCATCATCCTGTGCACCGCAAGGTTGCGGGTTTGATTCCAGTTCAGGGCACATGCCCAGGATTTAGGGCTCTATTCCAGTGGGGGGGGGGGGGTGCAGGAGGCAGTCGATTGATGTTTCTTTTTTGTTTTAAATATATTTTTATTGATTTCAGAGGAAGAGGGAGAGAGAGATAGAAAAGAAACATCAGTGATGAGAGAGAATCATTGACCGGCTGCCTCCTGCACGCCCCCTACTGGGGCTCGAGCCCTCAACCCGGGCCTGTGCCCTGAGCAGGAAGCAATCGAACCATCACCTCCTGGTTCATAGGTCAGTGCTCAACCACTGAGCCACATGGGCCAGGCAAAAAAAAATAAGTAACCTTAAAAATAACATTGAATAGAAGCCACATGTAAGCATAATGTATATCTGTGTCTAGCTTTAGCTACTACCCAGCAGAAAACTTGATCGAGTACAAATGGCCGCCCGATGAGACGGGGGAGTACTGCATGCTGCAGGAGCAGGTCAGCGAGTACCTGGGCGTGACCTCCTTCAAGCGGAAGTACCCAGGTACCACGTCTCGGTTCCCGTAACAGGTGCATCTGACTCGCAGCGAATGGGGATGTCTTTGTCAGGCTGAGTGAGGATTGTCCGTGTGTGTGTTCCTCGCTGGCCGATCGCATTCACCTCCGGCCTCCAGCATTGCTCTGTACGGCAGTTTGTTCCTTTGCCTTCTACATGATTTAAAAGCAAAATGAGGACGATGCATTTCCTGGGGAAACTTTTAGAAAAATGATTTTATCGCGACACGAGCCAAGGGCTTTGGTTCTTGCCCGTTGCTTCTCAGCCCGAGGAAGGAGGCGGCTGCGAACTCGCGCAGGGTCTGCATCGAGCAGGGCTGTCCGTCAGCGGTTTTAACGGGACTGCGGGTGCCCTTCTTGCTTTGAGTTATTCCGTTTTGAGTTTCATTTTAAATTTTATTCCTTGAATTTAAAGATTGTTCCTGTGTATTCTCGTTCATCATACTTGGAATATATAATATGAAGTACTTTTTAAAGTCTTTGAGTATTTTAACTTTTTAATAATTTAAAAAAGTTTTTAGCTTTTAGAAATGTTGCAAATGCACCATGTGACACATGCAAACAACTACTTTTAACAGTCCTTTGTCGCTATTTTCTCTGGAGATTTAGAGCGCCGGGACTTGTCCCATAAGGAGAAACTCTACCTGCGAGAGCTCAACGTCATCACGGAGACGCAGTGCACCCTAGGTAACGGAAGCGGCATGTTTATGGGGTGATATTGGCTGAGGGTCTATCTTTCTTCCTAAAATATCTTACAACATTAATAAAACACATTGAATTATATTAATGCCCAATTATTTACTTTATTTTTGGTTACTGTTACAATAAAAAGGAGAATGGTGTATTTGGTAACAGTACCGTTTTCTAATAGCAGTCACATACGTGTTAAAGCGTGTGTGTTTCATGTGCAAGATTTGTTCAGTGCTTTTTAGAAGCATTGATCCATCTCTCTTAAAAGGCACATTTCGTTCTATTTTTAGTTCCGAATAGCTACCTCCATGCTTTGCTTGTAACTTCCCTTTTACAGATGTTTTAATGCAGCATGGCTACCTTTAATCCAAACCGAGGACGTTATCTCGCCAGTTGTAATCTGGTGCTGTGAGTTTTGGAAATTGCCTGTATGACTTGTGTTGTGTGCCAGTGCGTTTGCTGAAATTTAGTTGATCAAATTTGGAGACTAAGAACTGTAATATATTGAAAATTCTTAGGTTTTTTTCACCTGACATCCTATGTTATTGCCACTCGTTAGTATACATGGTCATTTAGCCATTGTTCTAGTAAAGGGATATATGTTTATAGAACGTAAGATCTTACAAAAGGAACATTTGGCAGAGAAATTGACTTTTTTGCCTTGGCAACGTTGGTAATTTATTTCTCTTTAATTGTTTGACTTTATATTATGAATTTACCTTTATTTTTCTCAGATGTGTTGAAATGTTTTGCTTGATTGATGGAAGCCGTGTATTTGTAGAGTAGTTTGAATGAGAAGCACGTTTTAAAAAGTGGTTTTGCTCATTTAGTCTTAATTGGTTTTCTTAACCTGTTTTTGGTTTAAAACAGGTTTAACAGCATTACGCAGTGATGAAGTTATTGACTTAATGATTAAAGAATATCCAGCAAAACATGCTGAGTATTCAGTTATTCTGCAAGAGAAAGAACGCCAGCGCATCACGGACCACTATAAAGAGTATTCTGTGAGTATCGAGGTGACTGGCGTCGTTTGCTGGTCTGGGGAGGATGACACGTGGTAAAGTTACATGTGACTTCCAGCTGCAATGTTTTCATTTCAGCAAATGCAGCAGCAGAACACGCAGAAGGTCGAAGCCAGCAAAGTGCCCGAGTATATTAAGAAAGCCGCCAAGAAAGCCGCGGAGTTCAACAGCAACCTGAACCGGGAGCGCATGGAGGAGCGGAGGGCGTACTTTGACTTACAGACACACGTAGGAGCCCTCCCAGCCCTGCACCTCGCTTCCTATGGCTGCTGCTGGGCCTCCGTCCCTGCTTAGCCCTGCCACATTCTGTGCCAGCAGCCGGTCCTTTTCTCCCCAGAACTTAGGCTGTCATTGTTAAGGATGGCCTGATGATGCTAAGGTTACGCGTGTGCGTGCGTTTGTGTGCACGTGTGCGTACATGTATGCATGTGTACACACGTGCGTATGGGTGTGACTACGTGTGTGCATGCGCGCGTGTACGTTTCTGTGGTGTGTGCATGCTTGTGTGCATGTGCACATGCATGTGTGTCTGCATGTATGTATGTGCATGCATGTGGATATTTGACAGCATGTGTGTGCTTGTGCACACATGTGCGTGTGTGTGCCGTGTGCAGTGTCTTTGCCGTGTGGAGTACATTCTGCTGAGGGGACTGATGCGTCCTGTGTGCTCTGAGGGTGGTTGTCAGAGTTCCGTATCAGTTCGCTGAGCTCGCACTGTCGGAGAGGTTGGAAGTGGTGTCACTTCCATCTCACAGTCCAGGACGTTGAGCTGCAGAGGTTGGGTGCTGCCGGGCCATAGGGCTGTGAAGTGGGGGGTGCCTTTCCTTGGGAGTGGGGCTGAGGGGGAGCGGAGCGGCCGCAGGAGAGGGACGAGCCCCCGCAGAACGGGAGACACCATGGTGCCCCGGCGGAGCTCCTCATGCGCCTTCTGGTGTGGCTTCGGGGAGGCGGCGGCCAGGGCCTTTTCCTTGGCCTGGGTCCTGGCCTGGGCTCAGGTTTGTGTTGCTCTTCCCGCCCCCAGGTCATCCAGGTGCCTCAAGGGAAGTACAAGGTGTTACCGACAGAGCGGACCAAGGTCAGCTCCTACCCGGTGGCCCTCATCCCCGGGCAGTTCCAGGAGTATTACAAAAGGTGGGCAGTGGTTCCTGACCGTGTGCATGGGATGCTGGGGGACCGCAGACCCCTGGCGGCCCCTGCTCGGCTCGCTCTCACCTCCCATGCGCTGTCCCAGGTCCGTGTCCGGGCTCTGACTCCGGGGTCTGGTGGGAACTCCCTTCGGCCAGGGTTTGCTTTCAGGCGGAGCATCTGCTCCTGCGCACTTCCTGCTCTGTGGGCAGGCTCCCCGGAGCGTGTGCATGCCCCGCAGCACTGCAGTCACGAGCAAGTGAGGGGAAGGCAGGCGCGGGCACAGCCCCGACCTGGGGCTCCTCTCTCAGCGGCCTCCGGGCCACGTGCAGATAAAGTCGGAGAAGCCAGGGGTTGGCCTGCCCAGGGCAAGCGGGGCGGGGACGCCCCGGCTGCAGCCACACCCCTGCCCTGGCCCCTCTCCACTGCATCTCCCTCCCTGCCTGGGTGTGACCAGGACCAGCACTGACAGGGACGTGCGTCAGACCTCGGCCTCTCCTTCGGCTTTAGGCCCGTTTCTTTAGGACCGAGAAGGTGCATTGGAGAGTGGTGTTTAAATAGACGGTAGGACAGTGCTGTTGCAAGTCACATTTAAATCGTGGGTCAGCAAAACGTTTAAAAACTTCTGGGTACCAAGCTGTGTGCTTTGGGTGTGATGTCTTAGTTGAGGGGGAGGCTGGTGCGGTGCCCGCTGCCGAGCGAAGGGAGCGCCCACCGGGTGTGCGGTCAGCTGGCTGTGCCGTCCCACCCCGTTCAGGTGAAGTGGAGACTCCGTTTCCTAGAACGGGCTTCACAAATCGCTTCACGTGACTTGCTGCTGAAAGTTTTTCTTTTTTTTCCTTTTTATTTTATTTCATTGATTTCAGAGAGGGAGAGGGAGAGGGAAAGGGAGAGAGAAACATCGGTAAGAGAGAGAAGCATTGATCGGCTGCCTCCTGCACGCCCCCACTGGGGATCGAGCCCACAACCCGGGCATGTGCCCTGACCGAGAATCATACCCTGACCTGGTTCATAGGTCGACGCTCAACCACTGAGTGCACTGGCTGGGCCTGCATGCTTTCTTAGTTGGTATCATGGACCAGGCACTGCCACGACTCACACGGGCTGGTTCGCTCACCCTCCGTGTCCGCTCTGCGTGTGGAATGGAGAGCTCACGGGCCTGGGGCGGGGGGGTCTGTAGGATCCGTGTTGCTGCAGTCCCCCCTGCCTGCTGGCACTGTCGTTTTGCTGTATTTGGGGCTGAGGATGAAGGAGGCATCGTTTGGGAATTAAGAATTAGTGCATGTTTTACACTCAGTCTGGGGGACACATGTTGTTTTTTATTTATTGTCCCTCCTTGGTCATCAAAAGGAAGTCTTATTTATTTCCGCTAATCCTTTTCACAAGCATTGGGGTTCGTTGAAGATTCAGGCTCTCTTCACAGCTCGAAGGGGAGCCGTTCCCGTTCACAGGGAAGGGACCTGAGCATCTTGCCTCCAGGTACTCGCCCGATGAGCTGCGCTACTTGCCCTTGAACACGGCCCTTTACGAGCCGCCGCTGGACCCGGAACTCCCCGCGCTCGACAGCGACGGCGACTCGGACGACGCCGAGGACGGGCGAGGTGACGAGAAGAGGAGGAACAAGGGCACTTCGGTGAGAACCTCTGCCCTGGGGAGGCGTGTCCTCTCCCTTGGAACGTGAAGTCCTACGGGTGTCGCCGTCGTCTTTCTGACAGTGGCAGTTGCATGTAGCCGAGCGGCGTGGCCTCTGTAAGTCCGTGTTACCGTGGCCCTTGTTGCCACAGCAGCGCAGGCCGGGGTGCCTCACCCGGTGACAGCCGCACTGCCGCCTGGTGCGGGAGCCCTTCCCGGAGTTCCTGTTGCCTGAGTGTCATTCCAGGCTCCTTTAGGGCAGGGCTACGGTTCCGGGCCACGTGTTATGCTGGTAGGTTTTCCTGGGAGAGTTTTTTCCCAGCAAAGGGCCTTGGCAGGTCCGTGGGGCAGTGGGCGTGCTGTGGAGCGAAGGACAGGTTCCGACTTTACTCCTCCCTGCTGCTCCGCGGCCCGGGCCTGGCAGGTGCTGCCGTTCGGCGGGCAGTGGCCGCTGAAACACGGTTAGCGACCAACCGTGTTCACAAAGAGGAGGCCGCCCGGTTAGCGCAGGGACTCCCCTCCTCCTGTCGCGCCGTCTGGCGAGGGCACGCCTCGTGGACTCTCGACCACGCTGCTAGTGGGGGTGTAAGTAATCCAGCATTTCGGAGGGCACAGCGACCGTGATGCCAAGATCGACAACTTCCGCAGCATGCGATCCATCGCAAATACACTAAACTACCCAAAGGCCCTGGGCAGATGCTGACAAAATTTAATTAGAAAACAGATGTCCATTGGCGTGTGAATAGTATTTTTTATTGTGGAAATGAGAGAAGCATCTCGTTCCCAGTGGCGGAGTGTGTACACTTACATGATAGACGCGCAGTCCAGAGAACAATGTGACGAAATGCACACGTCCACACACGTGCACACAGTGCCATCCAGTAGTTTTGTAAAACCAGGTCCGTGTGTTGTGAGTGACTGGTGTCTGCGCGTGCCGACGTGGTGTTTTAATTCCCAGTTTCGTAGTTTATATGAACGTGGCATTGCCACTTTAAGCAGAAAGTATTAAGTTAAAAAGTGAATTAAGTGATCAGATACTGAACTCCTAAACTTGGAGCATCGAAACCCTGTCGGTGACCTGGCCCTGCGCCTCTGCCAGAAGCCACGTGTGTGCGGGCTGAGCTCGCTCCGTGACCCTGTCCCTCAGAGAATGCCCGTGCGTGTCTAGAAGTTTCTTTTCTAAGCGATACTTTTGCATGAAATGAGGAGGTGCTGTCCCTGTGGAGACGTGCTGAGGAGACAGGTGCGTGACTCTGGCCTTGGCTCATTGTGAGTCTCCACCAGGCAGCGTTGCTTATGTTTAGAATTATCTTTTTATTTTTAAGTCGACGGAACACTAACGATTGTTGGACTGTGTTCTGTGGTTCTCACAGTTCCCTCAAACCTGTGTGAATTCCAAGGAATGTGCCTTTGCCCCGCAGGACAGCTCCTCCGGCAACGTGTCCGAGGGCGAAGGCCTTCCCGACAGCCAGGAGGAGCCTCTCCCGGGGAGACCGCGGCCCAAGGACAAGGCGGCCACCCCGAGGAAGGACGCTGCCAAGCGCTCGGTGCTGTCCAAGTCCGCCCCTGGGTACAAGGTAGAAGAGAAAAGCCCCTGACCAGCTTCCTTCCCGACCAGCCTCTCCCCGAAATGTTTGCCTTTGAACCTCCGCGTGGTGGAGCCACTGCCGCCGCCGCGCTCGCCCTCTGGCCTGTGCTGTCCGCTCCTCCTGTCGGCTCTGTCTCCTGGTGGCTTCCTGTCACTTTGGCTGTGGTTTAGCTTCTGTTTTCTGTATGTGTACAGCTTATCAGAGAATCTTTTTTGCTTTTAAATAATAAGCAGGCAAGTATGGGTTTTTAAAAAATTATTTTCTA
This sequence comes from Cnephaeus nilssonii, assembly GCF_951640355.1. Classification (NCBI taxonomy): domain Eukaryota; kingdom Metazoa; phylum Chordata; class Mammalia; order Chiroptera; family Vespertilionidae; genus Cnephaeus; species Cnephaeus nilssonii. The sequence continues at coordinate 380,137 of NC_137080.1, forward strand.
GGCAGAACTTTACACTTTGTTTCCTCGGAGTCAAGGCCGTAACTCGGACATCGTGCGACCCCTCGTAGGTAGGAGAAGGGGCACCGCGCAGGCCTCCGTCGAGGAAGGCCCGCCGTGCCCGATGGTTCAGCCCCGCAGGGTCCGCCGGCGCCGACGGGAGGTGGTGAGACTGTACGGTCGTGGTGTTGGCCTCGCGGGCAGGAGCCTGCAGAGCCGTGTTTCCTGCGGCAGCCGGCTCCGTATGCCTGTTGAGTTCTTGGTCTGGCCGCTCAGGGTAAGGTAGCAGCCTGTCGGCGATCCTGTTTGTGTCATTTCCGCCATGTCTCCCTCCCTTCGGAGGGTCAGGCGGTTTGTGGGTGGGGATTCAGGAAACCGCCCACGGGGGTAGCTGCAGTTTCATGTTTCGGGTGGTGATAGTAAGATACACAGTTGTTTGGGTCTGGAATGTGTCGGGATATGCCGTGTACTGTGGTTAGGAAGGTGTTTTGAAGGCTGTGGGAGTGCGGTGGTGAGGAATTTTGCCGAGTAGAATTGTAGCGCTGTCCTGAGTCAGAACTGGGACTGGAGGGAGAAGAGCGGGTCCCAGGAGCCCCAGCCTCGGCCCGCGGCGGCCCGACGCTCCGCACGCGGCCTTCCCCTGAAGCGAGAGGCGACTCCGAGCAGTGTATCCACACTTAGTTAGAAAATGCCTTTGTGTAATCAGCTCACACACTCGTGTTGTTTCAGCCTCGGGCAGACACTTCAGCGTCACCCAGCAGGGCTGGCTTCCGGGCTGCTGGCAGGCAGTGGCTGCGTGATTTTTATACTTGTATTCACATAGATAGCTTATATCATTTTTAAACTAAAGGTTTAAGTTAGCGCTTAAATCACTAAAAGCAAATGAACTCCAAAGATTAAGTTTGGGAAGTTAGCGTGCCGGCGCCACACGTGGGCTGTGGGCTGGGGAATGGCCATGAGCGTGCTGGCCGTGGACGGAGACTGTCAGTGCACGGGGATCGTGGCCGGGGGCGGGGCGGGGCGGGGCGTTGGTGGACCTGGAATGGAGACGCGTGCTGTCGTGGCTGACCGTGGGAGGACACAGTCGCCTCCGTCGGTGTACTCGCGGGAGCCTGGCTGCGGAACACGCACGGGGTCTCCGGACGGAACCGCGTCAGCGTTTCACAGTCTGGGACAGCCAGTGTTTGGACTCGATGCCCTGATGTGAACACGTTTATGAAAAGTTAACCTCTATGAAAAGTATTAAGCCAAGATGTGCCTGCATATTAGGATGCGTCAAGCCGAAGGTCATGGATGTAAACGTTTAAATGCACCTGATGTCTTGCTTGATCACAGTCACTCATGCTTGCCCTTCACACGTAGGACAGTGTTCAGGTCACGTTAACCCGAGATGAAAGCGCACGTGCTGGGACTCAGCCCACGTTACACGTACAGATTAAACCCTGCTAGTGCCCCGTGAAGGCCTCGCTCGCCCTCGGTTACTGTTGAGGCAGGAGAACAGGTGTCGTGAGCCTCTGCGTTGGCGTGCTGAGCGCTGTTGGGACGAGTGTTAATTTTCCTGTCGGTGAAGCTGAGGTGGCGGTAGTTGCAGTAGAACCGACTTATCGTCAGACATGCCCGGGGTGTTCTGTTCATTGCTCTTCGGGGGCTCTGCCCACTACCCGTCCTGCTCCCCTGAATCCAGTCACTGAGACGCCTCCCAGCTAGCGACTGCGTCGCCGGGCCCAGTCCTGGCATAGACACTGGCCTCTGACAGCCTGCGAGGCTGAGGGAACCCAGCGTTTCTATGCTGAGCCTGGCAGCATCTCAGAAAATGCTGGAAGCGCCCTCTCGTGTGCTCCCCACCCCACCCCCCATCTCCTCCCCTTCCTCTCCCTCCACCCCTGTCTCTGTTTTCAAGATGAAGACTGTCGGGTAAGGAAAATGTAAGGGTTTAACATCCATGATTTTGAGCTCAGAAGTTAAACCTAGGATTTTCTTGGTGTCCCTTGTATCATAGGTGCTTCATGTGTATTTCAATGATGGTGGAACTTGAATTGATCTAGAATGTGAATGACTAGCCTCTCGACGTTGTGAAGGGTCTCCCGTGAGGGGCTCCGTCCTGGACTAGCGCCACCAGGGCCCGTCGAGCGCAGTGTCTGGCCTGAACTGCGAGTGGTAAATAAGCGTAGCTTTCACAGTCAGTGCCGGTGGCGGAGCCCACGGTGGTTCTTCCCTTGGTAGATTGAGGGGTTGCTGGCTGCTGTATATTACGGCAGTGACAGTCTGACCGTAACTGAACCTGCACTTGGTCCTGGGTGCACTTCCTGGCTGTTTTCACGGAAGCAGGGGAGACTGAGAGCCGGATGCTTAGAATGTAGCCGTGACCACAGAGGGCGCCACATGCAAGGCCGAGAGGTGCGAGCCTGTGACAGGACCCTCGCTGGGGGAGCAGGGTATAAAGATGCACAGGAGGTGTAGGCTAGTTAACGGTCAAGTTTTATATGTATGTTTTACTTCCATATTTATTATTTTGTAGAGCTATTTGTGATTGTTTAGAGTTACTGTTTTTATTATATTTATGTATAAGGTTGACTTTTTAAAATAAATAAGACAAAAATTATTTTTGAATGCCTCTGTCATCTTTTGCAAAGAAAGACAATTTGAAAAGTGAAAACGCTTAAATAATGTAAATTCAGAACAAACTGCATAGGTGAACAGGCTTGAAGGTAGCAGTGAGCCGTGCCAAAGACGGAACCCTAAATGCAGAGTCGGAGTTCTGTGGGGCTTCTCTGTGGCTCAGTCACTTAGGGAAATGCAAGACGCATCTGGCTGGGCTGGAGAAAAGCAGAAATTTAATGATCCTATTTAAAATAATTTTCCTCCCATGTACATACATGGGTGTGCCCCATAGGCACTTGGCCATATTGCCTCTTCCTTTTCTCCCGTCGCTTACCTGCCATCGAGTGCGAGTGCGCCTCGTTCCCCGCCCAGGCTGCGCACAGCGTCTCCCACCGGTGGTGTCGGGCGCAGTGCCCTGCTCTGACGCTCCCGGGGCCGCCGATTCTTTTAAAGCCCAAATGCCTTCCCTGGATTGAGTGTGCTTCTGATATGAGAAGTGAATGTGCTCAAAATATAAGGGTGTCTGTGTGTTTCTTTTAAGTGATAATTATTTTCTTGTCTGAAAACTTGTTTTATATCTTACTAGAGGCCCGATGCATGAAAATTCGTGCAAGAGTAGGCCTTCCTTCCCCCAGCTGCCGGCACCGGCTTCCCTCTGGCCCCGGCTTCGTCAGGAAGGACGTCTGGAATGACATCCAGAAGATGTCCGGTCTAATTAGCATATTACCCTGTTATTATTATAGATACTGAATGCTTTGTCCCTAAGTGTGGGCTCCTTTATTATTTATTAGATGTACAAAGGAAATAATCTCACAACTTGGTTTTCCACAAACATTTGTGCACACGATGGTCTGCATGAGCTGTCTTTCAATAAAAAAATGTTAAAACCTTGGTTTTGTAACTTAGATTTTATAGATGCAGTTTTACAACTTTGGCAAATGTGTTTAAACAAAACTAGTGCATAAGCTGCTCACACTTGATTCTCCTCTACAGTGAGCCTGGCTGAGTGGGAAGGGCCACGGGGAACTTGGTTTCCTCCTCGGTGAATAGTGCCTCTGGGCGTGGTTTTAGTCTCCCTCTGGTTTGCTGTACAGGGCGTAGAAGGCCCTAGGAGTCCTGACGCGGGACCCCCACTGACAGTTTAAGATGAAACCTGAGGCTTAGTCATGTCTTTGAAAAAGGTCCTCGGTAGCGAGTCACCAAAATAAAGTTAAGGCAATACAGTGACAGAATTCCTTTTGAACCCATAGCAGGTTCTTCTGGCATGAATTTATAGCCCTCTTCTACCCTTCCAGCCAAAGGTCATTCCCAATGCTCTATGTGGAATTTGTCTGAAGGGTAAGGAGTCCAACAAGAAAGGGAAGGCTGAACCTCTTATACACTGCTCCCAGTGTGAGAACAGTGGTAAGTACCGCCTGTCTACTTGATGCTTTAACCACCTATTTGTTTAGTTGTCAGCTAGACTTGCACCAGAGAATTGTCAAGTATTAAAGGGTAATTAGTAAGGTGTAGATTAAGTCCATGCATTTTCTTCAGCTCTGCATTTTCATTTCTCTTTGACGATCTTAACCATCGTAGCCATTCTTGAGAAATCACAAAGCAACTAGCACTTTATTATGCCGTTTTAAGTGAAACATTCCCTTGTGAACTGGTGAATTCTACTAATACTGATTTTGATTTAGGCCATCCTTCTTGCCTGGATATGACCATGGAGCTTGTTTCTATGATTAAGACCTACCCCTGGCAGTGTATGGAATGTAAAACTTGCATTATATGTGGACAGCCCCACCATGAAGAGGAAATGATGTTCTGTGATGTGTGTGACAGAGGCTACCACACGTTTTGTGTGGGCCTCAGTGCTATCCCATCAGGTAAAGACCACGAACGGAAGGCCGGCCCCTTCGAGGGGTTTCTCCCAGCCCTGACTTGAAAGGCGGCACACACACCAGTGACATGCGGGCCTGTGGTGTGAACCCCCCCCCCCCCCCCCCGGGCACGTCCACCTGCTGTCCGTGCCCGGCCCTCCCAGCCAAGGACACGCGTGGTGTCAGGGTGACTAGTCCATGTTTGGTGTAGAGCTCAGTGTATAGAACGAGCCACTGTTTTTCTACTAAAATAGCTGAAGCAACAGCCTCCCTTTATTTCAAAGCCTTGATTTTATTTTCATGTCATGGACACAGAAAGTTAACAAAATGATTCCTATGCCTTTGGACATGTTAGTCCAGATTTCTATCAACTGAGGCAGCATAACAATCCAGGTAACTTTAGAATGAACACAGAATTGAAGGATACATCCCAGTGTCTGGACTGTAACATTCCACACATAATTGTGCAATGTCAGACCTTACTTGCATAGTTGACACTGTGTATGATGCTGTAAGAAAGAATGCCCAGAACTACGCTTCCCGGGGATCACTAAGAAGCAAGCAACTTAAACAACTACCTGAAGTCCTGCCGTAATTCAGACAGGTCCCCAGGGCAGCTGGTCGCCGTGCTGTCAGACACTCGGCCTGTGTCCGCCTAGCCCTGGCCCCCCAGGACCAGAGAGGATGCTAAGACACAGCTGCCAGCGAGCAGCAGAGAAAGGGCTGGAAACAGGCGAGACCTAACAGGTCTATGTTACGGGGTCAGTTGCTGAACTTCTGAGCCTGTAGTGCTGGGTTTCAAAAAGGATGAGGATCTTCTACAGGTTCCTAGCACTTCATAGCATTGCTCTGCCCACGCCCCCCGCCCCCCGCATGTCACTTGGCTGGTTACACTGATTATCTTCAGAGTTTACATTTTTCTCCGTAAGTTAAGGAACTCAGTAGTGCCCTTCTTCCCACAAGTCCAGAGGAGCAGCATTAGTGATGGGTTTACAATTCAGTCCTAAAAAAGTTTTCAATCTCTATTAACTAGCAATTTTTCTCCTAGGTCGCTGGATTTGTGACTGTTGTCAGCGAGCTCCCCCAACACCCAGGAAAGTGGGCAGAAGGGGGAAAAACAGCAAAGAGGGATAAAATAGTTTCTTGACCCCAATATTGTAATATGCATTTAAGTGAATTATTTGGTGCCAACTTATTTCCAATTCTCATTTTTATGCCAATAAAAGATTTTTGAAACGAACTATGTGCTTAGAATCTGCAAGTTGACTCATTTCTCCTGTAAGCGACTCTTACCCGGGGAACCAGCTTCAGGTAGAGAAATAGTTCATCTTCCAAAAGGTTTTTTATTCCGTAGTATCTTGGCTGTCTTCAGAGATTCAGAGGGAAGTATTAGGCAATTTCATTTGAAATAATTATTCCTCCACTAGCCTGAAAGTTACTATTATTTTTACGAAGTTTTCCTAGTCTTTATTGTTTCTGGCCTACCATGGGGACCACTACAGGATTTGGTCATGGGAGAATCAGGATAGGCAGGATAGTCACCGCTGGCGACCGGGAGCAGCTGGGTGAGAACTGCCATTAACGCCCAGAACGCCTGCTGGGCGGGTGTGGGCTTCAGTCCCTTCTGCCAAGGGTGGCGACTTGCTTACACACCGGAACTATTTACTCTTCTGAGTCAAGTCACGTTATCACACTCTGACTCTGATCTGCATGGGGCTGCTCTGTTTTGATTTCTCTTAGACACCTCCGTCCCTGCAGCCTTCCTTCTCAGCCATCTGACAAGCTAGTGAAAGGGGAGGTTAAGCCTTTTATTGTACACACGACTGTTACAGGAATTGTGATCTTTAAAACAAGTACGGAGCTTGCCGTCTCCTGCTTTTGGGGTAACTGAGGTAACAAACTGTATGGCTTTATTTCCCATCCCCACCCAGAGAAGGCGAGTTTCTGGCCGTCACTTTCACAGCGAATGGCGGGGTCCGCCCGCGTGTCCGCAGTCAGAACAGGATTTCCAGGAGCAGCTTCAAGATGCTGATCAGGATGGTCCACAGCAGGGACTCCTCCTCCTGGGACGCGCCTTCTGGGTCGTAGGCGTGCGCGTGGCTCGCCTCGCCGTCCGAGTACGCCGAGTCCCCGAACGGGTGTCGCTGGACCGTCCGGTCGAAATACACCTTCATCTCGAACTCGCTGTCCCGGTGCGACGGGTGCCCGTACACCCCGATGCCCACGGGGCGCTGGAAGTGCGCGGGGATGGCCACCACGTCGCGGCCGCAGGTGACGGCCTGCAGCTCGTAGTCGTCGAAGCTGGGGTGCAGGGTGCTGTCCGACACGTACAGGTCGGCGTCGCCGCGGAGGCTGCGCATGGCCAGCACGATGCGGCCCTCATGGTTCAGCCGCAAGTAGCTGTAGTTGCCCGCGCCCACCTGCCCCTGCACCACGTGCAGCAGGACCCACTCGGCCGGGACCTCCTCCTCCTCCTCCGAGGCGCCCGCTCGGGACGCCGCCGGCAGCAGCAGGAACAGCGGCAGCAGCAGGCGCAGCGGCAGGGCCCGGGGGGCGCCCTTCCCGGGGGCGGCCATGCCCGGTGACGCCCGGCGCGGGACCAGCTCGTCCTGCGGAGACACCACGGGGCCCGCGCTGAGCACGCCCGGGGCGGCGCGGCCACATGGGGCCACCTCGCGGCCCTGGAGGACGGGAGGGGGGAGGGCCGGCTGGGGGGCCTGCGGGGCGGGGCGGGCGGGGCGGGCGGGGCGGCCGGAGGGACTCACCACCGTTCCCCCAGGGGCCGGGGCCGGGCCGGGCGGCTGCGCCGCAGGAGCCGGAAGTCAGGCGGCGGCACCCGGAAGTGGGGTGTAGGCTTGGAAGGAAGGGCGGACGCTCCGGAAGTCGTGGGCTCCGAGCTCTCGCGAGAAAGGGGCGTGGCGCCGTTCGGCGCTTGGGTAGTAACCACGGCGACGGGGAGGCGCGGAGCGCAAACCCCGGGCTCTCGGCGCGTCCTGTCGGGTCGTAGGTGAGAGGCGGTGCGCAGAGGCGGCCGGTGTGGACCCCCGTTTACCGTCCTCCCCCCTGGACTGAGCGTCCGCTCCACGGCGCTGCGCTGGGGGCGGGCCCCCCGGGAGCCACGGGTGTAACTGAGCGCGTGTGAAGGTTCGCGGCGGGCGGAGCGCGGCCGGAGCGGCCCAGGTCGCCGCCCCATCTCCACGGCGCCCCGCCGGGTGGTCACCTCCCCGGCTGTGACGCGGCCTCTGCGAGCCGGCCGGTCCGAGGGGCCCGGCCGGGCCGGTGCTTTGGAAGCCGGTGGCGGAGGAGCGGTCACGCCCGAGGACCCCGGCTTGGCAGCCACTCTCCCTTTCCCTTGGGGGCGGGATGGGTCCCGGGCGTGAGCACAGGGGTCGTTCCAAAGGGCGGACGGTGTCTGCACGGAGTGGCGTGTACGCACTTGTGCTTTCAGATGGGAGATGGAGGAGCCACGGACGTTCCCCACGAGTGATGGCCGCGGGGGCGACATAGTCACAGAAAAGTTCCGGGTCGAGTCGGAGCGGACCGCTTCCCACGTCCAGCTCGCGTGTCGCGCGCCGCACTGCGCGTTCCCCGTGGACGGGACTGCGCTCTGCGTGCGGAGCTCGGCGGACCCCGCTCAGCAGGTGCGCTCGGTCCCAGGACACACGCAGCCCTGGTCCCCGTCTCAGGTGCCGCCTGGGGGACCCCGCTAACAGCCGCGGGGACGGTGCGAACCCAACAGGCATCACATTAGCTTTGATTTTTATAAAACTGCCAGGAATCACTGTATCAAAAAAAATCTTCAGGAAGAATAGGTTCATCTCAACACAATCAAGACGAGTTGAAATTGTGTAGGTTTCTAATATTAACACATTCAAGGCAGCTTTTTACGTTTCTTGCGGAATCTCCTACGTTAAGCTGATAGAGTTTTAGAGACATTGTGTCCCGTTCTGAGGCCCGTTTCATGACTAGGGTCCGTCTGTGAATACTCTTGACAAAACCGGGTTTCGTGGCACAATGTGGAAAGTAGCACCTGTCCCCACGTGGTGGCATTTGAATGATTTTTGTCGTCTCTGAGCTTCAGGTGTCTGAGGACTGAGTTCTGCTCACAGGGCCACGGCGATACTTACTTGGACGTTTCCCTCTAGCTTTCAGTCCTACTGGCAGTCACTTGGCTGACCGTGAATAAAGGGAACCTGCGTTTTTATTTCCCCCCTGAGTTAAGAGATCTACGTTCAGATCTCCAGCCTGCTCTCCTCCTTTGGCAGGGACTGGAAAACACTGGGGCGGCCGTGTCCCAGAGACTAAGTGCACGGCTGTGTGATCAGGGAGGGGACAGCTGTGGTGGGCATAACAAACTGGTCACAGCGGGGGGACCCCACCTGTCAATCAGTGCTCCCTTCGCCCCCCTGAAGGGAACACTGTCTTCACTCTAGCACCATAGGTTCGTGTGGCTCACGTTTGAACTTTGGGCGCATGGGACACTCATTGTGCAGTCTTTTCCCTCCTTCACCATTATGTTTACGAGGTTCATCCTTATTGCGCATTTCCTTGCCGCATAGTATTCCATTGCGTGCAGAGACCACACCTCATCCATTCTCCTGGTGGGGGGCATTTGTTTTGACTCCACAATCTGACCATTACAGACATTCTCTAACATGTCATATGTGTGCACACGTGCTGAGTCATAGGGAATGTGTGTCTTTAGTTCAGCAGGCGATGCTACGGAGACTTGCGAAGGGGGGGTGCCAGGCTGTACTCCAGATGGCGTGTAAGAATTCGCCTCCTGTCCTTCGCTTGGTCCTTGTAATTTCAGCCCTTTGGTGGGCATAGTGCTGCTTAACTGTAATTCCTAACTGTCCGCTGAGGAATGGCACGGGATGCCTAGTTGTACATTTATTGGCCATTTGGCCATTTTCTCTTTTTAATCTTTGCGAAGGTTGAATGCTGTGTGTGTTCAGTCTCTTGCCATTTTTCTATTGGAGTATCTGTCTTTTTTTATTTGAAGGAGTTTTTAATCTAAAGCTTTTAGGTTAGGTAGCATTTTCTAGAGTTTTACGTAAATGGAATCAGACAGTATTTACTCTTTTTGTCCGGCTTCTTTCATTCTGAGTAATTATTTTGAGACTTATCCATATTGTTGCATGTGTCAATAGTACATTGTTCTTAGCACCGAGGAATATTCCGTTGTACAAATGGAATATTAGTTTATTTTTCTGTTGAGGACAAGGGAATTCACTAGTAAGTGGTGAGCCAAAGGCCTAACCTTCTGGTCACCATGCTGCTGTCTGTGTGGATTCAAAGACCTAACCTGATAACACAGCCGTCCCCTCCCCGGTCACACAGCCGTCCCCTCCCTCATCACACAGCCGTCCCCTCCCCGGTCACACAGCCGTCCCCTCCCCGGTCACACAGCTGTCCCCTCCCTGGAAGGCGGTGGGTGCAGTGTGCACTGTTCAGTCACACAGGGGGTAAGTGGGGTGAGGGCGCTGCCCTTTCCTGCTGCCTGTTATTTGTGATGCTGAGCTACGGCGCTGTGCCCAGCCCGAGACGTTCGTTTAGTAGTACACAGGGTTTTCATAAATGAATATCGAAGTCAACATATTTGAAAAATTCCATCCATTTAATTTCTTAGGTTTGAGGTTACATTGTGTGTTATTTTGGTTGTTACCTCTAATCAATGATGTTTTTGTGAATTTTTTAGCTTCTGATCTTAAGAGGACACCATCAGCCAATTACTGCCGTGGCGTTTGGCAACATGGGGCACCCGCTTGTGGTCTGCTCTGCCTCCCAAGACCACGTGATGATGTGGAGGCTGGACGAGTGCAGAGAGAAAGCGCTTCAGGGTGAGTGCAGACCTAAGCCATGTGACACCGTCCCGGGCCAGCTTCACCTAAAGAGCCCGGGTGCATGGGGGCTGGTCCTGATTGGCCCTGTGACCTGGAAGGCAGGTGGGGAGCTGGCGGAACACGGCCGAGCGAGAAGCCGCTTCCCGAGCTCAGTGGGTTTATCTCCACATTTTCTTGCGTTGAAACCTGTGGCTTTTGTGGCACTCAGACCTGGAGGGAGTTGAAATATTCTTTCCTTATGGAGTTGGGGCAGGTTCACGGCTTAGAGTGAGAAACACGGGCACGTAGCGATCACCAGTCGTGTGGGGCCGTGGAGAGTGAGGCGTAGGCAGGTCATGGCCGACACGCTCACGTGGAGCCGTCCGGGCGGTGGCAGGTGGGAGGGTGGGCAGCGCTGGGGGCGCTTGTGAGGCCGAGGGATCTGGGGGCCTGGCCTGGGCGCCACGAGCTTGGCCTCTCTGAGGAGCCGAGACCAAGCTCTGTGGCTGAGGGCGGTGTGTCCGAGCTTTACCAGATGGAGGTGACCTTGGTGAGGACCACAGTATGGAGCTACTCTCAGAAGTTACAGAATTACTCCTAAACCAACTAATTTTAGGCAGCAACCTATATAATAGTTTATACTCCACCTTCTTCATAGTATGGTCACTGCAGTATCAGGTGTCACCACTGACATCTACACACATGCACATGCATGGTAGCACACACATACTCATGTAAACACACACACACAAATACAAACACACATGTACACACGCAGCCCCCCACAGTACATGAACGTACATGTACAATATGCACACATGCACACATGCTACACAATATAGCACACACAGTCACACATGTAAGCACATATACACACATAGCACCCCACACAGTACATGCACACACATGTACAATATATACACATGTGTGCATACCACATAACATAGCACACGCTCACATGTATATATACACATGCATGCAGACACAAACATGCATGCACACACAGCACATACCCACCCACAGTACATGCACACATGTGTACTTTATGTACACACATGCACAATATGCACACACATGTAAGTATATGTACACATACGCACACATGCACACACACATAGCACCAGTACACACATGTACACACATACGTGCATGCCTACTACAATGCATGTACATGCACACATATTCATTATGTACAAACATTGCACAGTACATATATTCAGCATGTACACATACTACATAGCTCATACATAACTACATAAGCATGTACATATGTACACAGCAATAGACACACATAATACATTTATACACACATGCATATACATATGGTATATATGTGCATATATTTATAGCACATACATCTAGCATGCACATGCACAGCATACATGCACACAGGGACATATGTGCACAGTACACATGTGTTTAGTACATTCACATAATGTACATATGGTATGTGCATGCATACAGTTATAGCACACACATACACACGCACATCTAGTACACATGCATACAGTATATATGCACATGTGGGCACGTGTACACACTACACACATGGAACACACATGTAGTGCACATCTACACAGGTACATGTGTGTATAGTATGCACATGTGCCTGCTTACAGTGAGCCACCTGTTAGGAATCTGCTCCCTCCTGGGGTCTTGGTAAACAGGCAGTCTCATTGTAGGAGGGGCAGAGCACCCCAAGTTTGTCTGTAAGCGGAGCCCCATGTGGACCTGGTATGTGGAGATCTGCTCCCAGGATGCAGGCACCCGGCTCAGGGGTGTCCGGTGTCCCACCCCGCAGTGGGTCAGAACAAGCTCATTCTCCCCTTCACGGGGCTGCACGGGCGGGTTCTCACACGCTATTGGCAGTTCTGGGCAATTCCACGTATTTCCAGGGGAATTTTTATATTCAGCTTGTCTAATTCTCTCAAAGAGCCAGTCATCTGACAGCCCAGTCATCCTGAGAGCGGGTCCCTGCCCAGGAGCCGACTCCCCGGGACGCGCAGTCCTGCCTCTGATAACCAACTAACGGCGGCACCCCTTCCCCCGCCCCCACCCCTCCCAGGGACGGACCCGCGCGGGCTCGTCCTGGGCACCCGCCTGGGAGAGGTGCGGTGCGTGAGGTTCAGCCCGGACGACCAGATGGCTGCGGTGTGCGCTGGCAACAGGGTCCTCGTGCTGGACGTGCAGGTGAGAGGCGGCTGTGGGCGGCGGGCACAGCGCTGGGGGCCTGCCGGGCCTCACGGCAAGGTCCACCTGCCTCTTGTCAGCAGGGCCCTAACGGGGCGAGTTTCTGGGAACACGTTAGGAGAGTGAGTGAGCACGTATCTGTGTCTTGCAATGGAGGCCCCTGGAGCCAGATGCTGCTCTCTCATGTGGATGGAGGTCTCGCCATGACGCCCGGGGACCAGGGCACACACATGCTCCGGAACACGGAACACAGAACACGTGTATTTCCGGTCTTCTCTGTCAGAGCCTCACAGTGTGGGCCTTTCCTGTCTCTCTCATCAGCACTTGCTTCCCACTGAGAAGTGGACCTTCTCGTTGGTCCTTCATCGGGATCAGCTGGCGTGAAGGTGCTGCCCCCTGCAGGTTCTGTGGTCACTGAGGCTCGTGTTGGGCCCTGGAACGGCTTTTGGGCCCGTGTCACACAGCGGATGGGGCTCTGTTCCCTTGGACCGGTGCTCGCATGGGACGCGCTGTGGGACAGGCTGTGGTGTCACGAGCACAGTGATTGAGCACGCTGTTGGCCCCCGAGAATCCCTTGCCACGTCCACGTTAAAACCGAAGGGCAGGGAGGACAGAGGCGGGGCGTCGTGTTGGCGATTTTGGCGGGGCCTGCTGTGTGCAGGCGGTAGGGCACACCTGCCTTTGGACGCGTCTCGGCGTCTCGGCTCACAGGCTGGAGGCTGGAGGCTCACCCTGGGGAAGGGAGTGTCGGAGGTGACGTCACAGACGGAGGTGGACGTGTCCTGGGACGGGGGCTGGGCAGGCTTCACGGGGCCTCGGCTGGAGCTGCGAGCACATCCCGAGGGAAGGGCCTGCTGCGGTCGGCCTCGGTGGTGTCTGTGGCCACCGGCTCGTGCGGCCCCGGGCGCCGTGCTCCGCTGTCCGGTGTCAGCTCCGTGCCCGGGAGCGTCAGGCCTGGGAGAGGGAGTTCTGCAGGTGCATTTTCACGGAAACTCTCTCCTGCGAGACACAGGTGACTTCTCAGCAGCCGTTGTTGGAACCTCCAGTGACTGGTCTCACTGTGCAACCCGCAGAGCCGGACCGCGCGCGCCGAGCTGGAGGGGCACCAGGGCCCCGTGACCGCAGCCGAGTTCTGTGCGTGGCAAGCGCATGTGGTCGTCTCGGGGTCTGAGGACAGAAGCTTCAAGGTAGGGGCGGCCCCGCCTGCAGACAGACGAGCGGAGGCAGGGATGTGGCGTCTGCGCATACAGTTATAGCACACACATACACAAGCACATCTAGTACACATGCATACAGTATATATGCATGTGTACATATGTACACAGCAATAGACACACATAATGCTCCGGCATTTGCTGTGCGGCCCCCACCCCCCAGCCACAGTGTGGCTGCCCTCCTGACCTTCCGCCACCATTTCAGCGGGGCCACGGCCGGTGCGGGAGCCGATGATGCTCACAGCACCTCTTCTGTCCCCGAATTCCCCTGTGGGCTCGAGGCATCGAGTCAGCTGGGTGCCTCCGGATGCAGGGCCTCGGGGAGAAAACTGATTTCTCTGCCGCGTTGACGACGGCCCTGGAGCAGCAGAACCGTTGTCCGGTATCAGGACTCAATCAGAACAGAATTGGGCTCCAGAAGAAAATAAATTAAAATGCAAGCTCAGTCCCCATCGCAGTCCCCGTCAGCCGGTGTCACGATGGCTGGTGACAGAGGGAGGACAGTGCCGTGAGAGGGAGAGGAGCGAGAGTGCTGACCCCACGCGCACGGGCGGACGGAGGGACAGCTCACCTCCCTCGGCACCCTGAGGCCGTGCCAGGCGCAGCCGGCGGAGGGTGTCACCCCAGCTCCCAGTACCCTCTGCTGCCCACAGGGGTGCCCGCCGTGCTGTGCCCCCCACTCCCCTCTGGACCTGCGGTGCCGGCGCCTCACGGCCCTCGTGGGACTTAAAGGAGCTGAGTGTTGGGGCGCACGCGCCGCTCTCCCCGTGAGCGTGCAGAGCAGGTGGACTCCCACCTCGCCGCTGGCCCGTAAGGCCGGCGTGTGGGTGCGGCCCGGCCTCGCGGGTGCGCGGTGCTGGGGGTCTGCCTCGCCCTCGGCGTGTTTCCTAGGAGCCCGACGTCTCCCTGGGTGTGCAGTTCCCTCGTTCCCCTCCCGTCGCCGTCTGCTCTTTAGGAAAGCACTCGCAGGTTGGCTGTAGCTGTCTCGAGTGCTGGCTGGAGGGCGAGTCCCTGAAGGAGCTGTGTGTCTGCCCGCAGGTGTGGGACTGCCGCGCGGGGGCCCTGATGCACAGCTCGGCGGTGCTGACAGGTAACTGGCCCTGACCTTGGTTCTGACACACGGAGCGCCCGTCGGGGGCCAGTGTCACCCCTCTCTAGCGGCCTCCCTCCCACACGGTCTTCATTTTAGCGTTCAAGTCTGAGCGTGGCTGGGAGCTGTGGAAGGTAGAGGTGTGGGGAGGCGCGGCCACCGCTGTCGCACGGGGCACGGCCCGGAGCTGCGTGTTGGCGGGACGACTGCCCGGTGGGCCCAGGCACGCGGCCGGGTCGCCACACACTCTCCTCAGTCAGTTCCCTTGGTCATAGCGGACACCGCCCACGGTCACACACAGGCCCGGCCGTGGAGCCGGTCTCCGTGGGGCCTGTGAGGTGCTGGGGCTGGGCGACCTCCATGCCGGGCCCCAGCGCCTCCCGGGCGGGGTTTTCTGGTCCCTCGGGGTCCTGTGTGCGGTCCGGGCAAGGCCCAGCGCTCCTCTCCTGGGAAGGGAGCTTCCCTCACGCGGCTGCCGCCCTAACTCTGCGTCCCCCGAGGGCCTCGGTCTGTGGGGACCCGCTGTTGTCACAGCTCGGGGGCCACACAAGCGCAGGGCCAGAGCCCGTGCCTGGGGTTACGCTGGAATTACTCTCCAGAAAGCAATCACAAACTTGATTTTGATGCCATTCGTAGTTTCTAGGACGTGGGGTGTTTTTTAACACCCATTTATCGTAACTCTCCTCCCAGGGTCTTGGCAGTTTGGATGCACAGTGTGTCCTCAGGGAAATGGCTCCCAGGCAGCACGTTTAAAAAGGGGCCATTCAACTGCTGTTCCTCACGAACCCTTAGCTTCACGGAGCCTGGCCATCGAGGACCGTCCTGGGGTGTCTGTGCTCCGGCATTTGCTGTGCGGCCCCCACCCCCCAGCCAGCGACTCGGGGGGGCGATGCCGCGGGCTGAGGCACGGTCACCCTGCCGGCCCGGCGCTCAGGAGAGTCCACAGCTGCACTTGCTGTTCCTCTTCCTGTGGAGAAAATGTGTCAGAACAGTCGGAATTGACTGAAGGAATAAGTAAAGCTGATAGTTTCCTTTAAACTGTGCCAGTGCCCTTGAGGGTAATGACCGTCTCTTCCTCCCACCAGCCTCCCCCGTCCTGAGCCTCTTCATCGATGGGGAGAGCCAGCAGCTGGTGGCCGGGGGCGCCGAGGGCCAGGTGAGGGCAGGGTTCGGGGCCTCCTGGAGCGGCACACCTGGCACACCTGGAAGGGTAACTGCTGTCACCATGCATGTCCCGGGGCCTGGTGGCGTGCACCTGGGGGAGCCGCAGGGGGTCTGTGTGGTGCCCGCACCCGAGACAGTGCCCTCAGCCACAGTCAGTGGGGGCCGAGGGGTGGGGCTCAGACCAGGGCAGAGGCTCGGGGACCCCAGGGCCACGCGCCTTGTCTCTCGGCTGCTCCCACCCTCGTCCCTCGTTGGGCTCTCCCCACCTTTCCTCGTGCCCGCTGACACGGGTGAGGCACCCGTCTCGTTTGCCAGCTGTGCATCTTCAGTTTGGTGGAAGGTCATCATTATCGTCGTGTGACGCGCGTGGACCTGAGGAAAGAGACGGAGAGTTTCTACGCCAGCCGGCCAGGTGATGCCCCTGACCTCTCACCTCTGACCCCTGATGTGAGGCAGGAGGGGTCGCAGCAGGGACAGGTCCTGACCTCAGACCTCTGCAGGCACCACAGGTCTGGGGGAGGTCAGGGGGAGGATATAGTGAACACTCCTTGTGGGTGGTTGTCATGGCGATGAGGGTCCAGGGTGAACGCCTTCCAGCTGCCGTGGGTTTTCCTCGCTAAGCAGACTGCGCCCTCACTCAGTCTGGGTTCCACCTGGATGGGCCCCGCCCTCCCTGTTACTTATCCCCTGCCCTTCTCCCCCCTCCCCCCCCAGCCCAGGGCTCACGTCCCACGTGCTGCTGCCTCTAGTCGGCAGGCCTCCTGCGGGAGTGCTGTCCGAGGCTCCGGGCGGCAGGCCACCTCGGCCGGCACCGCCGAGGGCAGCATCCGCTCAGTTGCGTTTCTTGCTTTTCCCGATGACTTTAGCCATTCCTCTTAAAAATCGCCAGGAACTGCCTTTATCCGGCGTCTGCCTTTCCTGATGCTTTCGGGCTTGGCTTTCGTGATTCCTTCTGTCAGTGCTCGTTTATCACGAAGGAAAGCTCAAACCGCTGTGACCACGGCGGCCGAGCCCTCCGCCCTCTGTGGCCTGTACTGGACGCCTGCGGCCTCGTGTCCTCTCTGAGGAAGCAGCCCGTGTCCCTCGTCCCCGATCTGACCCGGCAGCACCTGAGTCCCCCCCCCCCCCCCGATGATTCCCCTCCATGTGGGGTTGTCACTGACTCTTCCAGGAGAGAGGGGGCTGGACAGAGGGGACGGGGTCGACGTGGCGCTCCCCGTCCTGAGCCTGGCGCGCTGTGACCTGCCGCCGGGCCTCGGTCCCGGGCGTGGATGGTGAGTATGATCGCTCGGCCGGGGCCCGGGAGGAAACCTCTCAAGGCAGGTTCGTTTCTCATGTGGTGGCAACGACCCAGCTATTTTAGTGTCTGTGTAGCTGTCGGTGTTGTTAGCGTTGCGTATTTCAAGTCTTCAAGTTGGTAACCTTGGTCAGTTATGTTCAACGTATTTGCATGAGAAATGGGGTCATTTTAATGTTGCTCATAAAACATAGGCAGCTCTTGGCCTGTGTGGTGGGTGGAAGGAGCCGAATCCTACGTCGTTCTGCACTGTGTGCCATGTGTCACGCGTTACCATGGTCCCCGATGAGCTTACTCACCTGTGTTTGGTAGACATGTTATAGGTACTTGGCAGCACAAGGAACCGCTGTTTCACTGGGATTAACAGGGAGGTGGTGAGTGTGTTCGCCTGCGGCACGGAGCGTGGGAGGTTCCAGACAAGATTAAGGACTCCGGCCCCCGAGGAGGCGGGGCGGGGGGAGGCTGCAGCCCTGCCTGGGCCTGGCTGGGGTGGCCCTGCCTGCCCAGACGCCCCTGCCTGGTGGCACCGGGGCTGGAGGCCGAGCGGAGCAGTCGCCTGGCGGGCAGTTGAGCTGACTGTGGGGTCTGAGACCGTGGAGGCCCGTCTCTCAGGCAGGGCAGTGACGGGAAGGGTCTGTACCACGTCTCGGGTACGGTTTCCCTCCAGGACAACTGGCTCGCTGCTCTGTGGTCTGGTGTTGGAGGTGAGGACGCCGGGAGTGCGTCCCGGGAAGCTGGGCTGCTGGAGGTGCCTGGTGACGAGGCTGGTGCCTGGCTCACGGGTCCTCAGGTGCTGGAGGGAGACAGGGGGCCTGGAGGCCCTGCGTCCCCGCCTGCCTAGCCAGCAGGGGGCGCACCATCACAGAGGACTTGCATCTGGTTGGTAAACTGAAAACAAAGAGGAGACAGCAGAGCTGTGTTTGCGCTGGCGCTCTGCTGCTTTGGGTACTTCTTGTGTGCAAAGCTGCCTCACAGGGCCGCCTGCGTGCGCTTTCCGGGGGGGTCGCGGCACTGACCTCTCGTGACCTCGGGAGAAGTACAGATGTCGCAGATCAGCACCGGAGACTGGATTCCAGGGACACCCAAACCTCTGGCACCAGCCCCTGTGGGTGCGCGTGGCTCGGAGCTCGTAGGCGGCAGGCACACTCACCGGCAGCCCCGCGCGGTCTCCGCGGTTACGCGGTGCTCACAGGAGCACGGGTCACGCTCGGTGACGACACCGTGGAACTGAAGGCTCACAAATAAGGCCAGTCCACGTGCCTCTCTTTGCAGTCTTTCCCCGGAGAGGACCGGCTGTGTGTGGGTCGGAAGCTCCACTGGGTTATTCATACTGAACCTGGCGAGCTTTGAGCTGGAGGCTGCCCTACATTACAAGGGTGAGCGCGGATTCACACCGCCTTCGACGGACATTTCGCGTCACGTTAATATTATCTTTGCTGTTGGGAGGAAGTTTTAGGTCGGAAAGCCCTTAGACGTCGCTTATTTCTCTTTGTGAAAATTCAGATTTTCAGAACCTCAGCATTCAGGTGGCCGGGTCGTGTGCTGTGATGAGCAGCCGTGGCAAGGTCAGTCCTCGGCGCTCCCGACCTTGGCGTCTGGGGGCGTCCATCTGTCCGTCCGTCCGCGTGCTCATGCTCCCTTTCCTCTACGTGTGACATGCCCGCTTTCCCGTGAGGCCTTCGTGGGGAAGTTGTGAGGAGCCACGGTGCTGAGCGGACTCCCCACCGGTCTGGCAGCGTGGCTGCTGCGAGGGACGCGGCTCCCTGTGGCGACGGCTGTGTGCACTGCATGGGGCTTGCTCGTCCATGATGGCACCACAGTCAGTCTTTCATTCTGTCACCACCCGTCAGGCCTTCTGCTTACTCGCATCCATGTTTGGGAACGAGATCGCCGGCTTGGAGGTCGACCCGGCCGCTCTGGTGAGGTCCCAGCAGCACCCCCACCTGGGAACGCAGCTCTCAGTGCTGCCCAGGTAGGTCTGCCAGGTGGGTCTTCTCAGGTGGGTCTTCTCAGGTGGGTCTTGCCAGGTGGGTCTTCTCAGGTGGGTCTGGCAGGTGGGTCTTCTCAGGTGGGTCTGCCAGGTGGGTCTTCTCAGGTGGGTCTGGCAGGTGGGTCTTCTCAGGTGGGTCTGGCAGGTGGGTCTTCTCAGGTGGGTCTGGCAGGTGGGTCTGCCAGGTGGGTCTGGCAGGTGGGTCTTCTCAGGTGGGTCTGGCAGGTGGGTCTGGCAGGTGGGTCTGGCAGGTGGGTCTGGCAGGTGGGTCTTCTCAGGTGGGTCTGGCAGGTGGGTCTTCTCAGGTGGGTCTGCCAGGTGGGTCTGGCAGGTGGGTCTTCTCAGGTGGGTCTGCCAGGTGGGTCTTCTCAGGTGGGTCTTCTCAGGTGGGTCTGCCAGGTGGGTCTGCCAGGTGGGTCTTCTCAGGTGGGTCTGCCAGGTGGGTCTTCGCAGGTGGGTCTTCTCAGGTGGGTCTGGCAGGTGGGTCTGCCAGTTAGGGGCTATATGTGCCCCTGTATCAGTTGGTAGAATTTAGAGCAAAGTTCAGTAAACTCCCAACTATACTAACCTTAAGTTTATTTTAATGTGACACACTGTTGTATTTCAGGATAGAGTGAAGATTATAAAACAGTGTTTTTATTAAAATGCAAATTCACTTCTTGGGAAGATAAGAATAAGCTTGTGAGGTGGCCTCCGCGCTCAGCTCATGCCCCACCTGCAGGGACTGGTCTGTGACTGCCCTCAGGCCATGTTTGTGGGAACAGCTCCCACGGTGCAGTTCTGTTTGTAGCTCCGGGGTCTCGCCGACCTCCCCTCTGTACTTCGGAGCCGCCGAGGAGACACGTATCAAGCCGGCCGGCCGCCACCAAGCCGGTCAGTGTGACATGAAACACGAACATGAAAATACAGACGTGGTTGTCGTTAGCGTCGTGTGCTGCCGGCGGGGGGAGGGCGGGTTTGTCCAGGCCCTTTGTTCCTGCCCCTCACGTGTTTCTATGCAGGGAATGTGCTAGGGCCGTGGTCGGCAAACCGCGGCTCGCGAGCCACAGGCGGCTCTTTGGCCCCTTGAGTGTGGCTCTTCCACAAAATACCACGGCCTGGGCGAGTCTATTTTGAAGAAGTGGCGTTAGAAGAAGTTTACGTTTAAAAAATTTGCCTCTCCAAAGAAATGTCAATCGTCGTGCTGTTGGTATTTGGCTCTGTGGACTGATGAGTTTGCCGACCGCTGGGCTCGTGTTTCTTCTCCTGAACTGCGCACAACGCACAGGACTCGGGAACTGCTGCTGCTCCAGGGGCCAGCAGAGCGGGCTGTTGTGGGCGCTGGGAGACGATGGATCATGGGATGTTTTTTCTCGTTTCTCTAACCGCCTGCCAGCTGCTCAGAGCGCCCCGCGGGACCAGCCCCTGGTCTTCCACAGCCGCATCCAGTCCTCCGGGTACACGGCCGCGCCCCAGTGAGTAGAGGGCTCCTAGCCGCTCCCACGGGAGCAGGTCAGTGACGGTCGCTGCGGCCTAGTGTGTCCTGAGGGCCGGGAGACAGGCGGGCGCTGCAGTTAGAATGGGCCGGCCCGTCACAGCCGTGCAGCCGCTGCAGGGCCAGCCTGCTGAGCGCTCACTGTGCACCAGCCCCTTGGCCCCTGGGTCCTTGCCTGGCTGCAGTGGTGGTGACTGACCACCTGTGAGGAGGGACATGGCCTGACCGCACTGTCCCCCCCAGACCGCAGCCTCGCTCTGACCGCAGGGTGTTAAAATCGCTGTACCCAGAGCTGGGGCGCAGCAGGGCTGTCTGCGGGCCGAGCGGGGAGGCGGGCTGGGAGCTGGGCTCTCGAGGACTTTCAGGTGCAGCAGCCGTGGGTCCCGGTGCTTCAGAAGCAGACACTGCCCCTCAAATCTTGACCCTTTGTCTGTTCTGAACCCCGTCACGAAACAGCCTGTGAGCTGGAAGCCTGGGGGCCCTGGTTGACTCGTCCCCATTGATCTCCCCTCTGCCATGCTCCCCCTGTAGCCACCCTGGCCTCCCCGTCATCCCTCCCCAGGGGCACCGCCCCGAGGCCCCCCGGGTGGTGCTTGCGGAGTGGCCCGGCCCTGCTCCCTCTGTACAAAGTCCCGCCTCTGGCCCCGCCCAGCCCTCTGGCTCCTCCGCGGCGGCCTGACCACGGCGGCATGACCAGCGCCTTCCGTGTCAGCACACTGCTACCCGGTGCAGTGCGTTCCCCAGCACGCATTGACAATGCTGACGTGAGTCTCAGAGTTCAATCACCCCGTGTGTCACTGCCTTGGGACGCCGATGGCACGTGTGCTTTGCTGTGTTTTTTACTGTTCTCTTAAGAAGCTGCGGCCCGTGACCTCGGAGGCTGACGTGAGCGTTTCCTTCCTGCAGCGTGACCATGTTCTCACCCAAGACCAATGTCAAGAGAGGCTGTAAGAGACCTTCACGACGCAGGAGCACTCACCCCTGGTGGGCAGCTGGCTTACCTTCCGAGTAAACGTGGTGATTTGGAGAATTCCTTTAAACAGTTCACTGACTTTTCACACAGGTGTAGACCTATATGTGTCTGTGTGTATGTACACATGTACACAGGTATGTGCATGCACTATGCATGTCCTTCAGTCAACATCAACCCTGATGCATGTACATGTGTACACAGACGTGTGCACCATAGATGTATGTCCGTCAGCCCATCCCTGGTTTCTTTTAAAAGCTGGGAAGGTGCTGATCCGCTCACGATGGAAGCAGTCCGTGCCGGGGACACCTCCACGGGGTCTAAACTCAGAGCAGAGCCGGCCCTCCCCTCCCCTGAGCCGTCACCGAGTCCCGCCAGGCCACGTACATGTGGCCAGTGCTTGGTGTTTTGTGCTTAAACACCTGCGTCTTGGCACGAAGGAATGCTAGTCTGTCTCAAGAGTCATTTCATGGTCTTGAACGTAAGAGTTTATGTGCGTCTGCATCCGTGCCGATGGGTGGAATTACACAGAAACGGGGAGATCAGTGCGTTTTATTTCCCGTCTCACCTCGACTCCCTCCTGACCTTTGTCTTCTCCGCCTCCTCAAGTCAGGAGTGCCCTTCGGACCGCCCTGCGCCGACCCAGCTCCGCAGGCGGCTGGCTGTGGCCCAGGGCCCGGTGGCCGTGCGCTGCGTGCAGTTCTCAGGTACGGTGTGGGCAGGTGCTCCCTCGTGCGGAGAGTTTAAGCGATCTTGCGACCTTGTGACCTCGTGACCTCGGTGGCCTGGAACCGCAGGGCAGTGCTGGGTTTTGACCGAGACCAGCACTCGCCCCGGGTGTGGGAGGAACGGGTGCCGAGCCGGCCGCACAGCCTGGGCTCCGTCTGCAATCCAGGACCGCGGAGTCGCCTGTCCGCCTTCTCCTCACGTGGGGGCCGGGGGGAGGCTGCTCGGAGGGTCTGTGTGGGGAAGAAAAGCGGCCCCTCCCGGTCCCCTGGTGGGCGGAGGGGCCCACAGGCGAGGACTGTGTGTCCGTCAGCGCTGGCCCTCCGCGGCCAGGCCGCTCGGCTCTGTGGCAGCTGTCCTGTCTCCAGGGCATCGAGACCCCTCCCCAGACCTCCCTCCTGGCCGCCGGCGTTTTCCTAATGGATTTGGGAGGAGAGAGGAGGCGGCTCTCCTCAGCAGCTCCCGATCTCACGGAGCTCAGCTCCTTTCAGAGTAAAGGATGGTCCCCTGGCCCTGCCCTCGGTCCGCGGTGGGCGGGGCCTGGCCGGTGCTGCACCCGGGCCACCCCCTCCAGTGTGACCAGCCGCTGCCCGAGGGCCACGGGTGGACTCCTGGGGCTGGTTACAGCCACGCTGCATCCCCTTTGCTTTTCATGGAATCCCAGCCGAGGACGCTGTAGGGCAGCCTGGGAGATGAGAGCTGGGGGTTATCGGGAACGACACAGCTTCGTGACGTTGGACGCGCTCCTTACTGAGCGTGGGATTGTGAGGTGGGGTCCGCAGTCTGAACATCCTGGAGGAAGTCGTGGTTGATTTCTCCCTCCTCTTAGGGAGACGGGAGACGGAACTGCTTAGCAAACATGCCGCTTACAAGTCTGCGGGGGCGGGGGGGGGGGGACGGAGAGGCCAATGGCACGGGCCCAGGGCGGCGCCCGTGGTCCAGGGAGCTCCGGGCTCGGACTCGCCCTGGCGCCTCAGCCTCACGTCCTCGGCTCCCTGTGGACGAAGCCCAGCGGCCTCAGGGCTGGGGTTCAGCCGAAGGGGAGCCGGGACCTGCTCGTCTCCGATGCCGTCGCTTCCCGAGGGAACGATCAGTCACCTGAACGCCGTCTCTGCTTTTCTCGAGCAGGAGACGGGCGCCGGCTGGCCTGTGGCCTGGCCGACCACCTGGCACTGGTCTTCGATGCCCATCTGACTGGAGCACCTGCTGTTTTTTCGGGTAAGACTTGCGCCCCCGGTCACCGCGGATTTACGGCAGCCTCTCCCGCCCGGTGTTGATCGCTGAGGCCACTTCCGTTTCCTTTGAGACAAGACCAGAGTAGAACCGGACTTGAGTCGGGGGAGGAAGCAGTGAGGGTTAAGCCCTGACCTCCGCTGAGCCTGTCCCTCCACCCAGAGTGGGGTCACCTGTGGGCCCAGAGCTGTGGCCGGAGCCCAGTTACACGTGGTGACTTCCCGTGGGCGGGCGTCCCTCTGATGTGTGGCCTCGTCAGCTCTTTGCCGAGTGTGGTTGAGAGAGTCGGGGTGACCTGAGCCAGGAGAGGGAGTCGCTCGGCTGGAAAGAGGGTGCGTGTGGAGGTCCCGTAGCTGGACGGTGGGTGGGGCTGCCCTCCCCTGGGCTGTGCGGGGGGGCAGCACCTGCATCTCCAGGCACCCGGGCACCTGGACCTCCGGGCACCTGGGCACCTAGGCAGTGGTGCAGAGCCTCAACTGCCATTACCAGTGACCATTGTCAGCTCAGCAGCAGTGAGACGGAAACGCTCTGAAAGGCCACCAGGGGGCAGCAGAGCCATCTTTTCTTGGTTCCTGTCAGAGCTGATCAGAACCAATCAAATCAGACCTTTATCTCCTGGTCCCTTGGTCCCGCCCCCCCCCCCCCCCCCCCCATCTCCTTTAGGTCACGATGGGGCAGTGAGTGCCCTGGGCTGGAGCCACGACGCCCGGTGGCTGCTGTCGGCCTCCCTGGACGGGACTGTGAGGGTGTGGTCGGCCCGCAGCCGGGAGCCTGCCCTGTGCCTGGTGAGCGGTGATTCCTGGCGATTTTGGTGGCCAGCCCTGCCACCTCGAGGCCAGGGAGGCCCAGTGGGGCAGGCAGACCCTTCTCCATGCCAGGAGGTGGGAAACGGGAGTTTGCTTCAGGCACTGAAATTAGTGACTGAACTGTTCTTAACACACGGTGGACACACGTGCAACACACACATACATGCAGTGAAACATGCCTTTCATTTGTTAAGGTCTCGAGATGGCAAAGCTGTTAACACTGAAACGCGGGAAACATTTACATGTGCGTCGAGTGTGAGTGCAGTGGAGGCAGGGCAGCGGCCCAGGGCGTGGAATGGGGAGGAAGTGCCTTCTGGGGAGAAAACAGCTGTTTCCGTGAACCTGCAGGTCATTCGGAAGCGGAACGGGAGGAGAGACGGGAGAGGACAAGAGGGGAGGTGACAACAGGACCCCAGAGCCTCGCCCTGCCAGCCTGCCAGGCTCACCGCAGGAGCGGGCGGCGCCAGGAGGCCTGGCGGGGACACAGGCTCCGGGGTCGGGCACAGGCTCCGGGGTCGGGCACAGGCTCCGGGGTCGGGCACAGGCTCCGGGGTCGGGCACAGGCTCCGGGGTCGGGCACAGGCTCCGGGGTCGGGCACAGGCTCCGGGGTCGGGCACAGGCTCCGGGGTCGGGCGGTGGCCCCGCTTTCAAGGAGCCCCTTCCTTGTGGGGGGTGTTATGGCCGCATGTGTGGGCTGTGAAATGTGGGCGTGGGCCCCTCACAACTACATTTAAAACCTGTGTAAGATTTTGGCTTTAACAAAATCCTTGATACTTAATATCTTTGCTGCCAAGTTTTACGTGTCTTTTATTTCAAAGTTTTCAACGGCCAGACCTCAAAACACTCACGGCAGAAAAATCTAGTCACAGCACCTTTTAGGAGGAGGGAGGGAGGAGGAACAAACGCGTGAAGTGGTTGAGCAGAGACTGTCTAACGTAGAGCAGGCGGATGCCAGGTGTGAAGACGGAAGAACGCCGGTTAGAGCGGCGGTGCTGATCCAGTGGGATAAGCGTGAGGGCGACGTGAGGGCAGCGTGTGGGTAACGGCGTGACGTGCTTGCAGGGCACAGACGTGTTCCCGGAGCCGGTGCACCGCGCGCAGTTCTACTACCTCGATTCGTTCATGCTCGTGTCCTCGGGCCCCGAGCTCCAGCTGCTCAGGCACCAGCTGGACCCCCGCAGAGACGAGCTGAAAAGGTGGGCGGCCCGCGGGCCTCGTCTCTGCATGGGAGGAAGCGTTTCAGCGACAGGTGATGTGGGAAGCAGTGTCTACACTGACGCAGTTTTCATCCAAATGGGGGGCCTCGTTACCGCGGCGCGGCGGGCTGCCTCCTGCTTCCACGCCCGTCCTGAGCTTCACGCCCGGCCCCGGGACTCCGCCCACTTTGCCCTGGAGCCTGAGCTGCCCCTGCTGGTCCCCGTACACTGGCGTCCTTCCTGCCCCCGGGTCACCGTGTCGCCCACCTCCATGCCTGGCTCTGCGTGTCCTGGCCCAGACCCCACCCCACACTCACCTGCCCGTCGAAGGCGGGCTCATGGCCTGGTTCTCCCTCACTGAGCCCCCAGCAGCTCTGCCCTGTCACCTGCTGTACCTGCCAGGGCCCCAGGCCTCCCCCACCGGGCCAGGCTGGCCACCCTGACTCAGCCCCGCCCCGCCTGGGGCTGTGCTCCGCGCAGTCCGCGCCACGGCCGAGACCCGCCATGAAACCTCTAGGAAACATGAAGGTGTTCTGTCTGATTCCCGCGATTAGAACGGGGAGGGAATGTGCTTTCTCACGGACAGCAGTGCCGTGTTTGCGGCGGAGACGACGGTATTTTTCATGAAGTTGTAAGTCAGTCAGGTGGCTGACTCACATTCCCTCGTCATGAAACGTGATTAAATTGGGGGGTAGGAACATTTTTTAAAGGTCAGCGTTTCAGTAGGACGCTTGGCTGTGGAGGGAAACGGGCTGATCATCTTGTCTGTTCCAGATACAAACAGAGGAGCAGGTGCACCCGCGTGTTCCGGCTCCCCACGACGGGGGCCGCGGAGATCACCGGCCTGTCCGCCCCCAATGAGTTTTATTCCCGTATCCTTTCTCCTTCCCGAGGGCTGCGGCCCGAGCCCGGCCTCCGCACACAGCTGAGCGTCTGAGCTCCGCCCCGCGTGGCCCTGCGGAGCCCAGACCCCGGTGAACTGATTCTGCACTATGTGACGGTTCCTCTCAGCAGTGAGAGAGCCTCAGAGAGAGCCTGGGCCAGCGCGCCTCTGACCCGCAGCGGCACACGTGGTGTCTGTCGGCTCCGCGTCTGGGACCGCGTGACGTAGAGCAGCGCCGCTGGCCGCGGGGCCAGGCCCACCCCTGCGCCTCGAAACAGCTGCTATTCAGCGGGACGTAGCACAGAGCCCAAAGCTTTCCTTTTCTTAGCTTTTAGGCCTAACACCATCCTTTTCCATTAAAAAGCATTGATTTAAAATTACTTAGAAGCAGAAATCAAAATCTTGAGGAATCTATTTTATTACTTTTAAATTTATTCAGAGGCCTCATTGGAATTCTTTTGCAGAGTTCTGTAGTTGAAATTTCCTAAGGACTGGCCTATGGTGTTAGGACGTTCTAGAATATTCTGTTAGATATGCGTTATTTTTGTTCCCGAACCTTTTGCTAAAAACAGAACTGACAGCCTCGCCCCGCGTGGAGGTTCTGCTCTGCTCTCCGCGTGGGGCCACCTCGTGCCCCTCCGATGGCGCTTTTCAGGGTTCAGGTAGCTGTCCCTGCCGTCTGGCTAAGCACTGGCAGTTGGGTAGTTCATGGGGTCACGTGACCCTTAAGTCCATGAACGGTCCTCAGATCCCACAGACCTGTGACGTGTCCCGGACGCGGCCACTGCCAGCCTCAGACCGGCTCAGCGCCAGCCCCTCCTGCACACGCAGCGCGGCTGAGCAGCTCCGATTTGAGTCTTTCCCGGGCGCCTCGACCCTCACTTATCTCATGGTCTTTCACCCCGAAATCTGCTCTGCCCGGACCTCCCCTTTGTCCTCAGCCCCCCCCCCGCCCCCCGGCTTAGAGAGGCAGGGCCAGCGTGGGGAGCGGGCTGAGACCCCGCCTCTGTGGACCTTAGAGAGGCGTTCCCTAACAGAGCCCAGACCTGGTGCTGGCCGCCAGCCGGAGCAGGACAGTGGAAGTCTTCGACCTCAACGCGGGCCGCAGCGCCGCCATGATCCAGGGAGTCCATTCCCGGCCCGCCCACCAGATCTGCCAGAACCAGGTGAGTGAGGTCGGGCCTGTGCAGCGTCTGAAACGCCATGTCCAAGGCTGTCACCCGTGCAGTTGTGAGACGCAGTTTTATGTTTCCCACCAAACCCAAGGCTAGTCCCTGTCGACCGGGAAGTCGGCGAGCCTGGATGTGGGGCCCTGGAGGCATTTTCACGTCATCGGAGGGGAATATTTGTGTGCCGGGCTGTGGTGGTTGCACGAGCCGAGCCTCTCTGGGCCTCCCAGTCAGACCTTCTCACTGAGGCCTGGCGAGGGCCGGGCAGCCCTGACGGCGGAGTGACGGCCACGCAGGCTCCACAGCAGCGCGGGGCAGCCGCCGGGCCAGCAGCTCCTATCAGGACCGGCAGGTCGTTTTGGCAGGAACGGCTTCAGTGCCCACAGCCCAGGCTCCGGCTTGGCTGGGGAGACGGGCATTCAGCTCGCGGCACAGTCCCTTCAAAGGGCACGTTGCTACCCAAAGCAGTGCGGGAGCCTGGGCGCCAGCCCGTCTGGATGGCAGCTGCAGGTCTGACCTTTGATGCATCTGGCGAGCTGCAGGTTAGGCCAAAGGCATAGCTGAAGTCAGGCCGTGACCCGGGAACCGCGTTTGCGTGAAGTCCCTGCGGGCCACAGGCTGTCATCCAGGCGTCGGTGCCTCGTCCGGGTCCCTGCACCGCCCATTGGAGAGGGGCGTGATCCGGAGGGCCCGGGCCACAGGGAGATCTTCCCCGCGCAGTGACCGGGCAGAGGCAGGTCCTCGGGGAGCAGCGCGCAGGGGACCTATGCCGACGCCCGAGTCCTCACACAGACGCGAGGGCCTGGGATGGCAGGTCATCGGACACGGATGGCAACCGGTCCTTTCCAGTGCACCTGGAGAGCTAATGTCTCCGTCCTGCGACCTTCCTCCTGGCTTTCCGTGGAGGAAACGTACATCGCTAAGCTTGAGGTCACAGTGCACCGTGGGTAATTAATTGCTCATATGGAAGCTTTTGGAGTCCAATTAGGAAGTTGTTATGAGTAAGGGAAAAGCTCCTGGGAATGTCTGTGATTACTTGGATGTGATCCTGCTGGCTGTCGGCAGCGTGGTGGTGACTAGCTCGGTCTCTAGAACACGAACCTGATCCCCTTGCACCCACAGGGGTCGCCATCCACCACCCAGCCACCTCAGGCTTATAATCTTTTCGCAACCACCGCCGTGGGTGACGGGGTCCGGCTGTGGGACCTGAGAACCCTGAGGTGAGGCCGTCGTTCTGTGCAGGGGCAGGTGCGGGGGGGCAGGTGCGGGAGGGCATGTGTGTGGGGGCAGGTGTGTGGGGGCAGGTGTGTGGGGGGCAGGTGCAGGGGGGCAGGTGCAGGGGGGCAGGTGCGTGTGGGGGCAGGTGCGGGAGGGCATGTGTGTGGGGGCAGGTGTGGGGGGGCAGGTTCGTGTGGGGGCAGGTGTGTGGGGGCAGGTGTGTGGAGGGCAGGTGCAGGGGGGCAGGTGCAGGGGGGCAGGTGCGTGTGGGGGCAGGTGTGGGGGGGCAGGTTCGTGTGGGGGCAGGTGTGGGGGCAGGTGTGTGGGGGCAGGTGTGTGGGGGCAGGTGCGGGGGGGCAGGTGCGTGTGGGGGCAGGT
This sequence comes from Cnephaeus nilssonii, assembly GCF_951640355.1. Classification (NCBI taxonomy): domain Eukaryota; kingdom Metazoa; phylum Chordata; class Mammalia; order Chiroptera; family Vespertilionidae; genus Cnephaeus; species Cnephaeus nilssonii. The sequence continues at coordinate 409,424 of NC_137080.1, forward strand.
GCGTGTGGGGGCAGGTGCGGGGGGGCAGGTGCGTGTGGGGGGCAGGTGCGTGTGGGGGCAGGTGCGGGGGGGGCAGGTGCGGGGGGGCAGGTGCGTGTGGGGGCAGGTGCGTGTGGGGGGCAGGTGCGTGTGGGGGCAGGTGCGGGGGGGGCAGGTGCAGGGGGGCAGGTGCGTGTGGGGGCAGGTGCGTGTGGGGGGCAGGTGCGTGTGGGGGCAGGTGCGTGTGGGGGCAGGTGCAGGGGGGCAGGTGCGCGGGGGCAGGTGCGCGGGGGCAGGTGTGGGAGGGCAGGTGTGGGGGGCAGGTGTGGGGGCAGGTGTGGGGGGGCAGGTGTGGGGGGGCAGGTGCGTGTGGGGGCAGGTGCGTGTGGGGGCAGGTGCGTGTGGGGGGCAGGTGCGTGTGGGGGCAGGTGCGGGGGGGCAGGTGCGGGGGGGCAGGTGCGTGGGGGGGCAGGTGCGTGTGGGGGGCAGGTGCGTGTGGGGGCAGGTGCGTGTGGGGGCAGGTGCGGGGGGGGCAGGTGCGTGTGGGGGCAGGTGCGGGGGGCAGGTGTGCCGGGGGACATGGAGGAGGCCAGGACCGCAGGGAGTGTGTCTATTGAAGTGCACGCTGTGAACTCAGATGGACAAGGTTGGGGGCGTCTGTTTACACTGACCTTCTCAGAAAAGTGACTTACTCCCGGAAAAGGTCACATAAATGCGGAAAAACACAGCTTCTGGTCTTCCCTTTGAGTGTTGGCTCTGGCTGTCCCAAAAGGTGGGCGATTTTTTCAATAAACCCAGCTCCATTTCCCTTACTTTTGTTTTAAATTTAAAATATACATATATTTTTATTGATTTCAGAGAGAAAGGGAGAGGGGGAGAGAGAGAGAAATATCAGTGATCACTGATCGGCTGCCTCCTGCATGCCCCACACTGGGGATCGAGCCTGCAACCTGGGCATGTGCCCTGACCAGGAATCAAACCGTGACCTCCTGGTTCACAGGTCGATGGTCAACCCCTGAGCCACGCTGGTGGGGCTGTTTTTGTGTTGTTGTTTTTTGCAATAAACAAGTCTAACAGTTGGTTGTAAAACTTAACCAGCCTTGATAGAATGTTGCACCTTCCAACAGCCTTTGAATTATTGATTCAAATAATTTATGATTTTAAAAGGAGGTTTTTATATTTTTAAAGATCTCCAGAATATGCTTATCACTTAATAGTCTTCATATATAAAAAGTTTGATTAATGTTAGTTTGGTCATCTTTGAGAATTTATGGTTTTGAAGTCTTTTAATTACCTTTGAGGATCTCTCGAATAACCTGCCCAGTGTCTAATAATCTTCACATATAAAAATGTTCTTATTAGTTTGTTCATTTTTGTGAAGAAAAGCAACAGGTCAGTATCCTAATTTGGGTTAAAAATGAAAAAAATAATTTTTACTCCTGGTGTTTCTTTTATTTTCCTCGTAGGTGTGAGCGCCGTTTCGAAGGACACCCGACCCACTGCTTCCCGTGTGGGATTGCCTTCAGCCCCTGCGGGCGCTTTGTGGCGTGTGGCGCGGAGGACAGACACGTATGTGCTGGTCTTAGTCCCAGGGGCTGGGTGTCCATGTGGAGAGGATGACGTTGGTGTACATCCTTCCTTCCTTCCTCACTCTGACTCACTGTGCGTGACATGCCGTGTTTTCTCTGACCTCCCAGATAGCAACATCTATATATATAAAAGCCTAAGCCACTGTTCAACCATTCGACTGGTAGCCATGATGCGCACTGACCACCAGGTGGCAGACACTCAACGCACATGCATGGGAACATGGAACAGACTGATGAATCTCAGAGGGAAGTGGGGAGGAGGGATGGCGGGAAGAGATTAACCAAAGATCTTATATGCATACTAGAGGCCTGATGCACGAATTCATGCACTGGTGGGGTCCCTCAGCCTGGCCTGCAGGGATCAGGCCGAAACCAGCAGTCCAACATCCCCCGAGGGGTCCCGGATTGCAAGAGGGTTCAGGCCAGGCCGAGGGACCCCCCACTGGTGCACGAATCCATGCACCGGGCCTCTAGTTAATAAGTAAAGAGACACATACCCTAGGATGGATTTGGAACAAATACTAATTTTATCCGTTTGTCTTTAACCTGTTTGGAAAGGTCTTGTGTAGTGTCTTAGGAATGTGGTAACAAATTACCCCAAACTCAGCAGCTTCCAGCAGCAGACCCTGGTCCCTGCAGCCTGGAGGCCCCGGGTCCGACTCAGGTGCTGGGAGATCGCCCCCCGGCCCCTCCCAGAGGCTCTAAGGAGGGTCCAGCCCCCTTGGCCTGGGCTTCTCTCAAGGCTCTGCCCCCTCCTCACACTGCCCCCTCCTGGTGGGCCTCGAGTCTCACCTCCTCTCTCGTATGAGGACACCCCAGAGCCACAGGAGCTGTCCCCACAGCACCTGCCTCTCAGCACGGCCGAGGGCCCCGAGCAGACTGCCGGCCCCTAGCCCTGGCCCCCTGGCCTGTGGGATCGGGACCATCATGCTGTTTTCTTCATTTGGCTGTAGAGAGGATTCGGTGAGGCAATTACTTAGAAGTTGGTGCTCAGTACGTGCTTGCTGCGGTCACTAACCCTGTACTTGACAGTTAGAAACAACAGATGAATAGAGGTGCCGCAGTTCCCGCATCTGTTTAACCTGGACCGCAGGCAAGCGGCGAGCCTGGGCCCTCGGAGCCTCCAGAACGACTGAGGGCGTTGACATGGGGTGGGAACCAGAGGTGACCCACATTGGCAGCCACGACAGTTTGGAAGCCCTTGTGGGCGTGGTGGGGACCTGAGGGGCCGACCTCTCTGAGCCTGGGGCCCGGGCTGCCTCACCCGACCGTGCTGTCGGCACCCCCTGCTGGCCACCGCTGAGCTGCTTGCTGAACGCAGCATCCTTCTTCACCGCACCCCTGGCTGGCGGTTCCTGTTGGCGCTGAAGTGGCACCAGGGACCATCCGCTGAGAGGCGGGGATACAAAACCTGACTGTCCTTCAAATGACCGCAAACGGAGCACGTCTTCAGAACGCTCCCAGCGGGTCTTGGGCTCGGCTGCTGCCGGCGATAGAAACCCCTCCCCTTCGCCTCAGCTAGCTGCGTGCTGGCTCTCCCCACAGGACACCTCGGCCTTGTCTTCCAGGCATACGTGTACGACGTGGGCTCCAGCACCTTCTCGCACCGGCTGCCTGGGCACACGGACACGGTCAGCGGGGTGGCCTTCAGCCCGTCCGCCCCTCAGGTACAGTCCCCAGGCCGGGGGCCTCTCCCACAGGCCTCGCCTCGCGTTCCGTGTCTGTCAGACGTGGTTTAGGTGAGGTTTGTGCTGTGTGAGACCACGTGCGGCTGGGATTGCGCGCAGGGAGACGAGCCTGGGAAGAAAAGCCTCGGTGTCTCCTTCCCCATGAGGGGCCCCGCCCGCGGCGCTGCTGGGCCGGCAGCTCTGGGAGCCCCGAGGGGTCGGGGCTCTGACGTGGACCCTGGTCAGAGCCGAGGGCGGGAGCAGGACACGTGCAGGACCAGGGCGGGAAGGGGAGAAGCGGGACCCCAGCTCTGAGCTGGCACGATGGGGAGAGAAGATTAAGAGAGAATGACAGCGGCTGCAGATCAGCCGAACGGAGCGCATGGTCTCGTGTTCAGGTGCAGAGGGAGGGCTCCAATGGGAGGCGTGGAAACGTGGAGCATCATAGCGAGTCGTCGGAACATGGGTTTCACGCTGCTCCTTTAAGTTTGAAGTGTGACTCGGAGAAGGTTATTGTGCGTGTGCTGTGTGAGGCGGAACCGCGGCTGCTCTGCGGCTGCTCGCTCGCGCAGGCGGGTCCCGTCTGCCCGCGCAGGGCAAGGGCAGTGTGGCGCCACATTTGCCGCCTCGTCTAGTAAATGTTGGGAAATGCATCAAGCTGTCCTGCCGGTGACCACAGAGCTCCCGTGTGTGTGTGTGGGGGGAGCAGAGCCAACCTCCGAGGTGTCAGGAGCAGGGACGGGGAGAGGTGGGCCCAGGGCGCCCAAGAGCAGCAGAGGCCCAGCAGCTCCGGTGTGATGCCCTCCCCTCCCCTCCCCTCCCCTCCGGCTGCGAAGGAGGAGCCCAGTCCTGCCCCGCAGGGCGCTCCTGCCCAGCTCTCCTGTGGGCTCGGGAGAAAGGAGTCGCCCCTTTGAACCTCCCGCCAGTCTGCCCTCCGCCTGGCAGGGAAGGTCCTTTAAATTCCTTCCAATGAAGCCAGCCTGTGAACGTGGAAAACAGGTGTTCTTTCCTCATGGTTTGGATTTTAAATCTTAAAATAAGGAACAAAAAACTCATTTTGATTCAACTCAGCCTTAAAATTACATTGATGGGAAGGATTTTTGCTGCCACATCTACTGGACCAGTTTTTCCTGCCTTTTTATCTCTGGTCTTTGGCCCCTGAATCGCACGTTATTGGGATTTGCCCGACGTGCTCCGTGGAAACAGCCTGGGAGAGCTCGCAGGCACCGGTGGGCAGACCCAGCTGGGAACACAGGCCGGTTTGTGTCTGATGTGCTGCTGAGCATGGAGGCATGCAGGGTCCCTCTGCACCCCAAGTGTTTGCTCCTCTCAGACCTGTGTGTACCCAAGGCTGCCCATAGGGGGCGTGGCCAGCACTCGCAGGGGCGTGGCCAGCACTGTGGGCCTGTTTCTCGTGTTTAGTAGACGCGTGTCCTCGGTCGGAGTCCGTGGCTCCCGCGCTGGCTGCACTCTGGGAAGCTCGCTTAGCCAGTGCCCGCCTCTGGAGACCCCTGAGGTCGAAGTCTCTGTCCTGGCCGTGGTGGCCTGGGTCCAAGGTCCCGGGGCGGCTGGTGAACCCTCGCCTCTCGGGTGGCTTCCTGCCGTAGCTTTGTCTTTGCTCACGCCTCTGCTGCCTCTGTGCTCCCGGCCGTTCCTCACGAGACTGCTGTCCCTCAGCCTTTGCCAGATGCTCCGCTCTGTCCTCCAGACCCAGATGCCTGTCCTGGTGTTCCCACCTGGAGGCCTGCAGCCCCTCCTGCCCAGTACTTGGAATCCAGGCCAGCTGCTCCGGCCTCATCTGACCCCGAGACCCGTGACCTGCGTGCTCAGTGCCGAGCTGGGGCCTGCACTCACCGGCTGAGCGTGAAGGCTGCGGGGCGAGCCCTGCGGACTTGGGAAGGTGCCACGTGCCCAAACGCAGGTGCGCCCTGACCTCGGCTGGCGACTCTGTGGTTCGGAGCTGCTCAGGGATCCTGAGGGAGAAGGCCTCCTGCAGAGCCAGGCTCCCTCACTGATCCAGAGCTCAGTGCTCCTCTCTGCGCGGAGCCTCTTGGCTGTCGGCAAGGACGTTGTGAAGGCGGCCAGGACGCTGGCTGCGCGGGGCTCGCTCGGGGAAGCTGTTGGCCACGAGGGCGGTGGCTGGTCCACATTCGTTTGAAGGAACGTGCGTCTGAGGGAAGGCTGTGGGCTCCACAGAGACGAGAGCTGGACCTGGGGGCGAGCGAGGAAGCTGCAGTCATCGCTCATTCGTCAGGAACACTCGGCGCAAATCTGCCTGGAAACCGCACCCCGACCTTCCCCTCGGCTCCTCCGTTGCCCGCTCCCCACTCACCAGAAGGCGGGGGGTTCAGGTCTGGGTGGTCCTAGGTCGGGCACACAGCACATGGCTCAGCTGTCAGCCGCACGTCCAGCCCCAGCACACTTGGCTGAAGCTCGTGAGCACATAGGGGAAGTTAATCGCCTCGTTTCCCAGGGTGCGGTGAGCGCCTGGAAAGCGTCTTGCTGCCTTTAATGTTGCCGTCGGCTCCATGATTTATGTCAAATCATGAAAGAAAGAAGGAAAAGACCTTCTAATAGACGAGTCCACTTCCCCTGTTGCTGCATTTAAGTATGTGAAGTACTTCCTGGTATTCCTGTATCGTTCTCACACCTTTTATCGCCGACCCAAGAAAACCTAGTGATAGCTGTTTGAGTCTTAAAGGGAGTTACTAAAGGGGAAGGTGGGTGCCGAGCCTGCCCTGCTCCTCCTCCACACGGATGCGGACGTCTCTGCTCACGGTGCTGCCCGCAAGGCCACGCATTGAGAGCCTGTCGTGCTGGACGGGCCACAGGTCACCTGCTCCGTCTGCAGCCCAAGCGAAGAGCCGCTGCTCAACACCCGGGCGCCGGTTCTCGCAGAGCAGCCCCCCTGGGGCGCCGAGCCCTCGGGCTGCTTCTCCACGGTCGTGCTGGCCTCACGTGGGACTCAGTGTTCCACCTGTGAGCCGTGACCTGTTTTGTTTTCTAGAGAAGTCATCTCGTGAAATGAGACTTTGAGCGGCTCACAGAAGAATTCAGACATTCATAGATGTGTTGCATACTTAAATGTTCTCATAGATGAGTAGGAGATACAAATAACTTCAGCTTCTACCCGGATGAGACGTTTGTATGCCCAAATGTTAGAGTATCTGAAATTTCGAAGGAGGGAAGTGAGGAGTCAGCGCCAAAGCTGAGCCAGGAAGAAGAGAAGACTCCAATGTCTAGACTCCGGGACGGAAGGGGGACGTGGCTGCCAACCTACCAGGACATTTAGGCGCTCAGGTGACGGGAGATTCCTGGGAAGACACAGGTTGTGGAGAGAGATGAAGAATGAACAGAAGCTGCAGTAGTTATATGAAAGTAACAACATTAAATTGTAATAAATAATAACAACAAGTGTTCACAAAGCAAATCCCAGGATGAGATGACCTCATGGTGACCCCACTAGACATTTAAAGGAGAACTGATCTTGCTTCACAAACGCCTCCTCAATCCCTGAGGTCGATATCACTCGGATTAAAAAATCAGCAGAAAATTAGACAAATGTCTCCTAAAAATAGCTGCAAAAATCCTCAGCAAATTATTAGCAAATCCAATCCAGCAACATGTAAAGGTTACATACCGTCAGCATGAGACTTACCCCAGGGACAAGGCTGGTGTAGCGAACGGAAGTTAATGTGCGTCACGTCAATAGGTTACCTGACAGATGTGAGCACCTGTTTAGGAAAGACTCAACAACGGCAGCGATAGGACTTCCTCCACCGATGCCGCCATCTCTGACGCACTCCCGCCGGCGCTCTGAGCGTGAGAGGCGACACTTCCCGCAAACAAGGAAACAGGCCAGCCGTCCACACCCACCACTTCTCGCGACTGTGCGGGGTTCTCCCCCAGATCACACGTGCGCGCACGCTCCCCAGAGGCCCAGCGCCAGTTGGTGACTCGTGGTTGCGTGTGGGGTTGTCGGCTCCCTCAGGCATCGGGTGAAAATAAGCGCCGGTCATTGCCGTGGCCGGGCCCGGGCTCTCTTCCTCCCAGGTCGCCCGTGAGAGCAGAGTTCCTTTCTGTAGCCATTGCGTGTGGCCCCGTTTTGGTGGGCCAGACGTGGACCTCAGCATTGTGTGTGGCCCCATTGTGGTGGGCCAGACGTGGACATCAGCATTGCATGTGGCCCCGTTGTGGTGGGCGGACGTGGACCTCAGCATTGTGTGTGGCCCCATTGTGGTGGGCCAGACGTGGACATCAGCATTGCATGTGGCCCCGTTGTGGTGGGCGGACGTGGACATCAGCATTGTGTGTGGCCCCGTCGTGGTGGGCGGACGTGGACATCAGCATTGTGTGTGGCCCCGTTGTGGTGGGCCAGACGTGGACATCAGCATTGTGTGTGGCCCCGTCGTGGTGGGCGGACATGGACCTCAGCATTGCGTGTGGCCCTGTCGTGGTGGGGCGGACGTGGATCCCAGCGCCAGCGGTTTTGCCTCTGATCTCCGTCTGACGGGAATGTCTGACCTGCTAAACCTGGTCCTCGCCAGGCCTGCTGTGTTAGGGACCCGGGTTGCCATCAGGCCCCGCTTTGTCAGGGACCCTCTTGGAGACGGGCAGGCTCGGCCCCTGCCCGGTCCCTGCGTCACTCTCTGCAGAACACGGTCGATCCCCATCACCTTGGGGCAGGGAGGCGGCTCGTGTAGATCCGTGACTTGCTCCTCTAACCGCACGCCCCCCCCCCCCCCCCCCCCCGTTTCCTCCCACATACACCCCAGTCGCCCTAACGCGCTGGCCTGTCCTGGCCGCGCCCCCGCACACGAGAGCCTGTGCAGGTGCTGCCTCTGTGTCTGGGGAAACATCTCCCCTCCCGTCGTCACCCAGCTCCGATCGTCCTTCATCGCCGCCCCACGTCTGGGTCCCCGCCTCCCAGGGCGTCGTCTGCTCCGCCCAAGCCCCTTCTGGAGCTGCTTGGTTCGCGGAGCCAGTCCGCTCCGCGCGGTCAGCTCGGTGAGGTCAGTGGTGCAGTCCAGCGCTCTGCCCGCACACGCCATCCGCACACGCCAATTGCACACGCTGCTCACACATGCCACCCGCGCACGCCACCCGTGCCCAGACCTGGGTGTCGAATTGACGTCATAGTCGGGTGGCCCCGGTGACAGGCAGGGTCGCTCCCTTCCAGGTGTCCCTCGGTCCCAAGCAGCTGGCGTTTCTCACGTGGCCTGTCCTGGGCCTGGGTTGCGACATTGCAGGGAGTCAGCGTCCCCTCTCATCCCAGTCAGCACTCGTGTTGTGACGCGCAGGACGGCAGTGCGGTGCCGGAGGAGGTGTGTGTAGCACAGGGTCAGACGGGACCGGTGGGAGGAGGGGGGGCCGTGTTCGCTGTGGCCCCTCGGCCGTGGCTGTCCTCCTGGTTGAGCGGCCACGGGGTTTCCACGGCAGCGTGCCGGCCCGTGCGTGGGGCAGGGCGCCTGGGTTGCCAGTGACACATTTGCAACTGTTTGTGCTGCAGCGTTTGAGCCGAGGCCACGGAAGATGGTTCCCATTATCCTCGGTGGCGTGGACTGAGGTCTGGCCGGGTCTGTTCTGATGCTCTGGCCCAGCCTCCGGCGGGCTGCGTGGCCCGGCCCCAGCTGGCTGCGGTCACGGCGCAGGAATGTGGCCGCTGGCGGTAATTCCAGCTCGGCCCCATTTCCCTGTAAGTGATTTATAAGCCCAGCTTGAAAAATTCTTGTTGAAATAGGTTGCAGCATTTTAGTTCTCAGCACACAGGGTTCCTCTCACACATATTTCCTTGTTGTAGCTGTTGCCCAAGGCCAGGAGGGCGGCGGGTTACACACCACAACTAGTTTCTATTCCAGGGCAACTAGTCAGCGGACAGCTATGTGACGCCGAGGAGGAGGCACCACAGCACGTCGTCCCCTGAAGCCACACGGACGCGGCCTTTGCCTGTGGGACGATGGGCTCAGCAGCGGTGACTCATCCAGGGGCCGGCCGGCACTCACGTCTGCTTCCCTCACCCAGAGCCGGAGCCCAGGGACAAGGCAGTCCCGCCCGATGAGGAGCACGGTTCCGCCAGGATTCAGTGCGCAGCCTCTGCGGGCATCGTGGGGAGTCCAGAGGCACCCACCTCAGGGACGCCTTGGGGGTCATTCTAGCTTCAGAAGGGATGTTCTTTCTAGATGGTTCCCACTTCTTAAAGGGCCAGTAGAAAACATGCACGAGCAAGACAAAGCGAGCACAAACGGGGAACACAGTGTCCGTTCTTGGTCACTCGCTTCCCGGGCACAGAGGTCGCCGCTAACACGTGTGTAAACTCGCAGGCTTTTCCCAAACGTGTGCGCGCACAGGTGTGTACAGACACGCACGTGCACGGCCTGGTTTCAGCCTGATTTCCCACCTGATGGGGTTAGGTACTCGGCACCATCGTTGATGGAATTCACACTTGAGGGGCGTCTGGTGGCTTGGCCGGGGCCGGCTGTGGGAGGCACCCCGCGGCTGTTTCCCCAGAACGCTTTCCGACGTGTCATTGCCGAGTCGGAGCCCTCACTCTTGAGCAGCTTTTAGCAAACATTGGCGAGTCCCTCCAACAGGTGTGGGCCACCTGTTCGTCTCCTAATGGAGCTCGAGGGAGGTGTGGCAGCAAACTGGGATAATTGCTGTTTAAACGTATTGGCCGCAGGGCGCAGGCCCAGCTAAGCGCCCACGGAGCGCCCGTTTCAGTTTTTCTGGGCGAATCGCCTCCTTCCCCCTCCCACACACACGGTGGCGTCCTCCAGGGGAGCTGGGGTCTCAGGCGGCGAGCGAACGGACTCCGCTTCGTCTCCGGGCGTTTGTATTCCACTTCTTGTGAATTATTTATCCGCCTGTTTTTATTCGGGATCAACTCCTTTCCATATCTTAGCGATAATCTTTGTGTTTATGATATTTTGAAAAAAATCTAAGATTTGTTTTTTTTATTAGGCTTAGGAGAACTTCCCCTAAGAGGATGTGTTCATTATATTTTCCTACTGTTTCGCATGGACGTAATCTGTTCTTAAATTTTATTTAAAACGTCACCGTTGTGCCTGTGCCTGTGTGTGGCCCAGGGGACTGGCAGCGCCCCGTCACTCCAGGTTCCTCGGGATGAGCAGTGCCCGGCCACGTGTGAGGGTCTCGGCTGCTGCTTCACACGGCTGTCCCCGCACTCAGAGCCCACAGGCTTTTATTATGTGGCTTCACAATAGTTCTCCTCAGCAGCCCCCTTTTTATAAGGATTTATGTAGTTCTTCCAAAAGGAATGACATGGTGCAGCATTTCAAGTCTCTCTAGGAGCAGGGAGAACCCCCTGAACCCACCACCAGCCCCCTCGCCCTCGCCCTCACCTCCGCGTCCAACCCTCCCCTCAGGGAGAACCCCCCGAACCCCACCACCAGCCCCCTCGCCCTCACCTCCGCGTCCAGCCCTCCCCTCAGGGAGAACCCCCTGAACCCACCACCAGCCCCCTCGCCCTCGCCTCTGCACACTGACCCTTCCTCCCCCTCCCCCCCCGCCCTGCAGCCAGTCCAGCTGCGCTCCATCTGTAAGTGTCTCGGAGGCACTTTATTACGTAGTTTGTTGAGACTTAGCTGACATGGCACAAAACCCACCCTTTAACTGTGCGGTGCGGTTGCTCTGACCATGTTTAACTTTGTGCAACCGTCAGCACTGCCCACGCCAGACACGTGACCCACAGAACCCACACCTGGAGGCAGGCAGCCCCGCGCCCCGCGCCTGCCAGCACTGATCTGCGTCTCCGGGACCCGCCTTTCTGGATGTTTCCCGTCCGGGACCTCCCTGCTCGTGCCCTTGGTGCCGGCGCCTGTCACTCAGACCCCCCTCGGGGCCGCCCGGGGCAGCCCGCCTTCCTCATGGCTGAAACGCCGCGTGGTACGGGGCCTCCCTCTGCTCCTCCCGCTGAAGATGGCTTCGGGGTGGTTTCCACTGTGGGCGGCGCTGAGTGGTGGAAGCTGCCGTGAAGATTCACACAGGTTCTGTCTGAACGTCTCGGCTCACGATGAATGCTCCTGGGAGTGGGCTCCTGAGTCCGGGGCCGCTCTGTGTTAACCGCGTGAGGAGCTGCCCAACTTCGCACGGGGCTCCGTGGTTTACGCTCCACATGCAGCGCGAGGTCCCGAGAGCCCCGCGGAGTTGCCGGCACTTGTTCCTGCCGGTTCCCCGGGAGCCATTCTGGGGTGCACAGTGGCAGCTCGTGGCTTCAGTGAGCATCCCTGCACGATGAAGGACGTTGAACACAGGTCATGCGTTTGATGGTCCATAGCTCCTTCGGAGAAATCCTGTTTTGGGAGAAATTCTATTCCAGTTCTTTGGAGACACAGGCAGGTGTCCCACCCATTTGCTGCAGGGGGTTCTCTCCTCCAGGGAACGGTCCTGACCGTGTGATGTGACCGTGTGCTGTGACCGTGTGCTGTGACCGTGTGCTGTGACCGTGTGCTATGACCGTGTGCTGTGACCGTGTGCTGTGACCGTGTGCTGTGACCGTGTGCTATGACCGTGTGATGTGACCGTGTGCTGTGACCGTGTGCTGTGACCGTGTGCTGTGACCGTGTGATGTGACCGTGTGCTGTGACCGTGTGATGTGACCGTGTGCTGTGACCGCGTGCTGTGACCGTGTGCTCTGACCGTGTGCTGTGACCGTGTGCTGTGACCGTGTGATGTGACCGTGTGCTGTGACCGTGTGCTGTGACCGTGTGCTGTGACTGTGTGATGTGACCGTGTGATGTGACCGTGTGCTCTGACCGTGTGCTGTGACCGTGTGCTGTGACCGTGTGATGTGACCGTGTGCTCTGACCGTGTGATGTGGCCGTGTGCTGTGACCGTGTGCAGTGACCGTGTGCTGTGACTGTGTGATGTGACCGTGTGATGTGACCGTGTGCTGTGACCGTGTGATGTGACCGTGTGCTGTGACCGTGTGCTGTGACCGCGTGCTGTGACCGTGTGCTCTGACCGTGTGCTGTGACCGTGTGCTGTGACCGTGTGATGTGACCGTGTGCTCTGACCGTGTGATGTGGCCGTGTGCTGTGACCGTGTGCTGTGACCGTGTGATGTGACCGTGTGCTCTGACCGTGTGATGTGGCCGTGTGCTGTGACCGTGTGCTGTGACCGTGTGCTGTGACCGTGTGCTGTGACCGTGTGCTGTTAATTGCTGCGTGCTCAGTTCCGTTCCAGGCTCCGTGTCCGTCCATGGGCCACGCCGCTCCCCGTCGTGGTGACCGCAGCTGGGCAGTAAGTGCTGAGCTGGAAGGGGACCTCCCAGCCGGTTCGTGGCTCTGCAGGGCCCCTGGCATTTCCATCGGAGCCTGAGGAGCGGATCACGTTTCTGTGTCTAAAGAAGAAGTTGGGGTTTGGATAGGGATCGCACTGAATCTCGAATTCAATTTGGAAAGGAATGACTGTGATGATACTGTTTTCTATTCCATGAAATGAGATGTTTTCCTACTTACCTAGTTTTTCCTTTTTGCAAAAAGAAGAATTAGACCTTTAATAACCTAAGATGTTAGAATTATTGTTTGTAGCATCCTATCTAATAATAGACAAATATGCAAATTGACCATACCTCAGACACACCCACAAGCCACGCCCACCATCCAATCAGAGCGAGTATGCAAATTAATCCAAACCAAGATGGCTACAGCCACAGAGAGCAAGGTTTCCTAGGTAACAGAGGAAGCCACCGCAGAAATAAACACTGTGAGCAGCCACATGTGCCGACACGACCCCGAGGCATGAAGCGAACTCTCTCATCTACTTTCCAACAAAAGGAGCGGGAAGCCCGCAGCCGCCTCGGAGACGGGAGGCCCTGGGAGCCTAGGAGGAACCCTGTTCCCCGAACCCGCGCTCGCTCGCTCGGTGCTTCCGGAATTGTTCACCGCGGGAGGCCGCCATCTGTCCTGGGCCGGAGGTCATCCCCGTCGGAGCGTCTGCTCACAGAGTCCTCCCCGCACCGGCGCTGCCAGGCCTGATGGAGTGGTGCTGTCGTCAGGCTGCTGTGACCGCTGGTCACCGGGCTCAGCTGTCCGAGGTGCCAGCCCGGCCAGGGCCCCTCCGTCCGTGACGGCTGAGAAAGCTGCTCGTCAGAGTCGGGCCCCGGACTCGGGTGAACGGCACCTTGGTCCCCTGGGGTGTGGGTGGGTGGAGGCAGGGGTGCAGGAGGGGACCCCGGACAGCGGGGATGGCGGGTGTCAGCGCCGGAGTGGGTGTGGACGCCGCCCGAGTCCCACACACCCACCTGCCCAGTGGCGGGAGCCTCCCTGCCTCCTCCCTGGGCGAGCACAGCCCAGGCGGCCTGGGCCCGGAGTCTGTGGGTGTGGGTGTGGGTGTGGGTGAGGGTGTGGGCGTGGGCGTGGGTGTGCGCCCCGGGCGGCCCTGCCCTCCTGCACGTGGACGTCCCAGGGCAGGGAGCACCGCCTGGGTCCCCGCCTGGGTCCCCGCTGGGCGCTGAGTCACTGCCGTCCACCCGGCAGAACCCGGGACGGAGTTCCTGGAACCGCCGCTGCGAGCAGCCAGAGGCGACCACAAAGCGTTCCCACATGTCGGACTGGCAGCAGCGAGTGGAATGTTCACCCTGGATCCGGGCGGAGGAGGAGTGGGATTAGGATGAAGGCGCGGGGCGCTCGGCGGGCCGCTCCCGGACCATCTGGGGAGCAGAGCTGCTCGGCCGGAAGCTCCGAGGCTGAGCGCAGGCCGGCTCTCGCTCTGATCCGAAGGGGAACGGCCTCAACGTTTCTCCCCTGAAGCCGGCGAGCAGCGCAGCGGTGCCCGGACCAGGCAAGGGCGCCTCCCCGCCCGCCTCTGCCTCAGGACGTCTTCACAAGGAACCTTCCAGGCTCTCAGTGCAAAGGAGCCCCTCCCTCTCCACCCTGTGGGTGTGGCTCCCGGAGGGCCCTGCACGAGGGCCCGCCTGGCCCAGCAGCAAGGAGGGCAGGAGGGGGGGCGGGGGGGCCAGGGGCAGGGTCCTGTCCAGCGGCACCTCCTGCACCGGCTCCGCATCTCACCTCAGTGGGAGCCTCAGGACGTGAGGCAGCCGGGCTTGTCCCGGGGGTCACCTCCGTCCTCCTCTGAGGTCAGGTGGTCTGAGCAAGATCACGTGTCCACAGGAGCAGATAGGGGGACAGGATGGAGGACTTGATGAAAGGAAATGCAAAAAAAACCAAGGGCGTTGAAATGCCTCAGGGGCAGGCTCTTAAAAGGCCGGGACAGGGATCTCCCTTTAGCTTCAACCCGACCCCGATGTGGGAGCAACTCCTGCAAGAGGGGGACGAGGCAGAGGCCGGGACCACCCCACAGTACTAAGCTCCGAGGCCACAGCTTTACTTGAGTGACGGCTGGTTCCCCAGGCCCGGCCCTCACCGCTCCGCTGGGCACCCAGAGCCCCACTCGAGTCCACCAGCATCCAGGCAGGCTCGGCCCCGCAGGGCGAGAGGCCCCACCCTCTGCCCCGCCCCGTGCTCCCTGCCCCCTTCCTGACCCTCTGAGTGCACTTGGGGCCACAGGGGGGTGGGCCCCTGATGGCGTCTCCTCCCATTCCTGTCAAAGCAGGGTTCCCGTGCTCAGAGAATGAAGAGATGGCCTCAGCTCGGGGGCGCTGCGAAGCGGGGGCCGGCGTGGCTGTGGGGGACGATTCCCAGGGAGCAGTGACGGGAGCAGTGACGAGGGTGGCACCTGTGAGGTCAGAACTCACAAGTCCGCCGCATAGACAGCCTGGGCGCCGCCCGGGCACACGCCCAGCTCGCGACCCTCTGCTCTGTCACGTGCCCTGACCAGGACCCAGCAGGACCTCTTGGTGCCCAGTTCACCGCTCAGCCACCTGGCTCCACGGGACCTGTTTTGTGTCCCTGTGTCTCTCAGGGCTCCCTCCCGCCTCCCCGTGGCCCATGGGGCTCCCCGCGCCCCCCTCTCTCCACCGTCACAGACACACCCGGGGCGTGGGCCCTGAGGTAAAAGGTCAGATTGTAGACAAGTTCAAAGGAGATGGCGGGGAAGGAGAGCCAGGGCCTGTCTGAGTGACTGGAACAGACAAGCCCCTCCCTTTAACACGGGCGGGGGGGGGGGGGGGGGGCATTGCTGCCTCTGACGGAGGCCAAGAAAGAACATTCTTAAAGCAGCTTGGCCCCATCACGGCGGCTGTGTCCGAGGCCCTCCTGCACCCCCTCCCCCATCACGGCGGCTGTGCCCGGGGCCCTCCTGCACCCCCTCCCCCATCACGGCGGCTGTTCCGAGGCCCTCCTGCACCCCCTCCCCCATCACGGCGGCTGTTCCGAGGCCCTCAGGCACCCCCTCCCCCATCACGGCGGCTGTTCCGAGGCCCTCAGGCACCCCCTCCCCCATCACGGCGGCTGTGCCCGGGGCCCTCCTGCACCCCCTCCCCCATCACGGCGGCTGTGTCCGGGGCCCTCCTGCACGCCCCCCCCCATCACGGCGGCTGTGCCCGGGGCCCTCAGGCACCCCCCTCCCCCATCACGGCGGCTGTGTCCGGGGCCCTCCTGCACGCCCCCCCCCATCACGGCGGCTGTGTCCGAGGCCCTCCTGCACGCCCCCCCCAAGCATGGCAGCATTGCCCAGGGCCCACCTGGACCCCATAGGGCTGGGACTCAGCCACCAGCCCGGGGTCCTAAGAAGCCTGATCAGGGACAAGCACTGTGACCACCGTGCCCGGGGCCAGCCCCCTGGGGCCACAGTGTTGCTGACCCTGTGCCATCCTGGCCAGGGCACAGCTTGGTCCCAGGCCCCTGAGGCTCTCGTCTCCGCACGCAGCGGCTTTGGGTTGGTGACACGGCGCACTTGGGCCCCTGGCCAAGGTCGAGGCTGGTTAGCCGGACACCCGCGCCTCCAAGGGGTACAAGGGAGGGCTGCTTCCTTCACAGTGCTGCTCCCAGCCCTGCCCCCCCAAACCCAGTCCTCTAACCCCCAACTCAGTCCTCCTGTGGGGCCCTCCCCCTGTCATGTGGGGCCCTGCCCCCCCTCCCCCAACACTCTGGCGGAGGTCCCTGAGGCCTGGGCATACTCACCGGGTCCTCCTGCCCCTGAGCTGAAGGGCTGGGGGCCTAGGACCTGCTCAGCTGCCCCGGAAGGAGGTGGGGGGCCAGCGGGGTGGGCAGGACTGGCTGGGGAGGGGACTGGACCGTGACCTGGGAAGCCCCGGTGCTGCCCTGAGCCCGCGGCGGCTCACAGCGGAGACCTGGGGTGGAACTGGCCCTGGCGAGACCTCTGGGCGTGGCGTGGGAGGCGGGCAGGGCCGAGGGGCAGGCAGGTCTGTGCCGGCTGCTTGATGCAGCTTGGTCTGTGCTGTAGACCAGCGGTCGCCAACTGGTGGTCCCTGAGGTCCGTGAGGTCCGAAAGGTTGGCGACCGCTGTTGTAGACAATTAACACGGGGAACGTGCCCGCAGCCCCTCCCCTCACGGCCCCCCAGTGACGGAGGACGAGCTCACGCGTCTCTCCTCCTCCACAGCTCGTCACCGCCACCCTGGACGGCAAACTCCAGCTGTTTGTAGCCGAGTGACGCTGCCCTGTGCGCCAGGCCCCGACGTGTGGATGGGGCAGGGCCGTGGGCTCAGGGCCCGGCTGGTGCTGCTGCGTCTGTGCCCACGGCCCTGGTTCTGCTGCTCACGGGACCCATGGACCCACGGTGCTGCCCTTCCACGCAGAATGCGGTGAAGTTAAAGCCGATGTTCCCCAATAAATAGCCTTGTATTTGCTTACAACCGAGACTCTGCAGAGAGAGAGAGAGTGAGAGTGAGGGAATGAGAGAGAGTGAGAGTGAGGGAGTGAGAGAGAGGGAGGGAGGGAGGGAGTAAGAGAGAGAGAGAGACAGAGACAGGGTGGAATGGGAGGGACGCCCTTCGCGGTGGTGAGAACGAGGTGCCAGCCCCGACTGCGCCCGAGCTCTGCTGGGCACCGGCCTCTCCCGTGGCCTCCGTGGCTGCGGGGCTTGCTCGGGGCCTCCCGCCCAGGTGCTGGCAGAGCCGGAGCAGAGGCCCCTCCTCAGACACAGCCGTTCCCGGGGAACCGTGCACGGCCCCGCCTCTGAGGGTGCCGGGTCTCAGGATGCTTCTAGAACAATCCCGACCCCGTGGCTGACACCCTGCAAGGCACCCGTGTCAGGGCCTCTGCGGCGGCCTGGCCTCACCCGGGAGGCCCAGGGTCACCCACCCACCTGGGGACCCAGGGCCTCCGTCCCCCGGGCCCCTCCCCACCCCGCCCCCGGTGCGCCTGCCATCTCTGCCCAGGAGACACCGCAGGCTCCCGCCGGCTCCTGGTCGTCACACACACTTTTCTTGCAAAGTTTGTGAGAAGCAAAATTTAGAATAACTCATTTTTGTTTTTCTAAGATTAAGAGTTATCTAGACTTTTTTATCCATTTATAATATTCCATTTATAAACATTTTAACCTTTTAAATATTCCATGTGTAAACATGGTTTCCCACTTACAAATCTCCCCTTGGGAAACCCACGGAAAGGCATTCGTTTCCACACAGAACTCACGGGCGGCGTATCGGGCCTCCCGGTGGAGCGGGAATGGGCGGGCCGGCGACAGAGGGATGGGGACCTCGATGAGAGAGGCCCCACCCACGGTGCCTCTGGGCGGGGAGGGCGCAGAGTCCGGGGGCCGGGGCTGTGGGAGACATTGTCCCGTGGGACGCACGGTTTCACACGCCCAGGGCTTCCCGTGATTCTCGTGTTCTCTGAGCCGAGCCTCGTTTCCCATCACTGCCGCTCGCCCCCAAACTGGTCAGGAAGCTGTTTATAGGCACCTCGGCTCCGCTGGGCTGGGCCCGGGCCTGAACCAGCCTTCGTGCAGAGACGAGGGCCTTGGCCCTGCCGACCGGGAAGAGTAACTGGGAAACGTGTGCGTCCCGGTCGGTGGGTCGGCGTCCCGGTGGGTCCCAGCCGCCGAGTGTCCGCGGGGGAGAGGGAAGCTGGGGCTTCGGGGCGGAGCTCAGAGCCCGCGCTCGGAGGTGGATCGGGACCAGCGGGGCCAGAAGCGTCTCAGTCCGGCTCTTGCAGCATCGCGTACGTTTTGGGGTGTTTGCATCCATTTTTGTGTTTCCAGGTCTTTTACAATCCCCTGCGGGCTCCTCCGTGGTGAGAGGGCAGGTCAGGCGTGTGTGCTTGAGTCTCAGCCCTGGGAGTGCCCTGCCGCAGCGGGGGCGGGGGTTGGACACATACGCGGGGTGACGCGGGGTGACGTGGGTGACGCGGGGTGACGTGGGTGACGCGGGGTGACGTGGGTGACGTGGCCTCCTGTGCCCCTGCGGCAGGCGCCGGCCCCCGGGCTGTTCTGGTCCGTCCGTCCGTCTGGTCCGCCCTGTGTCCGCCCTGTGTCCGCCGGGCCCGGGGAGCCTGTGAGCTCAGTCCTGGCGGCTTCGGGCCACGCGCAGCGGGTCCCGTGACGGCTCCCGAGGCTTCTCCCGGGGCAGACGGCTCGCGTGGCGGGCAGTGCCGATGCCCGAGCTCCGCACGTTCTGTTTTATCCCCACAGGCAGCTCGCAGACCCGCCCACGGAGGGGGGAGAGCCGCCCGCGGAGGAGGGAGAGGGAGAGCCGCCCGCGGAGGAGGGGGGAGAGCCGCCCGCGGAGGAGGAGGGAGAGCCGCCCGCGGAGGAGGAGGGAGAGCCGCCCGCGGAGGAGGGGGGAGAGCCGCCCGCGGAGGAGGGAGAGCCGCCCGCGGAGGAGGGAGAGCCGCCCGCGGAGGAGGGAGAGCCGCCCGCGGAGGAGGGGGGAGAGCCGCCCGCGGAGGAGGGAGAGCCGCCCGCGGAGGAGGGAGAGCCGCCCGCGGAGGAGGGAGAGCCGCCCGCGGAGGAGGGGGGAGAGCCGCCCGCGGAGGAGGGGGGAGAGCCGCCCGCGGAGGAGGAGGGAGAGCCGCCCGCGGAGGAGGGGGGAGAGCCGCCCGCGGAGGGGGGAGAGCCGCCCGCGGAGGAGGAGGGAGAGCCGCCCGCGGAGGAGGGGGGAGAGCCGCCCGCGGAGGAGGGGGGAGAGCCGCCCGCGGAGGAGGAGGGAGAGCCGCCCGCGGAGGAGGGGGGAGAGCCGCCCGCGGAGGAGGAGGGAGAGCCGCCCGCGGAGGAGGAGGGAGAGCCGCCCGCGGAGGAGGAGGGAGAGCCGCCCGCGGAGGAGGGAGAGCCGCCCGCGGAGGAGGGAGAGCCGCCCGCGGAGGAGGAGGGAGAGCCGCGAGGGTGCAGGTGAGCTCGGGAGTGGTCGAGCGGTCGGACGGAGGGTGTCCGTGTCGCGTTTACCTAGCGACGCTGCACCCCGCCCGGAGCCGCGCGGTCAGACGAGGAGCCGTGTCACCCAGTCCAGGGCCGACCTTCCCGGCCGCGGAGCTCACGCCACGGCAGCGGCCCCTCTGGTTCGCCGCCCACGGGCGCCTCGTTTCCACGTGAGCGAAGTCCCGCCAGGGGATGCGCTGGCCCCGCCGCGGGAGCGAGCGCTCAGCCCACCCACGGGAAGCGCATCGGGGACGACTGAACACCCAACTGGGCGTGGCCAAGTCATAGCGAGGGTCAGGGGTGAGGGTGAGGGTCAGGGGTGAGGGTGAGGGTGAGGGTCGGGGGTCAGGGGTGAGGGTCAGGGTGGGGGTGAGGGTGGGGGTGAGGGTCAGGGGTGAGGGTGAGGGTCAGGGGTGAGGGTCAGGGGTGAGAGTGAGGGTCAGGGGTGAGGGTCGGGGGTGAGGGTCAGGGGTGAGTGTCAGGGGTGAGTGTTGGGGGTGAGGGTGAGGGTTGGGGTGAGGGTTGGGGGTGAGGGTTGGGGTGAGGGTGAGGGTGAGGGTCAGGGGTGAGTGTTGGGGGTGAGGGTCAGGGTTGGTGGTGAGGGTCAGGGGTGAGGGTGAGGGTCAGGGGTGAGGGTGAGGGTCAGGGTCGGTGGTGAGGGTTGGGGGTGAGGGTGAGGGTGAGGGGTCAGGGGTGAGGGTGAGGGTGAGGGTCAGGGGTGAGGGTTGGGGTGAGGGTGAGGGTCAGGGTCGGTGGTGAGGGTCAGGGGTCAGGGGTGAGGGTGAGGGTCGGGGCGTGTTGCCAGTCCTGCTCCGTGGAAAGCACACGGCGTCTGTCACAGCTGCTGCTGCTGGAACTCGTTCAAGGACCTGGGTGCCGGGCAGGTGCCACCGCCTCGGGCGTCTCTCGGCTCCAGGACCTGCTTGTGCGTCGCAGCCGTCCCTGGGCACACGTTTCCGTCTGCGGACCTTTCAGGTCCCCGTCTCCCTGGGATTGTTACTCGCGTGATCGCCGTGAACGAGTGGAAATAAACCCTTAAGGTCACGCGGGCGCTTCTGCCGTCGCTTTGAGTTTTTCCGAGACTCAACGCGCTCACGGTTTACGCCTGTCATGCCCGGTCGTGTGTTAAAATGAGAATACATGCATCATACGTGAGGTGTGAGCCGTAGGCCCGCGCGGCCTGTGTGGCCAGTGTCACAACAAACACAAGTGAAGACAGAAACTCTCCACGTTTAGAATTCCAACCGCCCGACAGCGTGAGCCAACGCGCCGTGGGGACGGAGAAAGAGGAGGAGGGCGAGGGGGAGGGGGAGGAGGAGGGGGAGGAGGAGGGGAGAGGGAGAGGAGGGAGGGGAGGGGAAGGGGAGGGGAGGGGAAGGGGAGGGGGAGGGGGAGGGAGGAGAGGGAGGGGAGAGGGAGGAGGAGGGGGAAGGGGAGGGGAGGGGGAGGGAGGAGAGGGAGAGGG